>NC_033802.1:39356759-39389282 GCF_001876935.1 Asparagus officinalis | reverse complement strand
CTCACATCTACAACCTCAAAAGACTAGCACCAACAACACAAAAATAACAGCCAAACAAGTAACAGAATACTACAAAAGATCAAGTACTCAACTTGCAGTTGCAGAATCTTCTTCGCCCAAAGAACAATAAAACAAAACTCAATACTTTTCTTCCACAATTACATACAACGACCATTGCACTAAATAAATTAAGCCAAAGGAACCCAATAAACATCGGAATTAACATATGTGGAATGATACAGCAGTGAAACCTCAAACCGTGAACAATAGCAAAACAGAGATTTTCTAAATATAGGCCTGAGATCACAAAGTGACAGACCGTCCAACTGCCTGAGGAAACTGTCGTCGTCAATACTTTCCTGTATTTTGCTCGAGAAATGATGATCTCACTTGAGAAATACAAAATAAAAACTTATATACATGTCCAATAACTCTACAGCAAAGGGAGCTTACATGCCTTTGGGAACAAAAGAACAAGATATTTGTACCAGCATCTGTCACATAGAGTTTCTGTGCTATAGATATAACAGAAATGAATTATTCTTTTCTTCTGTTTCGGAGTACACAAGAGTAATAACCTCAGTGCATATGCAACTAAAAAAGCAAGAGACTATACATAAAATGCCAATAAGTCTAGTAGCTTACAGCTATGAAACAGAGAGCTTGATCCTTGGGAAGGAAAAAGGAGAGAAACTAAACTAGACTCAGGATCACCTCAACGGGATAAACACCTGAGCATTGTTTCTCACTGAAAGATCTACAGCCATAACCAAAACTAACTATCAAACATCTCTTTTGTGAGCTCATGCTCAATTATATATGAAAGAATATCCGAGCAAAGCAAATTATAGTTATTTCTTCATGCATGCTACACCACTAAAATTTACGTACAGGGTGCTAGCTACCATAAATAAAAGAGACTCAATTGCTTCTACTATAAATATAACATTTTAGCCAATGATTTTCTATTAGCTTCTACTGTATGTTGAATAAAATAGCAAAGAACTATATGGATACAGACCAATACCAACATCATGATAGTCCAAAAGAAAAAAAAAAGCTTCCAACTCAATCCAAAATCAACTCACTAGTTGGTGGAAGTAGGAAGAAACACTTTATGAAAGCTCTTTTTCATGGTCAATTTAGTCCTGCAAGTAGGACATTGCTTCTTCACTTGGATGGCAGATTTGATGCACCCTTCACAAAATATATGACCACAGTTTGTTGAGCACGGTGAAACTAATTCGCCCATGCAAATAGGGCAAATATAAGACGGCTCTTTAGGTACTGCCTTTTCCTGCACAGGCTCGCTCACTTTCTTTCTCTGCCATTCATCACATACAATGTGCAGAAATAAGTTTCAGTTACCAGAATTAACAAGTTGATCCTCTGTACATTAATTGTTTAATTACCCAGAAACTTTTTGTGTGTCTCCTAAGTAGGATTTTATTTGCAATGAGCTCAGATAATATCATAAGACGCTTTGAGCATTATAAATGATCTAACACATGCATCATAGAGAAAATATGTATGATGGGTGTTATATAAACCACATACTAGAAGAAAGCACAAAAGATTCTAAGGTAATCGACATTAAATCTAAAAGTTGTCGGCAGCAAATTTACAGGTATAGTTCTTTAATGTTCTGCAATTATTCATATAAAATTTAAATGCAAGGACTCCAACATCTGCTTTCAACTCTATTTTCTAGTCTCTCAGATTTATTATCAGAACAATGATAAATCAGTGCTTCTGATTAACTTTATATCAGTAAATAACTGTTCGATTTTGTGTAAAGAATAAAACAGTGAATCTACAATAATAAATCAATGCTTCTGAGTTTAACTTTATATCAGTAATGAACTGTTCAATTTTATGTAAAGAATAAAACGGTGAATCTACAACCTTGTATCGAGTTAATATCTCAATAATGACCACAGATAGCACTATTTATGTTTTTGAAAAATTCTGACACCAATAACATATCTATTTGAAAAATATCAAAAACTGTTTCAATACTTACAGGACACCTTAAAGACACTTTCAATTATGTTGTGTTAATTATCTAAATTGCATTGCTTCACATATGATGTCATTTTTTTTCTTACTTTAGAAACTAAATTCCAGAGTTGTTAAATGTCCCTGCTACTACATCAAAACTCCGAAGTCGTGGTGAGGGTAGAGAGGATTATGATTTCTTATTTTACAAGCTCCCATAAGTTTAGGGCCCTTTTTATGGGCCATAAACTGGCTCTAGCAGCAGTATTTTTCGAAATCAGTTTCAAATTCGTAGCTGAGGGTGTTGAACTCATGTTGGTATGATACCATGATAAAAGTCACTGCATCAAGACTCTAAAGTTGTGGTGAGGTTGAGAGTTATGATTTTATATTTTTACCGGAATAACTTTAGTTTATTCATAAATAAAATGATCATTTGACCAGCCACAAACCACTATGACATACACTATGATGATAAAGCTATGTGCAACAGAAAATTTGGAAATAAAGAATTCCAAAGGAGAAATGTTGATCAGAGCACTACTGACATAACTGTGTTTTAAATCTTCTAGAATTGGTACAAGTTGCAGAGTTCCAGAACCAATTAACAGTAAACAATCATATGAGATAAAGGTTAAAAAAAACAAGCACAAAATAAGCTACCTTGGCACTAAGATCATCTTCTGAAATCAAATAAGTTTCGCAATTAATAATAGATCTGTTTGGCGGAATTCTTCGCCTCCTGTTGCGCCAATTGATGCTCCGTAAGATTATAGGATCATTTATAGGAGCTGCTTCAAAAAAAATCAAATCAGAATTAGATGGCCAATAAATTGACATCAACCTTCAAATTCTAACAGCGACAGGAATCTATATCTATACTACCCTATAAAAAACTTAGCAAGGGTAGATAAAAGTGGAGACATGTTGAGAAATTCCCAATTTCGTAGAGACTTCATGGACATTAGAGATTTGTGTTGGGGAAATTGGTATTTTGAATTAGAATGAGTGGACATTTTGTCCATTTCCTCACGTATTGAACGCGTCTCTCTCTCTCTCTCTCTCAAATAAAAAAGCCTAAAATCTTTTACAGCATGCCTTCAAACAATTGAAAATTTCAACCATAACTACAAATAGAGAATATTAGACATTTTAAAAATAAAAGGCGGGATCCCTAACACTAAAGTATTTCTGTAATGTAAAATTTTGGAATAGTCAATTTTAAATAACTGTCGTGATGGTTGAAATTTGCTGATTTACAGAAAATTGATATGAGAAACTCATTTGATATTCAGAATTAGTAGAAAACAGAAACAAAGATACAAAATCATAATATCGATAGAATATCTTCACCCATAAATAAGTTAAAAAAATATTAATGTTTAAAATATATCAATATCAATAAACATAAAACTAAGAAACTACTACTGTGCCAAAGTTGATCCACAACTCTTGCTCCTACAAAATTATGAAAAAGAAATCTATTGCGTATATTTTTTACATATAAATTACCTTTAGAAATTATGTTTGTAATAATTTATTTGAAACTGCACTATTGCATTTTTTAGTTCTTATACCATATGTATTATGCACGTGAAAGTTAACTAAATACTATATAAAAGAAATAGTGGGGGTAGTGAAAATTTTGGATGATGGAGGACATATCCTCCATCCCATTGTAATTAAGAGAGTAAATATGTCATTTCAAATGAGAAACTTCTCCTTCATTTTCTTTCAACTTTAGAATGTTCAAACAATAGATATGAGCACATATTAGTATTCACATAACTAATTATCTATGACATTGTATGTTATAAGAGATAAAAATAAGATGATAAGCTTCTTTTACAAAAAAAAAAAAACTATATATACGTAAAATACAATAAAAAATATTGGAATTTCAATACTTTCCAATGATCCATCAAAGAAACTTTCTAATGCAAATATTACCAAAAGTCAAAATATTCTATAAGCATACCATAAAAATTAATATTAAGAATATAATAATTCAAAGATAAATTTTGAAAAAGACTCTTTTATTGACATTGTTTCAATTGTTCCTAAGATGGTTTTGAAAAATATCCACCAACACCCTATTTTCTTTCTTGAATAATACTCAAATAATATTTCAATGTGAAATGAAAAAATTTCATTTAGGTTCTTATAAAATTAAACCTGACCAAATTTCTACTATATATATCAAAAGATATATATAACAGAGGAGACACAATACCAATCATGCAAAAAGAGAAAGCATGCAAAAAGAGATTGCAATAAGAAACTGATCTGAACATATATGTACAAACTTTCACGAGCTAGTTTTCATTCCCCAAAAGGGTCAAACAATCAATTGCAACAAAAAATGATCATACCAACTCCACAATTTAGTTAAACTGCATAGGATCTTACAAGGTCAGTGGCCACCAAGGTTACAGAAACTATTAGGTGGCCTAGGCGTTGGACCCGATGCGTAGAGCCTAGTTTTTATTTTTTAATTACAATAATTGATAGTAAATGTCAATGTTACACAAAGCTTAGGCGCTAGACTGACGCCTAGGTGAATTTCTTTCTCCATTTAAGTAGTGAAGGCTTTATTGAAGGTCAGAGTGGGGTCGAGGAGGTGCTTATAGTTGGGAGGCCGGAGGGGGTCCAAAAACGTGGAGGTTGCAATTGAGGAAATCACGATTATAGCCTAAAGAGTGCAGCCTACATAAGCAGCTCACGCTCCTCTAGGTGGCCCAAAGCCTAGGCAAGCAGCCTATGTACCGCTAAGCACTAGACAAGCGACCTAGGTATCGCCTAGGTCTAGGTAGGCTGGGCGGAGTCTTTTTAAAACTGTAGTGGCTGCTCTACTGACTAATTTCAAAATACTCAAAGATTTGGGTAGTAATCTCAAAATATGAAGATTTGAGTGGCAAATTTTAAAATATCCAAACATTTAGAGGACAAATTTCAAAATATGAAGAATTGAGTGACTAATTCAAAAATACTCAAAAATATAGAAGATGAATTTCAAAATATGAAGATTTGGGGCCTAATTTCAAATCTTGAAGATTTGGGGACCTAATATTGAAAAAACCCTTTTGAAAAATATTTTAGAGATGAAAGAGAGAGAAAATAGTTATAATATTTTTTGATGGAAAACAATTATTAATACTTAATATGATAAATTTTTATTTTGGGTTGGGTAATGACCTAGCTAAAGACATTTAATATCTGTTATACTCTTATATAAAATTTTTTTATTCTCAATAAAATCTATATATGCTCTTATTTCTTAATTTTATGAAAAATGTTGGTTTTTTAATGATAGTGTTAGCTGATAAGGATGTATGTGCTCTTCATTTCCTCTCTGATAGTATCTGAATACATCTTGAAGAAAAAGTAAAAAATATAAAACTAAAAACTAACTATAAAGTAAAATAAACAACCTACTTACTAACTGCATACATTACTCATTTATTCTTGTTTTCAATCATTCTCCACTATTTTGACTTTATTAAAACAATAATGGTATCTCTTTTTATTCTATTATTATTCATTTTTGAAGTCTTTCTTAGTTGTAGTAAAATCGTGCCTTTTTGTTCTTTAAATTGATTTTTGTTTCATAGATGATCTTTATGTTCTTCTACATTCCATTTGGTGCATATCTACACTACTATATTAAAATCCTTTAGAGGGGGTATCAAAATGTTTGAAGGATAATTTCCATCACAATAGGAGTTTGAGGGGTATATTGGTAATTTCACACGTCAAAGTGTGGAAACACCCTTTTTTCTTTTCATCACTTATTTCTAAAATATTCTAAATTATGACATAAGACTAGGATTTGACTCACATAATTGAAATTGCAGTTTGATTTTTTTGATCATCTTCACTTTCTTTTTTCCTTTATATTTCTAGAACATTCTAAATATAGTAGTAGAAGAAGAATTGAACCATCATAATTAAATGGTAATATTCTTCAATTTTCTATTCTTTAATTTTAAATAACTTGCTCCAATTACTTAAACTCAACAAAATTGTGTTAAGAATATTTTTTGTTTTAAATTACTAATAATAGTTTAGTATCTCTATAATAAAATTGCATAACTCAAATCAATGTCAAATTACTAATATGTATGACAAAAAATTAATTGGATAACACTATCACATTTTTGCGAATATGCTGGTACTTATGATATTTTATATATGTTATGATTCAATTGTCTCTCATTATTTAATTAAATGGTGGAAATGGAGAATATTGATATTAAAAAAAAATTTACCATAGCAAAATTCAAATGATGATGCTCACTCAAAATTACACTTTGCTGGAACGAGTTATTATCTACTCTTCCTTCAATTTGTGATCCATCAAAGATCCAGACTGAAGTAGATGCAACTACAAACATAGAGGTAACCGATGCAAGATTTACTCTTATTGATGATAGAGATGTGCCCAATCGAGATACTCCTCTTCATCTCGCCATCAAAATGGTAGACATCACCTCTACTTTTTTACTCATGGAATATGGTAGAGATTGCAATCTCTAGAATGAAAAAGACGAACTGCACTCAAAGAGGCAATCTGTTTAATAGAAGAAGAGGTCATAAAGATAATACTCCAGCATGCCAGACCATTACAACGGTAAAATGGTAAAAAATATCTTCAGCAAGAAAAAGGTTTCACAAACTGAAGAAAACATCCAGCAAGAAATCTTAATAATGTTAGGAAAACATCTATTGACCACGAGTAGATGTGACAATAGCTCCTATAGTCCCATCAAGATTCGAGATAATGATAGGCCCGTGTAAGACCAATTTATATCACATGCACGATGTGACGCTGATTTTAAAACCCCAACAAGTGTTTGATGCTACAATACAGAAAGATGACACATTTTTTGGAGTTCAATGATTAGCCAAACGAAGAGTTCGCAGAGCTAAGTGCTACATCTAGCACAAATTTAACAACTAACAAGGAGCAAGGAAAGAAGGGATGGTATATAAATTTGAAGAAAAAGTGCAACAAGAACAAGGTGATGCAAAATGAGTTAGTAAAAGGGTCCTCGTCAAAAACCTATAAAACGTCAAATTGGGCAAATAAAAATATCAACCAAGTGAGAAAAATATGGAGAATGAATACACACTGAAGTATAAACCTGATCTTTGGCTTACTAATGATTTTCCTCTTAAGATTAGAGAGCTTCTACCATTGTTTGATATTTTGGGCTATAAGATCAAGCCAATTTGGAGGTTGTAAGAAATTCTTAGCACTAAACTCTCTCTTGGGAATTTTCTGATCAAGGTACATATAATGTTTAAACTTATTGTTTTCAATATTTTTTTATATTTTAATTTAGTGTATTTACAATTCTATTTGCTAAATAATTATCCAAAGAAAACTTCATGCTAGCGTTTGGTACTTGCTTGTAAAATGTAGTGTTTGATGCATGCAAGTTTTTTTCATTTTTGTTTGTAGTCATGAAGTATGTAATCAGTAGCACTAAAATAAACAAAATCACTAATTTCTATTAAAATATGCTTCGTACTATTTTTACCATTTCAAGATATTACAAAACATATCATGATTTTAGGATGATTATTTATAATCGCATTATATTTCATATTATTTTTTGTTTTTTTGTTTTTTATTTTAATTTTTTGCAAATATCATTTCCTATTGTTCCGTCCATTTTTTGGGTTGGGTTTTTTGGAAGGGAGACAAACATCACACATGCATAGGGTGCTTTATAAAGAACAATGAAGGTACTCTTGTTTCATATGCAGAAGCTAATTATATAGCTTGAAGCATTATCTAAAAAATGGAGCAAATTTGAGCTGCTTTATAGTAAGGTCAATGATGTCTCATTTTATCATTTGATTCACTTCTTTTACGGGCAAATAATTAAGCTTGTTGAATTTCACTAGATATTAGAATTGTGTCATGTCAGGCAGAAGGTTAGCATTACTGATAGTTAATGAATTCCAAGTTAGCCAATCTTAGAAAAGCAGTTATTTACACATGAACATTGATATATAGATCTAAATAACTTCAGAGAATCTTTCTTTTCTTTTTTCACCTACACTTTTCATTGGCTTTTCAATTGAAACATTTGTTTTTGAAATTTTGCATGGAAAAGGACAACTTTTAGGCTGTAAATTATTGTATGAAGTTGCTTTAAGTTTGTAAATTTTCTCCTCTTAAAAACTTACTCTTAAAAGTACACCGTAATTTACAATAAGAATAACTTAAAAACTACATTTGTTCAGTTGAGCTCTATCAAATTCTAGCCAAGAGTTCACATGTTTATTTTACTTACTTTATTTTTTATTATAAAATTTATAATAGAAATTTAGTAACTTCTATGTATACCCTCCACCATTACAAACCCAAAGATAAAGAAAAAGAAAAGACTGAGAAGGCAAAATAAAATTCAAAATTATTGCCGTCAAAGTGATGAAACTACCAAGCAGGCAAGCACCTCCTACATAAAGCATGATATACAACTCAAACTTCCATAGACTGTTTATTTACACATTGATGATGACACTTATTGTTCAGTAAGGTTAGAATGACAAGGTAAGGCATAGAGACGAGTAGTGAAAGCGAAAACTATAAACGGACAAAGAGTTGGTGACTACAATTTACAAAGGACTACATATAAGCTGTTAGAGACTTGAGAGTATAAAATGTTACCCTCAATCCTCATCAAAAGATTCAAGACTTCAGAATTTATGTGTCAGTTTGCCAACTCCCCCCAAATACAGAACTAGCCTAAACAGGTTTAGTTTTGGTCGGCGGAGGTCGAACAATCCTGGCTGGAATAAGGCCAAATTTTCGCCTAACAAAACCAATTTAAGTTGGTTCAGTCATCCAAACTGGGATTAAGTATGGAGTGCTTTTTGTTCCACTAAACCGGTTTAACGTGAGTTGCCAAACAGGCCCTTGCTGTAGTGAAATTGAAAGAGTGGTCCAGATCAAGATCCAACCTGAATTTAAATTGATTTTTTTTTAAATGTATAGAATTCGTCTCATGAAAAGGACACTCAGCCTGAAAGAACAAAGTATAAATTTAGTAACCCTCGAGCCTCATCACCACTTGGGAGTTTCGTACAAATGGGAAACTTCAAGATGAGTAAATAAGTTTCCACTATGGCTACCGTCGCAGAGCTCTACCTCACCATTAACATAGGATGACATTGCTCATGTTTGCAATCCTAACGTATCCAAGTGGGCTACTAGATAATAAACAAAAAAAAAACGTCTTGAAAAAAAAACACGCATATAGCAGACAATAAATTCTAACTCTGACACGAATAAGAAAACTAAGAAACTGGAAATGTCACAAAACTTGTAGCACCTGAATGAGTTCCAGGCTCTTCATCCAGAACAACTACATCTGGACGCTTCCTCTTCCTTAACAGAGTCCTCGCCTAGAAAAGAAAAAAAAGAAACACAATGAAATTATCAGCCAAATCCCCCATCATCATCTGCTCAACAAGCTATACAATAAGATTAACGTTTGGGTGAAAAATCAGTGATTTGTATGACAAAATCAATAGTTAGCAGGATGAGTATTTGAATAGCTGGAGATCAAAGAAATTAGACCCGAGGAAACCCTCTCGGAGACGACAGCATCTGAACATCGTCGTCGTCACTAGCCTCAAGATCTATCACCGATGCAGAGTTGAGGTCGATGTCGAGATTCGTCTTCGATCGATTCGAATCCCTAACGCTCCTCCTCGCGCATCGCCTCGAAGACGAATTAGAACTCATGGCTGAAAAAGAATCGACCTTTTAGGAGAATTTCTGGATGCAATAAGATCGGGAGCGTGGGCGCAAGAATTGGATCGGGGCTTCCAAGGAATCTGATTGGATTGGAGCTTCCAAAGGAATATAAACCCTCAGAAATCTCTAATTTTTTTAAAGATTAGAGAAGGACTTGAATTCTGATGGAAATCAGCCAAATAGGGAGAAGACTAGGCACGTCTTTTTTGGAAATTTAATAATAATTCGGCGCTTTACCAAACTGTCAGGAAATACGGGAGGTCACGTGGCTGATACGTGAAGGGATGTGACGTGAGCACAAGGTTAAATACAATGTGTGGCCAACGAAGCGAGGCCAACCTATTCCCTCTTCTTAAAATTCCCGGTCGTTTCCTAGATATAGGGAAATACATTTTCATGTAAAGAAATGTAAGTTTTGAGTTTTTCAAACTTTTCTAGGAAATAGATTGTTTTGATTTGGTTCGCACATAAAAAGTGGTGGGAAACCAATGTATTTATTTTTCTTGTGTTTGGTTCGCATGGAAAAAAAGGGATAACTTTTGTTGATTTGACATTTCCTATTTTTCTTGTGTTTGGTTGGTTTTGAAGTTTGTAGGGGAAAATGTTTATGGTCACCATGGTAAGATTACCACTACTATATACAAATTTATTTGTGCTCGTTATATGAGTTAATCTTAATCATATAAAAGTTCGAATGTAACATAAACAAATAATAATATCCCGAATGAATTATAAATTTTTGATTGTATTAATGAAATCATACGAAACCTGAAATGGAGTGAATCAATTGCTATGAACTACGTACTTGATTTGACTTGAAATATACCTGTTTGAGATTGAAAAAATCACACGAAATCCCCATCACTCTAGACCAATCACCTTAACACAAGAGCTAAACGGAGAAACAACAATTGGTGAATAATAAACTCTGCCAAATTGAGCTTAATGCCAGGGTCAGAGTTAACACAAAAACATGAATATCAGAAAGGTAACAATAGATTCTACACTCAGTTAGCTCGACATCAGCATTCAGAGGTTGACCAGATGTTACACTCGTTTGACCTCCGTCCAATTTTGCAATCTGATTGGAGGAACCACTCTGCCCAGCTGAATCACTGGACTTCTCGGCAGAAACAATTGTAGGTATATAAGTTTCGTAGCTTCTTCCTGTAAATCTACACTTCTCTTTCTGCATAATCTTCTGCCGCTCTTCATAAAACATGAAATCATCAAGGGTCGATGTGCTCAGGGGGCTATCCTTGAAGATGTTTAGCATACTCATACCTGGTGCATACATAACCTCATTCATAGAAAGAAATTTAAGCAACAATGAACAAGCCCTGGCCGATAAAGAATACAATTCATCAAACATTCAAAACGATTCAAATGAAAAGACAGGAATGCTGAAATAGTCATGAAGGCTATAACAAATCTAAGCTATATATAAAATTAAAGTAATAGTTGGAATATGCTAAAAAGATTCCACCAACCAGTTTTATCCAGAAATAAAAGTTAAATATCTACTAAGCATATGATTGGAACATATGATCATTTTTGGAGAAATAAGAAATATCACACATAATATATGATGTTACCCTCAATCCTCATCAAAAGATTCAAGACTTCAGAATTTATGTGTCAGTTTGCCAACTCCCCCCAAATACAGAACTAGCCTAAACAGGTTTAGTTTTGGTCGGCGGAGGTCGAACAATCCTGGCTGGAATAAGGCCAAATTTTCGCCTAACAAAACCAATTTAAGTTGGTTCAGTCATCCAAACTGGGATTAAGTATGGAGTGCTTTTTGTTCCACTAAACCGGTTTAACGTGAGTTGCCAAACAGGCCCTTGCTGTAGTGAAATTGAAAGAGTGGTCCAGATCAAGATCCAACCTGAATTTAAATTGATTTTTTTTTAAATGTATAGAATTCGTCTCATGAAAAGGACACTCAGCCTGAAAGAACAAAGTATAAATTTAGTAACCCTCGAGCCTCATCACCACTTGGGAGTTTCGTACAAATGGGAAACTTCAAGATGAGTAAATAAGTTTCCACTATGGCTACCGTCGCAGAGCTCTACCTCACCATTAACATAGGATGACATTGCTCATGTTTGCAATCCTAACGTATCCAAGTGGGCTACTAGATAATAAACAAAAAAAAAACGTCTTGAAAAAAAAACACGCATATAGCAGACAATAAATTCTAACTCTGACACGAATAAGAAAACTAAGAAACTGGAAATGTCACAAAACTTGTAGCACCTGAATGAGTTCCAGGCTCTTCATCCAGAACAACTACATCTGGACGCTTCCTCTTCCTTAACAGAGTCCTCGCCTAGAAAAGAAAAAAAAGAAACACAATGAAATTATCAGCCAAATCCCCCATCATCATCTGCTCAACAAGCTATACAATAAGATTAACGTTTGGGTGAAAAATCAGTGATTTGTATGACAAAATCAATAGTTAGCAGGATGAGTATTTGAATAGCTGGAGATCAAAGAAATTAGACCCGAGGAAACCCTCTCGGAGACGACAGCATCTGAACATCGTCGTCGTCACTAGCCTCAAGATCTATCACCGATGCAGAGTTGAGGTCGATGTCGAGATTCGTCTTCGATCGATTCGAATCCCTAACGCTCCTCCTCGCGCATCGCCTCGAAGACGAATTAGAACTCATGGCTGAAAAAGAATCGACCTTTTAGGAGAATTTCTGGATGCAATAAGATCGGGAGCGTGGGCGCAAGAATTGGATCGGGGCTTCCAAGGAATCTGATTGGATTGGAGCTTCCAAAGGAATATAAACCCTCAGAAATCTCTAATTTTTTTAAAGATTAGAGAAGGACTTGAATTCTGATGGAAATCAGCCAAATAGGGAGAAGACTAGGCACGTCTTTTTTGGAAATTTAATAATAATTCGGCGCTTTACCAAACTGTCAGGAAATACGGGAGGTCACGTGGCTGATACGTGAAGGGATGTGACGTGAGCACAAGGTTAAATACAATGTGTGGCCAACGAAGCGAGGCCAACCTATTCCCTCTTCTTAAAATTCCCGGTCGTTTCCTAGATATAGGGAAATACATTTTCATGTAAAGAAATGTAAGTTTTGAGTTTTTCAAACTTTTCTAGGAAATAGATTGTTTTGATTTGGTTCGCACATAAAAAGTGGTGGGAAACCAATGTATTTATTTTTCTTGTGTTTGGTTCGCATGGAAAAAAAGGGATAACTTTTGTTGATTTGTAGGGAAAATTATTTATGGTCACCATGGTAAGATTACCCCCACTATGGTATGAAAATGCATTTGTACTAAAAATTTATTCAGAAATCAATGTTGTAGGTGACTTGAGATTTGACTTCAAGCCGCACGCTGGAAGTTGCAAAGTGAGCTAAGAAAAGATAAGGTAAAAGAAATCAGCAGAGCAAATGCATGTTATATCCAAACTTACAGTTATCTCTTCATATAAATCCAAACGACTGGATTGGTCAAACGACTCCAAACCTGGTTACCAGCATCCAAGAGATATAAACAACATGATTCAAATTTAAAAGAGAATAATTGTAGCATTTGTATTTGGATTTGTCGATGTTGTAACATAGTAATAGAAGAGTTTACATTATGTAAACTTCCACATTAAAATAATGAAAACAAAGAAGAAAAAGTATATCCCCATCACTCTAGACCAATCACCTTAACACAAGAGCTAAACGGAGAAACAACAATTGGTGAATAATAAACTCTGCCAAATTGAGCTTAATGCCAGGGTCAGAGTTAACACAAAAACATGAATATCAGAAAGGTAACAATAGATTCTACACTCAGTTAGCTCGACATCAGCATTCAGAGGTTGACCAGATGTTACACTCGTTTGACCTCCGTCCAATTTTGCAATCTGATTGGAGGAACCACTCTGCCCAGCTGAATCACTGGACTTCTCGGCAGAAACAATTGTAGGTATATAAGTTTCGTAGCTTCTTCCTGTAAATCTACACTTCTCTTTCTGCATAATCTTCTGCCGCTCTTCATAAAACATGAAATCATCAAGGGTCGATGTGCTCAGGGGGCTATCCTTGAAGATGTTTAGCATACTCATACCTGGTGCATACATAACCTCATTCATAGAAAGAAATTTAAGCAACAATGAACAAGCCCTGGCCGATAAAGAATACAATTCATCAAACATTCAAAACGATTCAAATGAAAAGACAGGAATGCTGAAATAGTCATGAAGGCTATAACAAATCTAAGCTATATATAAAATTAAAGTAATAGTTGGAATATGCTAAAAAGATTCCACCAACCAGTTTTATCCAGAAATAAAAGTTAAATATCTACTAAGCATATGATTGGAACATATGATCATTTTTGGAGAAATAAGAAATATCACACATAATATATGGCAGCAATACCCTGGACTACAGTACTTTAGGAGAACATTTAACTCATTATGATTTCCTTAAACATGCACTTCTTTGATGATAGCAATATCAAAATTAAGTAAAAGAAAGCAGTCAAAATTTGGCAATCGGGGATGATTTAAGGATAAAGAAAGACAAGTTGCTGCTAGAGAGGAAGTTTTAGAAGTGGCCAAAGAAGCAAAATAAGAAAGAAAAGCAAAGTGAATTAAGCAAGCATTAGCATGTGCAATCATGAGAAAATATACGTTATGAATCAACTCATCACTGTCGATCTCATCAAATGGTAAATAAAAGGAAAAGAAATTTGAAGATGAATAACAAATTAAAATCTAAATAACAAAAAGTGAGAAACATCATTCTACGAAGTATTAGCATGATTTTTAGTATAATGCATGTTTTCCTATCAATATTGCAGTAATTTAATATTTTCATGTGATGATTGGAATATTTAGTATGAGGTTGAATTCTTCATCATCTTCGTTTAGTAAGGATTTCCAAACTCACAATGTGATAGACACTTCAAACCATTCCAAAACTCTCTGTAACTTTAATCATCATATACCAATCCTTCATTTTCATAAGAAAGACCTAATTGTACCAAAACCTTGCTATTGATTGTAAAAGATGTCTCTCCCCTCTTTGTTTATATTTCTCTTAAATTGTAACTTCATCAATTTTATTTTTCTTTACATTAAGAATTTTAATGAGACCGAGAGTAACGAATTGATCCATATGACTACCAACTTTTTTCTCATTAATTAATGAAATTCACTTTGCTTCTCCAGCTTTGCTTCTTTGAATTTCATTGAGCTTTCTCTCCAATAACAATTTGTTCTCTTTGTTCTTACTCTTACTAATTTGAATATCTTTCATAATAAACGCTATCATTTTACAAAGCTAATTCCTTTCACCCAAAATAAAACACCCAATCAAAATATACTGTCACAACATAACCTCATTGACTTCACGCTATTACAAGACCAAAATCAACACTATGATGTCATTTTTAACTTAACTCTAAATATGCAAGATTGTTTAAGATGTTGATAATAAAGATAATGCTTCACTTAATTATTGAGTTACTTAAGGTTTAATAAAGCTCTTGTTTAAGAATGGGGTGACTAGTACAGTGTTCTTGACATACCTGATTCCTTCAACTGGAAAGGATAGAGCTGTTGAATTTTTTGCAAGAATCCACCAGTATACATACGACAATTTCACAAGCACAATTAACATTAAAAAAACAAAATAAAGTAGTGGATCGAAGTAATAACTCCAAAAAGGAGAAGAAACCCAAAAGCTAATAATAATTTTTGTACTTCACGCTGAATAAATAAAATAACTCACCATTTTTCGTTCCTCAACTGGCTTTGGCATCATCTTTTTTCTTCCTGCTGTGGGATCCACCAACAAAACCCCTGCCGACATCAAGCCCCAAAACCCTAATAACAAGTCTTTCCTCAAAATTACTCAGATAACATTAAAAAAACATAAATTGATGACGATTATGCTTGCTTGAGATCCTTATCGCTGTAGCTGCCGCTTCCTAGGGGCTCTGCTTCCTTGTTGAATTCGTTGCCTTCACCGCGCTCTTCGATGCCTCTCGTTTTCGCCTTCATCTTCGCCTTCAGTAGAATTCAGGGACCCATAATTAATCGCTCGCTAGCTTGCCGAGAGAGAGAGAGAAAAGGGGCAAATTTCTTCGAATACAGGGACAAAGATCGCGGGAGTTTCTGGCGGGAGCGATGTGAAGGAGGTAACTGTAGCTCACCGAAGAAATCAACGAGGAAGAAAAAAATCCGACGTAGGCACGGTTTTCGTCGATTTCATTCGGTTGGGGAAGGAAATGGGGGAGAGAAAAAAATCCTAGCTGGCGGCGGTTTGTTCTTCGATTTCCCTCTTCAGCTCTAGTGAAACAAAGCAGGGAAAAAAATCAACGGAAACCTAAAAACCAACGTGGAGGTGAAAATTCTGACGTGGAGGCGAAGAAAAAGATTTCCACAGGGTGTTAAAGCGAACCAAACAGCCCCTAAAAGTATTAGTTTGGAAAAAAAATTTATGGCTAATATTATCTTTAGATTTTTTTAAATATTATATTATTATTCTAATATATTTTAATTATCTTATCTTCTTTGAATTGGTAACCAAATAATTTATTCTATTCATAATAAGACTTAACATGTTATGGATAAAATAGAAACGTTTCATATAATTCAAATAATTTACCCATTTCAGTTTGTAGAGAAATTTGAAATCATATGTTAGCCGGCACCTAAAAATTTTTGGACTTTGTAAAAAACACTCTTCAAATTTTTTAAATTACAAAAATACCCCTACAAATTCAAATTTTTATTAAACCATTCAGTTTGGGTAATAGCGGATCGATTGACGAAGTCAGCATATTTCTAGAGAAGTTTCCAGAACTCTTTCGGTAGCCAATTATCTTACTCTAGTGTATTTCACCCGCAAACGGATGGACAGACGGAGAGAGTGAACCAGATATTGGAGGACATTATGTTGAGGGCGAGCGTTGTTAATTTTCAAGATAGTTGGGAGGATCACATCCTATTGATTGGATTTGCCTATAATAATAGCTATCAAGGGACTATTGGCATGACACCATATGAAGCATTATATGGGAGGCCTTGCAGATCACCTATTTGTTGGGTATAACCAGAAGACAGCCTATTGCTCGGACCAGAGCTTGTTAGACAGACTATAGAGAAGGTATCAGTCATTCGAGTGCGCATTCTTGCAGCGCAAAGTCGTCAGAAAAGTTACGTAGACCGGAGGCGACAACTATTAGAATTCCAGGTTGGATATTATATTTTGTTAAAAGTATCACCAATGAAGGGTGTACAGCATTTTGGTAGACGGGGCAAGCTTGCCCCGAGGTACATTGGTCCATTCTCGATGTCGAGCATACACGATGTTTACCATGTTTCTATGCTTAAGAAGCATCTACAACACGACGAGGAGGAGAAGCAAGTGTTGGATGAACCGGAGGTCGAGATTCATGATGATTTGACTATGATTGAGATTCCGGTATGCATTCTTACCAAGGAGGGCAAGAAGCTTAGAAATAAGGTGATACCCAGTTTAGTGGAACCGGAGAGGAACTGAGGAGACTTCATGGGAGCACAGGGAGGATATGCATCGCGACTACCCATACATGTTTGAACAGGTAAATTAAAAATTCAGTATGATTTGTTTATGATTTATGGTCATCTGTATGGTCATGTTTATACTTAACGCTAGAATGGTGATACTAGCACTTAGTTCCTAAGTATTTGGAACACACGGTGTATATATTGGGGGTTCCTTATTTGGATTTTTGCCCGACATACTTGTTCCGTTTAGTTAGGGGTTAACTAGGAGTATTTGTATTTTAGACCGTTAAGTATAAATATCAATGATGATTTTTAGGGGCGCGAATATGTTATGCATCGCGACTACCCGTACCTGTTTGAGCAGGTGGGTTGATTGATTTTGATTGATATTTATGGATTATTTATATGGTTATATTCATACTTAACGCTAGAATGGAGGTATTGACACTTAACTCCTAATCATTCGGAACCCATGGTATATATATGGAGGGTTCCTTATTTGGATTTTTCGCTGGGTTGAGTGGGAATATTGGCATTCTAGATATTTAAGTGTAAATATTTTTATGTTTTATATCTGAAGATTAATGGTACGAGATGTGTATATGAGAGTTTCCTCGCCTCAACGTACTTTTCTGATATTATTAATCTCTAGGATACGATTGAGGAATTTCGCGGACGAAATTCTTTTTAAGGGGGGAGAAATGTAAAACCCTGAAAATTTGAATATTATATAAAAAATAATATAATTATGTTATATGGTGAAAATATAACATATTTTGATGTTTGAGTATGATAGGAATTTATTTAAGATCAATTCAATGTATATTTGTGAATATATGAGTGCAAATGCACAAAACATGCACGAAGAGAAATATAGAAAAATGACCAGTTAAGAGTTTATATATTTTACAAATCGATATATTTTGAATCTAGAAAACTCAAAACACTAAAGTTGTAGGTCTCTTCAACATCTTTCCAACAAATCTTAAATTACCTCATTCCGAGGTCGGATGAGAAAGTTACAGCTAAAATACCGAAGGTTATTTTCCGAGTCAGACTAGGTTTCCTGGTTCGGGTCAAACGGGTTTATTTTGGGTTTGCATATATATATATATATAACATATGTTTTCATGAAAATTATCATTTTTTCATCATAGTTTCAAACCCTAGTAGCCCCTCTTCCTCTCTCTCAAACCCTAACCCTAAAGTTGAGATTTTGGGAGCGTTTTGTGAGGCGAGAAGCGAGGAAAAGGCAAAATCTACAACGTTTGGCGACGAGAAGATCATCTGCATCCAAACCCATCCCCATAGTGTTTAATAGTTATAAAAGTGTTTAATCAATGTTTTTATGCTTAAGGCTTAACCTAATATAAAAAAAGATGAGATTTTTTATGATAAATCTTAACCTAATGCTAGATCATTAGCTTTTCCTAGTTGTTTATGATAGTAACATGATCATGATCATTAGGGGTGATTAAATTTTTATTTTTTAAACTTTATAATTATGTTTAACTCATGTGTTAATCCTAATTTGTTGTCTAATTAAATTATAAAGAGGTTTAGTTTTTGTTTTCATCATAGATTACATAAAACTGCTGCATGTGTATAACATTTAACTGGAAATTTAAGATATCATATAAATTCCAAACTAAACAAAACTAGTATCAAATGAAAGCTATGTGAACCTATTTTCTAAAATAGAAAACCATTCTAAGAAAGAGTTTTTATAGAGAAAAATATACTCAATTTACTAATAATATATTCTGCAAAAAATTGTGGCGCATGTTTAACATTTAACTAAAAATTTGAGATATTATATAAACTCCAAATTGAACCAAACTAGTGCTAAATGATAACTATATGGATCTATTTTCCAAAACAAAAAACTATTCTTAAAAAGAGTTTGTCTAAAGAAAGATATGCTCAATTTACTAATGATATATTCTGTAGAAAACTGTTGATATGCTGATTTGAAATAATTAATATATTACATGAATGTTTCTTTGAGTTTTCATGTTAATTAATCATGTTTAAACCCTAGGTTAGTGATGCATAAGTAAGATAAACATGTTTAAATGAATTTTACCTCTGTTCATGAGTAGTTTTTATCATGTGTTGATAATCACTTTGTTTACATATGAGATAATTAAAGAAATTGTTTAATTAGGATGTTAAACCCTAATTTGGAAGATATAATAATTCAATTCAATGACTCAGATAATTCCTATTGCATATGGCAAATATAAAATCTCGTTTTAACGTCATGATATGTACAATTGACATAAGCGTTAATTATGCATGAACGAATGCGTTTCATGACAGAGTTGTCAACTACTAAGCTTAGTAGTTGGCTACTCGTGTCCAGTTGAGTATAACAGAAACTATGTGTTTGTAGAGTAGTCGACTAGTGTTCTTAATAATCGACTACTGATACTGATATATGTTATTACAGAGTCTGGATGGACTTAGTGTAGTCGACTACTAAGCCTAGTAGTCGACTACTAAGTCTGTTGCCTGAATTTTTGTTTTGCATCTGTTTGAGATATGTTTGCGGGTTTCGAGCCGCACTTCTTTATATGTAAATTCATGAATAGTGTAGTAGCATACAAATGGATATACTAAAAGAAATTATGATGGGTTTTGACCTGATTACTTTGAGAAAAGTTTAGTACATATTATACACACACCTTCTGGATATCGTTGATGAGCTCAGTTCAGTTCTACGGGGGTAGTGCGTCAATATTCCATTTGTACAGGCCATTGAGTCAGGTTTAGGATTCTTTATCTAGTAGTCCATCCCATACTAGGGTGTGATGAGGTTTGTGAGCCGTATTTCTAGGATGCCTACTTGGTAGTCTGTCCCGTACTCGTGTTACGTACAGAGATGTGATGAGACTACTGAGCTGTGTACACTATTAGAATACCGATCGGGTAGTCCATCCCGCATGAATCAGAATCTTGCACGGAGTTGTATTGAGATAGTTAAATGATAGCCCGAGTCGTTGGCAGATGCCAATATGTTTTTGACTCACTACTGAAATATATGACCCAGAGTACTTCGCATTTGAAAGTAAACGGGATTTGTGCCGGTATTCATTCTATCTTCTCAGTGACAGTGGAAGATATTATGAATACGATATGTTGATGTCTTTACTTTCTTTTATTGCTTTTCTTTATTTTCCTAGTTAGGATTAATAATTAGCGATTCACAATTTGAGACATATGATATATACATAAATATTTCCTTGTTTGGATTATTTCGCTCGACGTATCAGTCTCGTGTTGTGGATTTCTAATTATTGATTTTATTTAGATTATTTATCTTTAGTTCAGTATTAATGGTTAGATGTTTATAATTCAGGACATATGATATATACATGAGGGTTTCCTTATTTGGATTATTTTGGTCGACGTACTATGTCTCATATTGTAGGTGTCTAAATATTAATTCCATTAGATACGAGGAAAAATAATCTAGGTAGACTATGCTTAATAAATAGAGCCTCCATTACATCTAGCAGTCCTACCACTGGGACAGATGGAGGTGATCTTGCTATAGCGCTCTGACGCTCTTATTATTGCTCTTTTTCTTCTAATATTCTTTCAGGTAATTCGGAGTACAGAAGAGTCACAGGATGACAGAGTTCTTGCATAGTCGTCGTCACATGAGATTTATTAGAGGTTCCACTGTAGTTTTATATTTTTGTTCAGACCTTAAAGTTTATTTTACAGTGTAAAGGCAGTGTGCATTTGTACGATTTTCAGTTGTTTCTTGTCGAGATATATTTATTCATTTTGGATATCAGATGTATTCCAGGTTATTTATTAAGACATGATTTATTTATGAGATACTTCTTTCTATATCATGTCTATTGTAGTTATTTTTTTCTTTTGTCTATTTTGTACTTGCACTTATTGTTGTGATTGGTAAAACTTGTTGTTGCATAGTATGGGTGTATGGCATGTTTGACATCTCTGGGTTCATCTTGGACTGCAGCTATGTATGAAAACATGGGTGTCACATAAGATAAAGAGAAAAGGTAATGATATTGCCAACAGTACTACAAATAGCAATCTACAATGTAAATTTAACCGATTTTGTGGAGCCTAACTACTGGCTATAAGCATCGAGGTTTCCATATATATACTTTATAATTTATTAAAAAATGTCATATAATCTTATATAATAAAATTGATTTAATATTGAATAGTAATATTATTATAATAATATCACTATTAGAAAACATTCTTCATGAATCGATACGCTCTTTACAATATATAAGCTATGCAATCTAAATTCTTGTGTCTTTTATAGAGCCAAAAAGTTTGAATATGAGTCTCTAATATGTTGCTCTCACAATAGCAAAATCCACTTAGGAGATATGGATATTCTAGATGAGTTATGTATCCTATATACAATACAATTATCATAGGCAAGTGAGTTATAAGAGAATTTTTCATTCACATCGTTTGGGGTAAGATTTGATAGGGAGCTTGCATCAAAGAAAAAAGAAATTTTTATATTTAGAGCACATGACAAAATATATCATATTCTCCCTGTTCTAATTTCGTAAGAAAATAATTTTTCATACTTTCAGTTTTACTTCTATGATATAGAGAATGAGCTATAAAATTGAATGAGAATATTAGATAATATAAATATGAGTGAAACATCAACTAAAAGTTAACATGAATATGAGTCAAACCACAACTAAAAGTTTAATGGACATATTGCAAGTAAATTCATATTAATGTGTTTATAACTCATAAACAGTAGATCACGTAGCCGCAAACTAGGTTGAAGGAAATAATCATAATATTTTATTTGAGAGAGAGATTATTGAGTTGATGATCAATCCCACAAAAAATTTTGTTTTCTTTTTTTACTCTATTTTTATTAATTTAAATAATCATGATATTCAACTGTCACGTCCCGCTTCCTAAAATACCGAGGAATCGGAACGTGAATAAGCCCGTGACATATTACACTAAGGAGAAATAAGTACTAGACCTTCTACTCAATCTAATGCACTAAGCATCAAGCAATATAAAATGAAGTCACGGGTCCCCAATCATAGTAGCGAGAATATAATAAACAACTCAGAACAAAATAATATATATCACAACTCAAATATCATCCCAGACATAATATTCGGGTCAACATGCCTGATGCGGCATAAACATGTACCAAAAATGTTGCAAGTGCACAACCGTGTCAAGTTATAGTATAAATATATCGATCCACGAGGAAGGTGTTTCCGTGTCAAGTTATAGTATAAATATATCGATCCACGAGGAAGGTGTTTTGTAGGAGAAAATATAAAATCGGTTCTTATGTTGTGTGCATGACAAATAGGAGTGATGAGTGAATATGATTGTGGAGAGATGCAGAGAATGAAAATGATTGTGTAAATAAATATATTTGAGAGTGGAAGTGATAATACAAATGTGATCAACAAGGCAAGAAGGAAAAATCAAGAACAAATAAAAATCAAGAATGAAAAATAAAATTCAAGAATAAAAGAAAATGCAAGAAATTAAAGATGGTGGATTCAATTATAGATATGGGTAATCTAAAATTGAACCCACTTCTTAGAAAAAGATGATTCCCTAGAGGGTTCTAGCCTAAAGGCGAATCAAACAAAATAAAAATAAACAAAAAGAAAAACTAAACCTAAGAGGGTTCTAGCCTCAAGGTGAATAGTGCAAGAAACTAAAATCTAACTACAAAATAAATTACAAAATCTAAACTACAAAATAAATTACAAGAATTAAATACAAGAAAATAAATCTATTCTATAAGCATGAAATAAATCTAATATGTAAGCAATAAATCTAAGACAAGAGGGTTCTAGCCTCTTGGCTATTTAATAAGAAAATAAAATCTAATTATAAGCATATAAATAAATCTAAACTAATAAGCAATAAAAAGAAATAAAAGAGAAAAAGAAAAGAATGCAAACCTCTAAATAATTCTTCATCTCCATCTTCATCATTCAACAAAGAGAAGAAATATTTAAAGTGGTGAAAAAATTATTATTATTAATTATAACAAAAAGTTACAAATTTGGAAGGCCTTCTCAATTAAGAGTAGCCCTCCTCTCCAAAAGGAGTTACAAAAATTTTCACACCTCTAACCCCTCACTCTTTACCCCTATTTGTAGTAAACATCAATGAATGTGAGCCATTGGATTGAAATCTTATCCAAAACCATCAAAAAGCAGCCTTAATTCGTAACAGAATTGTCAGTATTGATGCCAACATCGATAATGGCATTGATGCCAGCATAGATGCTGGTATCGATGCTCTATAAAAATTCTGCTTTCACGGATAGTTTCGTCTCGTCGAGATAGGTGATTTTCATGTATTATATGTTAAATTTCGCCTTCCGGATTAAGAGATATCGTCGTTTCTTTACGACCAACCATCTTGAATACATTTTTTTTTTCATATTTGATATTTTTATTTTCTCCGGCTTCTACAGACCACTCGGCTTCATTCTGGGCTTGGGTTTTTTGGCTCTTGCTTGTGTTCTTCATTTAATTCATGAGTTTTTGTCGAGAGATGGGATTTTGAGCTTTATTCTTCATTAACCTGTAATTAAAGATAAAAACAATTATTAGTGATATATTTATTTATATAAAATAGATAATAAGGGTATAAAATTATAATAAAATGTGATTATCAAATACCCCCACACCTAAACTTTTGCTAGTCCTCTAACAAAGAAAATAAAATGAAAGAAAAACTAACTCACTTTCGCAGGAATCGCGGTTGTATTTAGCACATACAACAAGCCTTTAAACCCCTAGGTTACCCTAGTGGACGAGTTATAGTCTCGTGAGGGTTTGCAGTGAATATACCCATAAAATTTGGTCAACTTGCTAAATTAAAGAAGTTATTAAATAACTATATTTACTTGATAATTGAAGCTAGTTATTACTCAAGAAAATATTTTTATATATAACTCTAAGGTATATTTCCTAGAAAATCTTCTCATTATAGCAACACAAAACCAAGCCAAACTCAGAAATTTAATTTAAAAGTTTTGAAAAGAACATGCTAACTCTTTGTTTAAAATAATATTCAAGTTGCTTGATCTAAAATATTTTTCAAGACCATATATACAAAAATAACTATATATAAAACATTTATTAGTATTTTTTTATTTTTATATTATTATTATTTTTAACTCTTTCTTCCTTGGTGATTTTTTTTCTATTTTAACGGGCTTTCTAAGCGACCATTTAATGAGTTTTGGGCCAATGGATCCCAACCCAATTGGGCTTAGGTCATTAAGTATAGAAATACTCATTGGGCTTAATTACTCGATCAGCTTAGGCTTTATTAGGCTTTATAAGATAGAATCACCTTGAATTTAAGAGTTTTTTGTTTTTGGTGCCCATTTTTCGCACTCTTGTTTTTGTAAATTTTTTTTATGTATATGTGTACATATTCTGAAAAAAATATAAGTCAAGCCACTTTAAAAAATTATTTTTAACTCTAAGCTAAGCATGTATTCCATTATTTTAAATAAAAATCTAAGTTAAGGCTTAAGTAAAGTATACTACGTTGAAAATTATTTCTTAAGAACTTTATTTAGAGTTATCATAAAAAGTGAACTTGAGTAAATAACAGATTAAACTTTATTTAGAGTTATCATAAAAAGTGAACTTGAGTAAATAACAGATTAGAAATTTTAAAATTTATCAAATAAATCAGTTATTCATAAATCTATCAATTTGGCAAGTGACGATATTTTTATAATTTTTTTAGAAAGGGAAAAAAATGACAAAAATGTAACAAAAATTGTAAAACAAAGAGAAAATTTAACTAATTCCCACCCCCACACTCAAATTTTGCATTGTCCTTAATGCAAACTCTATGATGTACAAAGTAAAGCAGATAAGAAGTAAAGTACTTACATTTGATCAGCTGATAAAAATCTGTAATTACCTTTGGTCTGTGGAGGATAGAATCAAAAATGTATTATTCTCTGTTGTTTTTTCTTTTTTTTCTTTTTTTTCTTTTTTTCAACTGAATAAGAAACTCTCGAATGAGAGAAGAATAAATTCTTTTTATTATTCTGAAATAAACAAAACAAATAATGTAGAATGAAGTGTTCAACACGAAGAGCTCGTATTCTACAATGAATCCTACCTTATTGTTGAAAATTCTTCTCCAGATTTTAAATAAATTCAGAATGATATAATCAATAATGTGAAATTCTAAGCATTTCGGGGTGTTCAATAATTCTTGTAACAAAGTAAGGTAGGTATTATTGGTGTCATGCATTTTGTATTTCTTAATGAACTCAGACTCTTGTACTGTGAAGTTTTGTTTTCTAA
Source organism: Asparagus officinalis (assembly GCF_001876935.1). Taxonomy (NCBI): domain Eukaryota; kingdom Viridiplantae; phylum Streptophyta; class Magnoliopsida; order Asparagales; family Asparagaceae; genus Asparagus; species Asparagus officinalis. Next base: position 39,363,639 of record NC_033802.1, on the reverse strand, counting down.
CAACCAATTCTTCTATAGAGTTCTGAAAATTTGGTTGTTAATTATTCTCCAAGAATCTAAGTTCATCAAGGAAGAGTTCTTCAAAATTTAATTCAAAGCAGCAAATGTTTAACACAGTTTCATTATTCTCAAGGACCTGATCTGCTTCTTCTAAAAAACTCTAACTCTTCATCAAAAATTTCCTCAAAACTCAAATCGGACTCTTCTTCTTCTTCTTCTTCTGATCTTTCCTGAATATAATTTATTTCTAGAGGCTGATTATTTGGCTGGTCCCCTGGATTAAAAATGTTAAGATCAACAGTCAAATTCCCAAAGGACAGCTTCATTTGACTAGTTCTACAGTTGATAAGAGCATTAGAAGTGGCTAAGAAAGGTCGTCCTAAGATGACAGGTGTCTATTCTTTGGGATTGGAAACATGCTGTGTTTCCAAGACTACAAAATCTACTGGAAAAATAAAATCTCCAACCTTAATCAGAACATCCTCTAACTCACCCATAGGGACCTTAACAGATCTATCAGCCAACTGTAAGGTGCATTTGGTTAGGTTCAGTACACCTAGACCAAATTGCTGGTAGACTGAATATGGAAGCAAATTAACACTGGCCCCTAAGTCTAGAAGCGTCTTATCAATGTGAGTATTACCAATAATACATGAAATGTTGGGGGGAACCTAGATCTTTACGTTTCAAATGTATGGGATTTGATAGCATTTCACTGATATTGGCGGCTAAAAAGACTTTCTTTGGAACATTTATTCTCTTCTTCTTAGTGCATAATTCTTTTAAAAATTTAGCATAAGATGAAATTTATTCAATTATATCTAAGAGAGGAATATTAACTTTAACCTGCTTGAATGTTTCTAGGATCTTCTCCTCTTGAGGGGAGTGTTTCCTAAGCCTGAGTCTATCTAGAAAAGGCGCAGCTGGTCTAAACCTATCAAAAGCAAGCTCAGGTTTCGGTTCAGGTTCTTGATCATCTGAGGAGGGTGATTGTTGAATAGATTCATCAGAAGGAGAAGGAGAAGGAATTTGTACTGGATCAAAAGTTTGACTTAGAGGAGTTCTCACTTGATTATCGACTTGTCTACCTGACCAAAGTGAATGGATTACATTCACTTGAGCTTTATATGATGAACTGCATCCTGTGTCCTTAGGGTTGACCACGGGTTGACTCGGAAATTTTCCTTTCTCTCTTTCACTCACGGCACTAGCTAGTTGACCAAGTTGGGATTCTAATCTAGCTATAGCTTGCGTGTTGGAATTGAGCATTTGTCCGATTGATTGCATAAAGGAATACAGAGTGCTGGATGTTTGAGTCAACATATTCGTGGTTTGAGTGGAGGCCTTAATTATGGTTTCCAAACCCCTTTTCAAGACATTGAGACGTTTATCCTGATCTGGATTATGAGGAGTCTGAATTACAGCTTGATGAAGAGGAGACTGATTTTGATACGACAGATTGGGTTGTTGAAATTGTGGATTGAAAGGAACTGTGTTTCCCCTAAGAAAATGTTGGGTCGAAGCGGGAGTGAAGTTTTGAGTTTCGGGAGAATTTCCTTGATTTCATGCGAAGTTGGGATGATTTCTCCAACCTAGATTAGAGGTTGGAGAAAATGGATCATTTCTAGGGTGCTGGAATGCAGCGTTCATCTGTTCTAATACATGGTTGTTTCCTAGGAGAGGGCATTCCTCTGAAACGTGGGTAGGAGACTGATAATTATAACATCCTGGGACAGAAACATGATTGATTTGAGCTGGAGCCCGTTCCTTAATTTCTAAGGCTTCTAACCTCCGCAGAATTATCGCAATCTTCGCTTCAGAAGCAATGTTTGACTCCAAGGAAAGACTACTAGACTTAGAATGGGGAACTGATGAAACCCTATCATCACAGTATTCCCATTGTATTGTTTTCTCGGATAGACTCTCTAAAAATTCTCAAGCTTCATCGGCATTTTTCCTCATGAAATCCCCATGGCACATTGATTCTAAGGAAGTTTTTGCAGAGTAATCTAATCCCTCATAAATTATTTGGCACAATCGCCATTTTTCTAAACCGTGATGAGGACATTGGATGAGAAGATCTTTAAATCGGTCAAAATACTTTCAAAAAGGTTCACCCGGAACAATTTTAAAATTCATGATGCTGTTTCTTAGCTTTACCGTTTTATGGATAGGAAAAATTTTCTTAAGAAAAACAGTGATAAATTCCTCCCAAGTAGTGATGGAATTTACGGGTAAGCTATATAGCCATTTTTTTGCTTTGTCTTTGAGAGTAAATGGAATAAATCTGAGTTTGATCGCATCTTCTGTTAATTCTCTCATTTTAATCATAATACACACTTCCTCAAATTCCGAGATAAAAATATATGCATCTTCTGTTTTATTTCCAAGGAATTTGGGAAGCATGTTTATGTAATGCGGTCTAAGCTCAAAATTTATTCCATTTGTTTCGGGCAGCCTAATGCAAGAGGGGATTGCATTCTAATGGGATAGCACATATCTTAAAGAATGGGTGGATTAGGATGCTCCATTTCTATGATTGGTTCAAAGCGAATTAAACGATGTGTATTATCCATAATCCACTGTTGCATACACCAACTATTTCTTTTTATACTTTTTTTTATTTATAAAAGTTAGTTTTTTTTAATGAGGAGAGAATGGAAAAAGAGAAAAAAAAATCCTAACTAAAACAAATCAAAATCAATCACTTTTCAATCACTCTAATTCTAGGGTTTAGCCTAACTCAACTAGACCAGCTCCTAACCAAAGTTTTACTCGGGTAGTTATCCAGGTAAGGATAGTACTAGAGGGTGATCAGAGATCAATTAAGTACCTCGTTCCTTGCGGAGCGCTTTACGCAACCCCTAAACCTTGCCTTAGACACAAACTAATCCAAGAAAACTTAAACCGGTTCACTTAAGGATTCTTTGTTCCTTATTAAGCTCGAATCCTTAGGGCCAACGTCTAATGACTTTTATTAGGCTTGGGTGGTGTAATGAGGAATTAGTGATTTTTGGGCTAAGGAAAGGATGATGAAATCCCTCATCTTATCTTGATTATGGGGTTTTGCCCTTAAAAATATTTTAAAGTGTGTACCAAATCAAGATGCTCAAATCACTTGGTGAATTCCTACACTATATGAAATGCAACCCTAAAAATTAAAAGCAACAAAAAGGATGATAAAAAGAAAATCTTTATATTTTTTTTATTAGGGTTAACAATCAAACAATTATGAGAAGGGGGAACATTATTTGAGTTTATTATCTTGTTAGTTAATGTCCAAGTGAAAGATGGATTTTATTATGGTCAACAAAAATATTTTTTTTAAAATCCTAATTGTCTCTAATTGTGAAGCTAACTAAAAGGGGTGAAATTAAAAATACTAGAAAGAAGACTTACCCGAAAGTAAATCTTCAAATCCTAGTTCTTCAATACGCGATCTTCAAGCTCCAAGCGTTTCCTTCACAATAAACACAAAAGTTAAAGAACCAAAATAATTAAAACCTACTTAAGCACCTTCCCCGGCAACGACGCCAAAAACTTGATGCGGCATAAACATGTACAAAAAATGTTACAAGTGCACAACCGTGTCAAGTTATAGTATAAAGATATCGATCCACGAGGAAGGTGTTTTGTAGGAGAAAATATAAAATCAGTTCTTATGTTATGTGCGTGCCAAATAAGAGTGATGAGTGAATATGATTGTGAAGAGATGGAGAGAATGAAAATGATTGTGTAAATGAATATATTTGAGAGTGGAAGTGATAATATAAATGTGATCAACAAGGCAAGAAGGAAAAATCAAGAACAAATAAAAATCAAGAATGAAAAATAAAATTCAAGAATAAAAGAAAATGCAAGAAATTAAAGATGGTGGATTTAATTATAGATATGGGTAATCTAAAATTAAACTCACTTCTTAGAAAAAGGTGATTCCCTAGAGGGTTCTAGCCTAAAGGCGAATCAAACAAAATAAAAATAAACAAAAAGAAAAACTAAACCCAAGAGGGTTCTAACCTCAAGGTGAATAGTGCAAGAAACTAAAATCTAACTACAAAATAAATTGTAAAATCTAAACAACAAAATAAGTTATAAGAATTAAATACAAGAAAATAAATCTACTCTATAAGCATGAAATAAATCTAATCTATAAGCATGAAATAAATCTAAGACAAGAGGGTTCTAGCCTCTTGGCTATTTAACAAGAAAATAAAATCTAATTATAAGCATAGAAATAAATCTAAACTAATAAGCAATAAAAAGAAATAAAAGAGAAAAAGAAAAGAAATGCAAACCTCTAAATAATTCTTCATCTCCATCTTCATCATCCAACAAAGAGAAGAAATATTTAAAGTGGTGAAAAAATTATTATTATTAATTGTAACAAAAAGTTACAAATTTGGAAGGCCTTCTCAATTAAGAGTAGCTCTCCTCTCTAAAAGGAGTTATAAAAATTTTCACACCTCTAACCCCTCACTCTCTATCCCTATTTATAGTAAACATCAATGAATATGAGCCATTGGATTGAAATCTTATCCAAAACCATTAAAAATCAGCCCTTAATTCGTAACAGAATTGTCAGTATCGATGCCAGCATCGATGCTGGTATCGATGCCCTATCAAAATTCTGCTTTCACGGATAGCTTCGTCTCATCGAGATAGGCGATTTTCATATACTATATGCTAAATTCCGCCTTTCGGATTGAGAGATATCGTCGTTTCTTTACGGCCAACCATCTTGAATATATTTTTTTCATATTTGATATTTTTATTTTCTCCGGCTTCTACAGGCTACTTGGCTTGATTCTGGGCTTGGGCTTTTTGGCTCTTGCTTGTGTTCTTTATTTAATTCATGAGTTTTTATCGAGAGATGGGATTTTGAGCTTTATTCTTCATTAACCTGCAATTAAAGATAAAAACAATTATTAGTGGTATATTTATTTATATAAAATAGATAATAATGGTATAAAATTGTAATAAAATGTGATTATCAATGCCCTTATACAAACCATCCAACTGAATGCTGAAGAGATATAGAAATACATCGATCAAACGGAAATAGAAAGTACTACAAAAGTAATCTAGTGTCCATCAACAACTACAAAAGAGAAAATGACTAAGCTCCAGTTTGTTCTTCTGTTTCATCTGGAAGACATTCCGCCTGGGAATACTCCAGCTCCAATGCATCATTATACTGGACCTGTTCGTCCTCTAAATCTGACGTACATCATAGAAAATAGGTGTACGTCAGCATACATGACACACGGCAAGACCCCAAAAGAGAGAATAGAAACGGTCGGACGACCCAAAGCAATAACAATAATAATGAATAGAAACATACAACTGGAATACTAATAAGCTAGATGCAATCCACCACTAGAGTATAAAAATCAGAAGAATCCATAATCATCCAAGTATCAAGGTCATACAACTATCCATCCTATAATAGCTCAGTGGTTCACATCTCACATAGAGTTAACGTTCATATCATCGGATAACTGACTGTTCACAAATCCTCTATGCACATCCAATTCCGTGAAACAGGCAGCTAGAGGACTACACGCAATCCGATCTCAGCCTGGTCCGAACTCAGACAAAGCTCAGGTGACGAAATAGGTTACTGACCAAAGTGAAGAAATAGGCCACTTGGTCTAACAAACCAACCCCAAGATGAAACAGGTCACTGGTGCGAGTCTGGAAGATACATCAACAACCACATCCGATCACATGAACCAAGACTTCCTCATCCCAACTCTTCTCGCTTTTCTAAGTCAACAATCATAACCTGAACTAGATCTCTGGTCCACCTCCTAAACTCAGTCAATGCACACACACATGTCACTAAGTCTTGTTCATGACGCACAAGGCCACTAAGTCATGAACTACTAATGGTTCTCAAACACAATAAGAATAATAAATGCAGCTAATTCTATGCAAATAAAACATGATATATCATGTAATTAAAATAAGAATCATGGAATCGGTGGATGTATTGCACATAAAATGCCGCGGTCAACAACCATCTATAACACATTCATAAACTAAATTAATTCAAAATAAATAATTCTTTTGCAAAATAAATTCCTTTCAAATTGTTTCTCACCATAATTATTCTAAAAATAATCTTTTAAAATAATAATTTCATAAATTCAAAAATAATTTTTACAAGATAAATTCTCATTAATTCAAAATAGTCTATTTTCCCAAAATAAATTCTTTTAAAAATATTTATAATTTTAAAATAATTTCCTTCCACAAAATAAATTCTTTAAAAATTATAATTATTCTAAAATAACCCCGTTATCAAAATAAATTCTTTAATTTATTGTAATTATTCTAAAAATATTATTTATCATAATTATGATTCATTTAATATTATTCATCAAACCCACATATATAATTATTAACAGATCCAAAATTGTACGGAATAATAATGAGAACATGTATAGTACGCCTAATTAATTTACGATAAATCTAAAATTGTATGGAATAATAAACAAGTAAATAGGGATCTTGCACATAATTAATTTACGATAAATCTAAAATTATTTTGAATAAACAATCAAGAATATGGATCTTGCACATAATTAATTTACGATAAATCTAAGATTGTACTGAATAAACAATCAGGAATAGGGATATTGCACATAATTAGTTTATGATAAATCTAAAATTATACTGAATAAACAATCAGGAATAGGGATCTTGCCTCGGGAAAATGAATCGATGCTGACGTGCGAGGCTACGGGTGAGGCGGCAGTGACAAGCAGGCTGTGTACTGTGTCGACGGTGCAGATCTGACCTCAGGCATCGACAGAGTCTATAGCGGTGAGGGTGGAGGTGGTTCAGGGGGTTGGAAGGAGGACGGCGGAGCGGCAAG
>NC_033802.1:39264178-39356449 GCF_001876935.1 Asparagus officinalis | reverse complement strand
GAAAGAACGTGAGAGAGAGAAAAGAGAAGGGAGAAGAGAGAAGAGAGAGAAAGAGAAGGTTGCAGGATTGAAAACGTGAGAGAGAGAGAGGAGGAGGAGAGAGAATAATAATAGAAGAGAGAGAATAAGATATTATATAGGAGGGAATTAGGGTTTAAGGAAAAATACAAGAAAATTTAAGAAAAATACATGGGATTAAGGAGAAATATAGGAAAAATTAGGGAGGAATACAGGGAACGTTGTAGGCTATAAAATCAATATAATATAATCAATAACAATAACAATAATAATAATTAATATTCAAATATTAATTTAAAAGATTTTACTGTAAGAATTTAATTTATAATTAACAAAACTATTAAAATAAATATAAAACCAGATTTTTAAATCATAGAAAATTTTAGAAAATCGAGAAAACATAAACACTCTTTTAAAAATAATAATTTAATATTTTAAAATAGCAAAAATTTATTTAAACTAGTATTGAAAATTCATTGTTATTACATCAACCACGTGCATTGCACGTGCATCTCAAGTAGTAGAATAGAAACTTTCCACTAGGTTAAAACCAGTTTTAGTGAATACGAGCTTGTTCTAAAAACTAATTTTTAGAGCTTATTCGGCAACTTACAAACTAGCTTGATTTATTTTAAAACAGGTTATATTTATTCTAGATTTGGTTAAACTAGTCTACATATGAACTAGTTTTGAAATTAATCTAGTTTGGCTAAATTCTATTAAAAAAACTGGTTCAAAACTAGTTCTTGCTCGATAAACATATATCTATATCTATATCTATATACTTCTATAAAAAGAGAATTGGAGTGTTAAAGCTTATAATTTTCTTTTTTGCCCTCTTAAATTTTGATAAATTCTATCCATGCCATTATCTCTAATTAATCTTTCATTAAATAAATATAACCACTTATTAATTATTCACCCCTCACCTTCCTAACTAATTATAATTATCAATAATATTATAATAATTAATTGTTTAAATAAAATAAAATAAAATATTTTATAAAATAGGTATACATAGTTATTAGTAGTAACCAATTAAACTATTATAATAATTATTTATAAAGTATAACAAAATAATTAAAATAATAGTATAAATAGAATAATATATTACTAAATACTATTAAGAATTATACTATAATTCAATAAGTAATAAAAAAATAGAATAAATTTTGAATCTCATAAATAATGTAATATCACATTAATTACAAAGTACACTATTTATTTAGTATTATATTATTAAATAAATTAAATTAATAATTTAATATTGTTTTAAGAGTATTTTCTCAAAGATTGTTATATGATACTGAATAATCTAAACTTGGTAATGATTGATAACTAATGTTTTAACAACAAAATTATTTAAATTTAATAATAATGCTATAATTGTGAATGACAGTATAATAAAAACTTATAAAATATTTATAATACTAAATTATTTAAGAACATAATTAAAAAAATTAAATTAGATAAATATTTTATAGTATATAGAAAGTATAATTATTTTAATAGTTTTACTTGAACTAAGAATTATAATATTAAATAAGATAAATTACAGTAAATCCCATAAAGTTTTTGTATTTTGTAGTAAGTAAACCTATGAACTTTTAAAATCACACTAAACCCTATTAACTTTTGCAGCAAGCCCCAATAACTTTTACATAAAATACACCACACCCCAAATAACTTTCAGAATGCCTTTTCATGCCATTTTCTGGTATAATTTATAGGGGTTATGTGCAAAATATAAAAAGTTATTGGGGTCTTCTTTGAAATAGAAAAGTCATTAGGGGTTCAGTGTAATTTTAAAAGTTCATATTCTCTAAAAGTTCATATGGGTTTAGTGTAATTTACCGTATTAAATAATTATAAGGAGAAGTAATTATTGTAATATGTTGTAGGTATCAAGTATAACTATCTAGGGAATATTAGTAAAAAGCTAGTAAGATTAATGTAACTTAGTTAATTTAGAGTTAAGTTAATAAATTTCAAGTTGGAGGGACATATTTAAGAGAACTTATAGAATTAACAATTTTATCTAAGAGCAATTTTAGATTTGGGGACTTAATTTAAAAAAAGGCTAACAATGGACGATCATTATAAGAAAAATATTCAATTACAATAACTACACAATAATAATTAATTCATACATTTCTTTTTAAGTAATCTTATTATACAATTTTATTTAGGGAAATTGCTTCAAGGCCCCAAAAGTAGACTTCTCAGTGGCACAGACCCTTGTACTTTGGCCTATATGCCAAAGCCCTTAAAAATTCAAAAAAATATGTCTGCGCCCTAAAAGCCTTTTTCGCAGCCGTATTTGCACCCAAAGACCCGAAAATACCTCTGCCTTTCTCTCTGTGCCTTAAAAACAAGATCTGATCACTGGCGATCCCTTCCCGTTGCAATTAAGGCGAGGTGATGGCCGTTTAGGGAGGAAATTTTGGCGCGCTCCCTCCATTATATATCCTCTTAGCCCACTCGTCTTTGAGTGTATTTATAGTGCAAAGGGCAGATTTATGCGGTTAGGGCTTATGATCTTCAACCCCCTGCTTGTCCTAACGTGCCCTTCATAAATCCCCTTTATTTATGACGGAGAACCCCCTGATTTGCATGGTGTCCTTGGGTGAGAAAGCAGTGTTCTCAAGGGTAACGTGTGTAACCTCTTTTTTGAGTTTAAGTTTGACGTGGCTGAGAGGTTGAAGGTTCCTTATGATGTGTTATCAATGATTTATAAATCTGAAAGGAATCCTGATCTGAGTTTTGAGATTGAGAATGAGGATGAGATGAAGTGTATGGTGGAGCACAACCGTAATATCGGGTGTCTGGAGATCCATATTCGAGCTACTATAGATGTAGATGTTTCCAAATGCCAGAACACCCCGAAGGAACCTCCTGAAATGTAAGTTAATACACTTAGAATTTTTAAAAAGTTGTGAATTGCGTGAGTAAAATGTGGAGAAATGATAACATAGCGAATTGTTTTAGGTTAAATGTTAGCTTTTAACTGATATATGTTAACTTTCTACGCACGGTTGTTAAGCTTTATGGCATATGTGTTAACTTTTAAAGATGCAGAATTTAACTACAAGTGATGTTCGTAAATCATATGAATATATTGAAGCTTTATGGCATATGAATATATTGAAGCCACAGTTTATTGATAGCACTTCTACCGTAAATCATAGTTCAGAAAGAATTTCAAATGATAATCCCAGCGGTAGCATTGTAGTGTGGTCCGATGAAGTTCAGAAAGAATTCCAAATGATAATCCCAGTGGTAGCATTGTAGTGCGGTCCGATGTCATTGTTAATAACACAGTAATGATTCCTGGTTGGTGGCAAACTGCATTAACTAAAGAGGGTCAAGAATTTGAAAGTGCTGAGGATTTAAGGTTGGCTCTGACATACTATGTTCTGGCCAAAATGTTGATTATGAATTTAAAAGAACGAACCAAAACGTATCTGTGTATATTGCCGATATAAAAAAACTTACGAGTACCCATGGATGTTGTTTGCTTCACTTGATAAGAATGAAAAGATACTTTCGATCAAGAAGTTTGTTAATGAACACACTTGTGGACAGCACGGGCAAAATGCAGGTCGTTCAAGGGCATCCCGTAAATTCATTGCAACACAGTTACAACCAGTCCTGAAGGTCCATCCAGAAATCCATCTCGTTGATGTACGAAAGGAGTTCCTCACAAACTACAGCCTTAGAATTGATTACAGTAAGATATGGCGGGGGAAAGAGAGCACATGAGAAGCTGTACGGGGATATATATGAGTCATATGATCAACTACGATGATAAATTCCGATCTTTATTGTTAACTTATTAAGTTTCTGTAAAACCCCAATAATTTATGAATAATATAATTAATGTGTGATAAATTATGATATGTGAATATTTAGTATGATAAATATCATTAAATGGTATATGAGTATAATACCATGTGTTTTTAGTATGAACGAGTTCATACATGTGAGAGAAAAGAGTCGAAACATGCATAAATAGCTAAACATATGCGGAGCTTGAAAATTCCAGTCCGGTCGACCGTCGCGATTGACCGCAGTTCGGTCGACCGCCACGGTCGACTGCGAAACCTATAGTTTGTTTTTCTCCTGTTTTGAGTTGGTTTCGGATTTCTAAACCTATATCCGTTCTCCCCTGATATATATATATATATGAGTTTTTCACGTTTTTCTCAGTTTTCCTAAGAACCCTAACAGTCACCAAACCCCCTAAACCCTAGTTTGATTTCTTGGAGAAGATTGGAGTCTTTCTAGTTAGGTTTTTGTTAATTTTTGGCTTTTGGAGTGGAGATCTCTTTCGACGTTGCATCAAAACGTTTTTCCTACAACCCCAGGCGAGTATCATCTCTACTAATCCTCATCCTAGTTTTTAGAATGTTTTTAAAGAGATTCAGACATGTTTTGTAGAGCCTAAATGAATAGATTATGTATAAAAGACAACTCTTTTGTATTATATGTATAAAGATTAGGTTTTTTCATGCTAAAAAGGTTGAGAACGTTTTTACAAAGGTGATTTAGATCTGATGATGATTTTAAAACGTGGTTAATCTAAAGAAAGAGGTTTGATTCGTTGTTTTGAGCTTTTATGTATGTTTTAGGGTTTTGAATACAAATCTAATGCATACAATTTTGTTTATAATTGTTGAGTTATTTCCAGATATTCATATCTGTTGTGGCATGTTTGCATACAAATTTTATGAAGTTTTAGACATGTTTATATTAAGGAAACACGACATGATCATGATACATACAACCGGTTTGGAAAACTGAAATCAGAATCCACGGTCGACCGCCACGGTCGACCGCGTGCAGGACAGAGACTTGGGTAGTCTCTGGAGCACATCGCGGTCAGGTTGTTTTGGCTGTGCATGTTTAGTTGAGTTGGATTTTGGTTTGTCGAGTGTTTCTCTCGACTTTGTGATGATTAATTACAATATTAAGACTTGATAAACACCTGGAATAATGGTGAACTTCAGATGTGGACACTGATGATTAATTACAATATTAAGACTTGATAAACACCTGGAATAATGGTGAACTTCAGATGTGGACACGTACACCGAGATTTATGCATATATGCTAGATTGTGTTAGATTGACATACTTTCGACACGAGTTAAGTTGATAAACACATATGAATAATGTTGTTATATATGTATCCAGAAATAGGAAGATGAAACCTATTTACCGCAGAACGATTGAGTAAGAGTATTACAAAAGTATCGTTATTACACATATTCGGAATCGGGAGATAATAAAACCTATTGCCGCAGATCAATTGAGTAAGAGCATTACAAGAGTATCGTTATAGTACAAGATGATGCACACATAGATATTTAATCGGTTATAAGTTTTACTTCCATGATAGATTACCCGTGGGTAGGGTATTTATTTTGAAATTTTGACACACCCTTTATGGACGGCAGTTATATTTCGTTTTGGTTTGGTTGGTATCATCTTATTTTAGAGCAGGCTACTCGGATGTACTTAGAGATGGGATATTTATTCCTTATGTTGGAGATTGGAGTATGTTTTCTTGACTATTTGTTTTTCATACATAGAGAGCTATATGAATGATTTGATATATGTATGTACTGACTCTATTTTATTATATACTCCTACCCCTTCCCCCGGGGAGAGGTAGTGATGATCCCGCTAGCGTTTTGACGCTCGTTGTTTTCCCCTCTTTTTAGGCAGTGAGTCCTACGCACGGAGAGTCGCAGGTTGATGGAACATCTTAGTTGTCCGTTTAGCTATTTACTATATTTTATAGTTATTACAAAACTCCATATATAGTTGATTATTTCCAGACTCTAGATTTGTATTTTATTTCATAGAGTTGAGAGCTATTGTGAGACTATGGTTATTTGACTCATTGTATTTGAGATTCAGTTCAGACTCAGAGATATATCTTTTTTTTTCGTTCCAGTTGAGTTCATTATTAATATATCTTATTTTTCTTCTGTGTATATTTTCAGTGTTGCTTTATTTCGATTATTTACCTGTCTGTACCTTTATCTATTTATTATTTTCACTAGAGAGATAACGATTGTGATGGTGAAACATGTCGTAGCATGGTGTTTGGTGCTTGCCAGGTTTGACAATCCGGGTTTCACCTGGGACTGCAGCCTTATGTGAACCCTGGGGCGTCACAGTTAGTATCAGAGCTCTAGTTCTAATATCCTTAGGATCATTCCTATGTCATATCGTGGAGTTAGGATAGAGTTGTATCAGAGCTCTAGTTCTAATATCCTTAGGATCATTCCTATGTCATATCGTGGAGTTAGGATAGAGTTTCCTAGGGATCATGTATACAGTCCGCTAGGAATCCCTAGTATGAGTGAGGGTGTATTATATATATGTACGCAGAAAATCTACAAAATTTTTTTTATGAACTATTTGATTGACTAATAAAGCATAATATGAGATATATGTGATACGATTTACTTATATGTTATATGCTTCATGCTTGAGATCCTATTTACTACGTAATAATCTTTACTTTGGAATTATAGATGTCAGGAAGAGGTCGTGGACGTCGAGTTACTCGTGCTCAGGGAGTTGAGCAGGAAGATAGGGAGCCGGAGCCACAGTAGGCTCCGCAGTACTTAGTATATCTCATAGCACCATTGGCAGCTCATATGGCGGCTATTAAGGAGCAGTTAGCAGCCCAGGTTCATCAAGATCCTTCCGTTTATGAAGAGGTACCCATTCAGGAGTCATCTATTCGGGAGGAAATACCAGAGAGGGCACTAGTGGTCCCACCGACACCACTAGTTGATAACGGAGCATCTGATCAGGAGGCTGGCTTCGTTTAGTTAAGAGGTATCAGAAGTTGAAAGCACCTGAGTTCCACGGTTCGACGGATTCCATTGCTACACACAAGTGGAAAGAGGATGTGAGTAACATCTTGGATATGCTGAATGTTAATTGGGTACAGAATCAGAGGCTAGCGGCTTTCAGCCTCAAGGGCGATACAGGAGGATGGTATCAACTTCGTTTCACCCTAGAGCAAAGGATGACGGTTTCATAGGAGACCTTTATATATCTGTTTAATGAGCAGTATGTTTCGGTTGAAGCGAAAGATGGAAAAGAGTTAGAGCTGGCTCCGTTAGAGCAGGGAGATATGTCTGTCATGGACTTCAAGAGTAAGTTCATGTCATTGCTTCGATTCACCGGCATGTGGAACACAGAGGAACGACAGGCTCAGATGTTTCTGATAGGACTTCGTCCAGGGTTGCGTCGGTATATAGTATCTCGGAGGTTCCGGTCAGTACGGGAGGTGGCAGATGCTATCATGGCTCAGGAGATGGATACAACCATATTTAACAAGGGCAAGGAAAATGGTAAGTCAGGACAGTCCGAGGACAAAGGAAAAGGGAAGAGACCATTTGGAGGCTCAGGAGGACCCCAGCAGCAGGGTAAGGGTCCGCATCATTAAAGTCCTCACAAGAAGGGCCATCAGCAAGACCAGAGAGCGCAGCAGCAACGCTGATTCCTGAGAGCTTGTTACAATTGTAACAAGATTGGACACCGAGCAGCCGAGTGCCGCAGCGTACCTGCAGCAGGCCAGCAGGGCAGGACTCAGCAGCATCAGCAGAACCACGCTCAGGGACGCGATCAGGGCCAGCAGCCGAGGATTGAGGCACCTCTAGCAGTTTTGAGGATAGAGGGACATGTTCGAATGATCCAGGAGATACAACAAAGGCAGGTGGCACCATTCACTCTAGGCGATGCAGAGCAGCAGATTGGTAGAGTGTATGTAGTGGTTCCTCGCGATCATGGCACGAGCGGAGCTGTGGTGGAAGGTACGTTCCGTGTGAACTCCTTTCTAGCATGTATACTTTTTGATTCTGGCGCTTCACATTCTTTTATCTCCTATGATTTTTTGATTGGACTTCGGCTTGTAGCTCAGCCGTTAGATTTCTCATTATCTGTATCTACTCCGTTGGGAGAGATGTCTCTGTTAGAGAGTGTTTCTAGGAGATGCATCGTCAGCTTGGACAATTCTGAGTTCGCAATTGATTTGATCGTGTTGCATATATTTGAATTCGATGTGATTCTTGGTATGGATTGGCTATCTTCCTACCATGTGAGTATCGGCTATTTTGTAAAAACAGTCAGTTTGAGAGCATATGATGGATCAGAGTTAGTGGTAGCTACCTCCAGAGGCAACCAGTTTGTGGAGTCATTTTTGACGTACGTAGAGGAGGTGATATTATGGGATCGGAGCGCAGATTTGAGTGAGATGTGAGTAGTCTCAGATTACCAGGATGTCTTCCAGGACATACCAGGATTACCTCCAGTGAGAGAGGTCGAGTTTTGCATAGAGTTGTAGCCAGGCACCACACCGATTTCCCGAGCTCCTTACCGTATGGCGCCTGCTGAGATAAGGGAGCTACAGATCCAGATTGATGAGTTGTTGTCTCAGGTATGAATAATGTTGTTCTATATGTATCCGAAAATAGGGAGATGAAACCTATTTACCGCAGAACGATTGAGTAAGAGTATTACAAAAATATCATTATTACATGTATCCGGAATAGGGAGATAATAAAACCTATTGCCGCAGAACGATTGAGTAAGAGCATTACAAGGGTATCGCTATAGCACAAGATGATGCACACATAGATATTTGATCAGTTATAAGTTTTACTTCCATGATAGATTACCCATGGGTAGGGTATTTATTTTGAAATTTTGGCACACCCATTATGGACGGCAGTTATATTTCGTTTTGGTTTGGTTGGTATCCTCTTATTTTAGAGCAGGCTATTCGGATGTACTTCGAGATGAGATATTTATTCTTTATGTTGGATATTGGAGTATGTTTCCTTGACTATTTATTTTTCATATATAGAGGGCTATATGAATGATTTGATATATGTATGTACTGACTCTATTTTCTTATATACTCCTACCCCTTCCCCTGGGGAGAGGTAGTGATGATCTCGCTAGTGCTTTGACGCTTGTTATTTTCCCCTCTTTTTAGGCAGTGAGTCCGGTGCATGGAGAGTCGCAGGTTGATGGGACATCTTAGTTGTCCGTTTAGCTATTTACTATATTTTATAGTTATTACAAAACTCCACATGTAGCTAATTATTTCCAGACTCTAGATTTATATTTTATTTCATAGAGTTGAGAGCTATTGTGAGACTATGGTTATTTGACTCATTGTATTTGAGATTCAGTTCAGACTCAGAGATATATCTTTTTTTCGTTCCAGTTGGGCTCATTATTAATATATCTTATGCTTCTTCTGTGTATATTTTCAGTGTTGCTTTATTTTGATTATTTACATGTCTGTACCTTCATTTATTTATTATTTCTACTAGAGAGATAACGATTGTGATGGTGAAACATGTCGTAGCATGGTATTAGGTGCTTGGCAGGTTTGACAATCCGGGTTTCACCTGGGATTGTAGCCTTGTGTGAACCCTGGGGCGTCACATTTTCAAAGTTTTTTTGTTAAAACAAATTCATAACATGTTCCTTGTTATGTTCATTGATAACATTGATAACATGTTGTAGGCTGTCTAAAAATCACAATAGATAGCTTATCCCCCATCAAACACTGATGATGGAAGTTACAATCTGACGACTTCCAGAAGACTACAATTTGAAGACTTTCACGTAGATCGCTGAAGGTTACAATCTGACGACCTTCACGACAACCGATGAGAGCTCTACTTCAACAGCCTTCACAATCAACATCGGGAGTTACAATCTGACGACTCTCATATTCTCAAGGAGCATAGACGAAGATTACAAGACAATGATCTTTGCAACGCTATGACAAAAAGAGATTACTTGGTGATAATCTCTGCAAGGCAAGACGCGGAGGTCCTCCCCGTGTTTCAACATCAAAACGCCAGGGTCGAACCCCGCGTCACAACATCAAAAAACGCCAGGGCCGAAACCCGCGCAACAACAAAAAAACGCCAAGGTCGCCCCCGCGTTACAACATCAAAACGCCAGGGTCGAAACCCGCGTTACAACATCAAAACGCCAAGGTCGAACCCGCGTTACAACATCAAAACGCCAGGGTCGAACCCCGCGTCACAACATCAAAAATGCCAAGGTCGACCCTCGTGTTTTTCTACGCCCTGCGGGTACCCAACTCCGCGTCTCCAGTCTAAAATGTGGAGTTAGGATCCTGAACGCCAACGTGGGCATTGTTTGACTCATTCAACATGAGCTGAACGGTTCTAAAACCGTTTCCCACGATTTGGGGGCGGTTACACCCCATTATGGAGAGAATTAAGGGGGCGGTTACACCCCTTAATTCCCTATAAATATGGATAAACTCAACTAAGTTCCGGGCGGGGGTTTTTGGCTGGCATTTTTTTCGGATCTGAGAGTTGGCAGCAAGGTTGGTTTGGCATCTGAACCGCACAGGTTGGATTCTGAAGATCTAAACCGCTCAGGTTGGAATTTTTTCAGTTCTCAAACAGATAAGGGCTAGCGGGTTGGATTTTCGGTATCTGAACCACAGAGGTTGGATTCTGAAGATCAAAAACCGCATAGGATCTAAACCATTCAGGTTGGGCAATTCAACAGCAGCAGCGAAATCCTTGGAGATAGGATTTTTGAATCACACTCAGAAGATCAAATCTGGGAGGATTCTTCTACAACAAAATAACAGCTTGATCATTAACCGAATTTTTGGTTCTAACAACTCTATTCACAGAGTTCTAACTCGTTCAGAGTTCTTAAACTCGTTGAAGAGTTACTTATAAAACTTTCCACAAAAGTTCATCGTTCCCACGAGATAGAAGACGGTCGGATCGTCAACGGAGAGCAATTTCGACACGAGCAATCGAAGGAAGCATTCCATCGCTACTGAGAAGAACCCAGTCTTAAACAAAGGAGAGAATCAAATTTGTTCTCTTCTCTTTTGTAATCGAATTGTAATCGGAATCAAAGAAATACAAGTCAATTTTCTTTATTCTTTTCATTGCAATTTTCCCATGTTAAGTTTTATCGTTGGTTTGGTAAATGTCAAGGGGAACATGTTAACTTTTTTTGTTAGCTTGTTAAGTTACACCGATAACATATTAACTTTTGTTGTTACATTGTTAAGTTACACAGATAATTTATTAACTTTCTTAGTTAACTTGTTAAGTTACCCCGATAATATGTTAACTTTTTTGGTCTCTTGTTAAGCTACAATGATAACATGTTAACAAATAGTTTGTTTCTTCTTACACGACTAGGTATGAGTGCATGGTAAAAGAGACAAATCCCGACAGCTATATACATGTTGACCAGAATGAGGGAAGGTTTTTAAGACTCTTTATTTGTTACGCTGCATGCATCAATGGTTTCTTGAGTGGATGCAGACCCCTTCTATTTTTAGATGGTACATTTTTTGAAGGATCAATATAAAGGTATGCTCCTTTTGGCCATAGCATACGATAGGGACCAAGGTATATTTCCCTTAGCGTATTGCATATGTGATCAAGAGAATTTGATAAATTAGAAGTGGTTCCTCCAAGGTCTATGGTCCATACTTTATGAGAGGGCTGATCCTTACAACCTTCCCCACTAATTGGTTATAATTTCTAATGGGGACAAAAGAATTAAAGAATCAGTAAAAGAGTATTTTCCAGAAGCTCTACACTCAAGGTGTGTTCTACATCTCGTTGAAAATTTCAGGTTAAAGCTTAAGGACTTGGGCATGAACTCGAAGGACACTCATGTTCCGGGGAACTTGCTCCAAGCTGCTTGTTATAAATACACAATAGCAGAGTGGAATGAGTACATGAAAGAGATATATGACATGGATCCAAGGGCATACAACATTGCTGTGAACTACTCTCCTGATCAATGGGCAAATGCATTCTTTCCGGAAATAAGGTAACGTTATTTAGCTATTCTATATCTACGCTAATGTATGAACTCACTTATGATATGTAGCATGTTAACTTTGAATTTGTTAAGTGCTATACTCAAGTTGTTAACTATATTCAGTTATTTCTTAACTGATAACAAAATTTAGGAGGTTGTTAACTATATTAAATTATCAGTTAAATGCTATATGCAATTTGTTAACTCTATTTAATTATTTGTTAACCCTTATTTGTTATTTATTAACTCTTATCTGTAAACTGTTAACTGTAATTCCTTACCTGTTAACTCTATTCAATTATTTGTTAACCCTTATTTATGATCTGTTAACTCTTATCTGTAAACTGTTAACTATAATCCTTTAACTGTTAACTCTATTCAATTAATTGTTAACTCTATTCAATTATTTGTTAACTCTTATATGTGACCTGTTAACTCTTATTTGTAAAATGTTAACTGTAATCCCTTAGCTGTTAACTGATATTTGTAATCTGTTAACTGTCAACATTGAAAGTGTATATGCCCTGAAATTGTTACCTATATATATAAAATGTTAATGCTATGAATATGACCAGATATTTGTATAACTGTTAATGCTCTCCTAATATAATTTCAGGTATGGGCACGTAACATCTAATGTCGCTGAGTCTGTTAATAATTGGATAAGGGAGGCTAGAATGCTATAAATTCTATAAATGGTTGAGCATATTCGTAAACAGATAATGGTTCGAATGAGTAATCGCCCGTTACTTGGAGATAAATGGGTTGGATATCTCTGTCCACAAATAGAGATGGTGCTTAAAAAATATAGAGAAAAGTCATCCATTGGATGTTAAACAAGCTGCAACTGACATATTTGAAGTGCAAGCACATAAAACTACCCGCGTTGATTTGGAGAAGAAGACATGCACTTGTCATGCTTAGGACGTCATGTGAATTATGTGTAACATGCATGCACAGTCATCTCGTACATGAAGAGAGACATTAACTAATATTGCGATTGATTTATGTCTACAGAAGCATTTAAAAGGAGCTATGAGCCGATTCTGTATCCTATACCAGATTATGAGAAACGAAGTGTGCCAAGAGATGAGATCGAGCTATTTCCACCACATACTACCAAGAGAAAGGGGAGAAATAAAACACGATGTATCAACAATCGAACAGTTTACAACGGCCTTTGAAATGCTCTTGATGCCACGCCGAAGGCCATAACCGAACAACTTGTAATGAACCGATCGCCGATTAATATGAGTTGTGGATGTGAATCACTTTTGTACGTATGAACTGAAATACTTTTGGGTGAATGTAATACTTTTGTATGTATGTAGTAGCTGTGTGTATGAACTAAAAAATATTTGGGTGTATGTAATACTTTTGTAGGTATATAGTACATGTGTATATGAACTGAAATACTTTTGTAGGGATATGAACTATAATGCAAATGTGATATAATATATAGAAAAAAGTTGTTCTATTGATATAAACTTTTCTTGGTAGCTTGTTAAGTTACACAGGTAACACGTTAACTTTTGTAGTAAATTGTTAAGTTATATAGATAAAATGTTAATTTTCTTTGGTAGCTTGTTAAGTTACATAGGTAACACGTTAACTTTTGTAGTAAATTGTTAAGTTACACAGTTAACATGTTAACTTTCTTTGTTAACTTGTTAAGCTACACAAGTAACACGTTAACTTTCTCCCGTACATTGTTAAGTTACACAATTAACATGTTAACTTTCTTTGTTAACTTGTTAAGCTACACAAGTAAAACGTTAACTTTCACAGTAAATTGTTAAGTTACACATATAAAATGTTAACTTTCTTTGTTGGCTTGTTAAGCTACACAAGTAACACGTTAACTTTTTCCCATACATTGTTAAGTTACACAGTTAACATGTTAACTTTCTTTGTTAAATTGTTAAGATACATAGGTAACACGTTAACTTCCTTCCGTACATTGTTAAGTTACACATTTAACATGTTAACTTTCTTTGTTAACTTGTTAAGCTACACCGATAACATATTAACTTCTCTCGTACATTGTTAAGTTACATAGTTAACATGTTAACTTTCTTTGTTAACTTGTTAACCTACACATGTAAAATGTTAACTTTCGCAGTAAATTGTTAAGTTACATAGATAAAATGTTAACTTTCTTCGTTAACTTTTTAAGCTATAGAGGTAACACGTTAACTTTCTCCCATACATTATTAAGTTACACTGTTAACATGTTAACTTTCTTTGTTAAATTGTTAAGATACACATGTAACACGTTAACTTCCTCTCATACATTGTTAAGTTACACAGTTAACATGTTAACTTTCTTTGTTAAATTGTTAAGATATACAAGTAACACGTTAACTTCCTCCCGTACATTGTTAAGTTACATAGTTAACATGTTAACTTTATTTGTTAACTTGTTAAGCTACACATGTAACACGTTAACTTTCTCTCGTACATTGTTAAGTTACATAGTTAACATGTTAATTTTTTTTGTTAACTTGTTAAGCTACATAGGTAACATGTTAACTTTCGTGGTAAATTGTTAAGTTACACAAATAAAATGTTAACTTTCTTTGTTAACTTGTTAAGGTACACATGTAACACGTTAACTTTCTCTTATACATTGTTAAGTTACACAGTTAACATGTTAACTTTCTTTGTTAACTTGTTAAGCTACACAGATGACACGATGAGGATTTATGTATGTCAATCTCTGTGTATATTTGTCCTATTGACTTTTGTAATACTTATATATGTCATTAGTTGTGTATATGAAAGTTGAGGATTTACCTGTTAACTATAATCTATACAGGCTGTTAACACATTACACCCCAGAGATGTTAACTATAATCTATACAAGCTGAAGGGTTAAGATTGTTTTCAGTTGTTTATCAATCTAGGATTCTTCCTCAGACTATACATTTACGGTACATGCAGACTCTTTCAATTCTAGGTCATCCATGGCTAGTGTGCCCTTGATATTTTTGAATTCCCAACCTTCTTTTATTAGCTCCGCAACAAGCCTTGCACGCACTACCTCCGACGAATCATCGATCGGCGTAACATGTAGTACATCACCTTTCTGGAGAATAGCCCGTACATAAAGGTAAACGTATATCCCACAGTCATAGCTACAAATAGCAAAATAAAAATACATATTACAGGTTAGTTTTGGTGATGAAAATTCTTTAATAAAATAGTGTTCATTTCGAACGTACCTTCCCTTTTGAGACTCGCATGGGATTTCCTTATATTGAAATGTCCTACACACCTTTTCAGGATCAAATGCGACCTTCATATGGTCCATGAAGTTTATAATTTTTATTTACGGGCTCAAGGTAAGTAGAGTGAGTTACTGAACTATAGTGCAAAGCTAAATTTTTATCCAATCTAACTTCGACATAATACCAATGGTCATGACGAACAATTGGGAATATGAGTATTGATCGACCAACCATAATATATTGTTGTATATAAAGTTCGTATAGTTCATATAGCCTCAGATGAGGCTGGTCTCCATAGAGTGAATGTTGTTTTACAAAAATAAGACAATAAGCAAGAGAGGTCTTTAACATGTTGACATGGTAACCATTATAGTTAACATGTTAACTATTATCGTTAACATGTAACTAATGTGGTTAGCATATTAACTGTTGTGGCTAACATGTTAACTGTTATGGTTAACATGTTAACTATTGTGGTTAATATGTTAACTATTATATGAGACTATACAAGCTGAACCATGTTAACTATTATTTATAAACTTACATAGAAATATATAGATACAATCCCATACTGCTTGTTTAAAGCAGCATTCTCAGGCAACTACAACCATTGCCGTAATCTATCTAAGATGGCCTCTATTACCTGCATTCAATTAGGCTAATGTTACACTTTCAAATCACATTGACTCACTCAATACGTAACGTGCTTAAAGATTCTGTTACTTTGTCATCGAGCCTTCCCCTGCGGAGCAAATAGAGTAGTTCCGTGAAGGTAATTGTGTTGTTATCAATAACGGTAACATTAACGTGCCTTAAAAGCAATAAATTATGGAGGGTTAAAATCTAAAACATGAAAGCTAACATCTAAACATGCAAACATAACAAGCAGCTAACAGAGGTTCACAACTTTTAAAGAGAGTTAACATTAGATTACTAAACGTTAACATCTTAAAATTTGAAATCAGCACTTACGGGCTACATTTCCCCTTGCAGTAATGCACGAGCCATTTGTTCTCCTTAGCTAAGAGTTTCTCTACCACATTGCTTGGTATTCTGTAGTTATGTACAAAAGTCCCAGCGCTATCCAACACTCGTAAGCTAAACGTCCCTACATCAGGAATACCCTCATTCACCTCTTTTAAGGTAGCATGATCAACATCTGACAAATACATACATTTTAGCACGTCCCACTTGGCAACACAGTCATCATAGTAAACTGTTATTTTTCTACTTTGTCATTGACAATAATTGGTTCATCTTTGTGCTCCCTCCCTTAGCCTTCGGTTTCTTATCCTCAGTGAATGGTGTCCTAACATGTTGACTTTTCTTGGTTGCTCTTGTGCTTGGAAGCTCTACTCCTATAACCCACATATTTTTTATTCACTGGCCTCCTCGACCTCTTCATTCCTTTGCTGAGTGGAACATTCTCAACCCCACCTTCCTCCTCCTGCACAGACGTATGCACATCTTTTATTGTTGGTCCTTTTGTCTCATCTGCCACCTCACATCTCTCCTCAACCAACTGCTTATCCTCCTCATCCTTGATCACTTCATCTCTCTCTTCGTTCTTGGTCACTTCCTCGACCCCTTCATTCTTGGTCACGTCTCTCTCTCTCTCTCTCTCTCTCTCTCTCTCTCTCTCTCTCTCTCTCTCTCTCTCTCTCTCTCTCCCCATTCCTAACCTCTTCATCCTCAAATACGAGCTCATTATCAAGGTTTTCTCCATCGACATCATGCTTGTCCTCTTCTTCCACAGTTGGCTTTCTTTTTATCTGTTGTGCAATAAGCTTCTTCACATTGTCCTTTAAAACTGAGGGATCTACTATGTCACTAGATCCCTCCAACCCCTTAACTTTTTCGTTAAGTCTACGAATCTCATTCATGAAGTTTTGACAATACATTTTCTTGGAGACCCTCAATGCACGACATATTATCTGGTTTACTTTAGCCGCATTTCTCCAAAATTTCAGTTGCTCCTCAACTGATAATGCCTCAATCTTATCTTCCCATTCGAAAGCATCATCAATGGCTTTTAACAAAATCTATAATTTAGAAATAAGAAACAGTTAACATGTTACTTATAAAGGTTAACAGTTAAAGGCCTACAGTTAACACATACAAATTAAAGGTTCTTTAATCATCTATGATTTAGCATCTTAGAACTTACCAAACCTATTGACCATCTCTTCTCATTTTCCTTCTCTTCTTCCTTCTTTTCACCCTTCTTTTCTTCTTCAATCTTCGTCTTCCTTTCTGCTACTTTCTTCCCCACCATAAATTTTCTAGGCGAAAGTCGTGTCTGCTTCTTTCTTACAACTAGCAATTGTGGTTCAATCCCTTCACTTCTAATCCTTATATGATCATCATCCCTCATCAATGGCCTTCTGAGTGGATATTTCTCTACTCATGGGCCAATTTAAGCTATTGGTTTATGTACAACATGGATGCTAGCTTTTCCAGCGTTGGCAACTAATATGCCCTTTCGGAAAGATCCAGACTTCTCACCAATCTTCACCCAATTAGTGAGGGGTGGCTTGAATCTATTGCTCAGGGCATATCTTTTAATCCCCGTCATTTCATAGTACCAGAGCTGTAAACAAATAATACATGTTAATTAGTTAGTATGCACTACTAATCTTTTAAACATGAATATAGTTAACAGAACTGAACTAAAATATAGTTAACACTGACAATACAAACTTTAACACTGACAACAATATAGTTAACATGAACCTAAATATAGTTAACCAGAACCTTAAAATAGTTAACATGAACCTAAATATAGTTAACCAGAACCTTAAAATAGTTAACATGAACCAATTAACCTTAACGGTTTTTTAACTTAAGTTAACAGAATACATGCAAGCGTTCACATGCACAGGTTAACCACAACAATATAAAACATTTAATCCAACTTACATGGATCAAAGGCATGCATCCGGGTACATAGCTAACTCCTAACCTGTTCAGACCTTCCCTGGCAATCTTAATTCCTTTCTTCATCTGATCATAGATGTATTTCCCCCAGGCCACATTAGTTGAATCAACATATTTGAACAAGAGCATTGGGATGCATTGGACACTACCAGGGCACCACATCATTGAACATTGATAAAGTATCTGCAGTAACACAAATCCTTAATACCCTTCTCCTCCCTTGATTCAACAAGAGATTTCATTAGCCCTTCCACATATCGCCGCATATTTTTCACTGATTTCTTTGAGATTCTAGTAAAATGTTCACCAAAATACTCCACCCAAAGCCTATGGAAAGGATATCTATTATTGTAAATTATTTCCCCATCAATTGGGATACCTGTATGTTCATGCACCCAATCCATATAAAAATTAACAACATTTTCTCTCCCACTATTGGCATCAGGCAGAGAAAATGCCACTTCATTACCCTTATAGTGACTTAATACAAGTTCCAGCGTGGGTCGATCTACTGTTGGGGGGCCAAACTTTACATAACGCTAGAATATACACCCTTGCTATGCATCTCAATGACACTATCACATTCTCGGTTCAAGGACTTTAATAAAATTACAATATGCGACGAAACTAGCTGTTGGTCTAATTTTAGCAGCACCTGACTTTTTCCTGTATTAAAATTTAACATTTAACATCAACCCCACTTAACTTAATATCCAATAGCCAATAGTTAACATGCAACGATGAAATGTAACAGTTACGCTATACACCTTAACAAACAATAGCCAGACTTGTTATCCACCAATAAAACTTAACACATGTTCTATAAAGTCAGGTATCAGCTACCAATACCTTCAACCAATGTACAAAGTTAAAAGTTTATAAGAAACATTAGTAGCTTATAACAAAATGTAACAGCTATTTATTCAGCCCTGATATTAATATGTTACATTACATAGATCTAGGCATATAGTACACAATGCACCAACATTAATCTGTAACATCTGTCTAAATTGGAAAATATAACATCATCTTACTTCTTTATGGATTTCTTTGGTGCCTGTTGTGAACTTGTAATTTTCCTTTTTCTCCTTATCCCCCTTTGGAAACTCAACAACGTCTGGGTGGCTTCATCGGTGCTGCCATTCCCTGATGATGATGCATGGGTGGACCAAGACTTGGAAGCGAGAGAGGATGTGAGAGAATCAGTACCACGGTCGGTCTCAGATGGTAAAGGGGGATCTTCGTACTTCTTGGAAGGTGAGGGGGATCTTCACCAGTCGACGCCGGCGAGGGGTGTGCTTTAACCTTGGTCGAGGGCGAGCCTTCTCGCTTGTTGTTCGTCGGTGCATGTTCCTGACGTTGCAGCAGTGGAGGAGGGCGGTGAACAACTTTGAATTCGTTCGCTGATTTTTTTGCCATCTTCGATCCAGTTCTGACCTAACCCTAGAGTGTAGATTTGGATATTTTGCCGGAGAGAGGGCAAGAGATAGAATGCAGGAGGGAGAGAGGGGAGAGAGAGAGAGAGAGAGAGAGAGAGAGAGAGAGAGAGAGAGAGAGAGAGACGTTACCAATGCACGGAGGCTGTAGCGGAGTGGGCGGGAAGGGTAAAGTCAGGTTTCTGAGAATTACAGCTCATTCTGCTAAGCTGGAGGGGCTGAAAGGCACTTTTATAGTGTATTTTGGGTTTATACAAAAAAAGTAAAAGTACAAGGGGCTGTTGCACAATGATTTTTCACTTTTGGGGCCTTGAAGCAATTTTCCCTTTTATTTATTAACACATAGTTTTACTAGTTAATAAAAAATTCAAAACTTAAAACATGTACGTTCATGTGCGAAGAACGTGCATTACACTAGTATGTATAAAAATAGAGTTCCGAGCTGATAATCAAATTGTTTTTCTTTTTTCCTTGTACAAGTAAATTACAAAAAATAAATAAAATTATTGTACCAGCAAATTAAATTATCTTTTCTCTTTATATATTAGCTACTTGCACTATAAAATGATTTAAATTAGCTAACATGTTTCCATTTTGCACTATTAATTATACTATCACCAATAAAATGGAAGGAAATGCACATGAAACAAAAATAGAAATATAGAATTTGAAATTATCCATTACAATAAATTAGACAAAAGCAAATTTTAGAATTTTCAAAAAGTATTATATAGAATCGATTAAGGCTCCATTGCTCCTACATTTTCGCGATTGACCGCCTCAATTGTTTAGCTTTTCTCCACCGATTGCTTTCTTCGAGATTAATATTTAAGCTATCTTGTGCTTCATCCTCTTCATCTTCCTCTTCTTCTTCATCTTCCAAATCATGCAACAAATCATTTGCATTCTCACATCTAATGTGGTTGTGTAGTATACAACATGTAATCACTAGTTTCACTTGTATTTTAAATGGATATGGAGGAACTATTGTTAAAATTAGAAAATGCTTCATAACAGATCCAAAAATTTGCTCTGTCACATTTCGTGAAGATGAATGATGAGGACTGAATAACTCTTTTGCATTTGTAGGATGCACACCACCTCGAAGTTCACTCAAATGATATCTAACACCATGATATGGACCAATAAAATTTGGCATATTAACATAACTTGCATCAACAAGATAGTATTTCCCTGCATAATGAATAGAGTTAGCTAAAATTTTAATTACTATCATAAAAGACAAAATTTCTTATTCCTTTGTAAAAGTATAGTTTGTTTTTTTATTAAGTGCAGATTATAGTACTATTGAGTCTATTGTTGAACTTGTTGTGCCTCGAGAAACCAAACCAATCGCCGAGAAAAAGATAAACCACAACCAAAATCAATAGCACAAACAATCAAACACCAGTTTTACGTGGTTCGGCAAGATGCCTACGTCCACGGGGCAAGGAAGTGGGAGTTTTCACTATTAGAAATCAAGGGGACACAACTAGGGTTACAAATCTCTCACCAAAACCCTCAACAAATCACTCTTGATCTCTCCCAATTGCTCCAACAATAGAAGCCCAAGAACTCACCCTCAATGGCTGCTAAAACCCCTTGCTTACAAACCCTAAAACCAAGTTTGGGTATTTATAGAAAACCCAAACGAAACGGGTCTGGAAAATAGACCCAGCCCAAAACCGCTTCGGCGGTCGACCGACACGGTCGACCGCGATCCATCGCGGTCGAATCGCTCCTCCATATCAGCCGCCATCCCAAAATCCCAGCAGAGTTGGCGGTCGACCGTCGCGGTCGACCGCCACTGATCCAAACGCCCAGTAGCTTCTGTGCACGAATGCGGTCGACCGCACCGGTCGACCGCCAACCTGTCTGCTGCTCAGTAAGCCTGTTTCTGCCAATTCTACAAATCTCCACCTCGGCGAAGATTCTACCAAACTGAGCCGACACCGATCAAACCAATGCCTCAACTGCTGCATCCAGCACGCCATAGCAGCGGACTCATGATAACAGACTCCATCCACAGCACGTCGAGACCCAAACGGGAGTGCGAACACTCAACCCCAAATCAACTGTATCTACTCACCAAATCGGCTGCATCAGAAAACTGACTGCCTACGTATCCTCTCCAAGGAATCAAGCCTTCACGTAGTTCACCATTGGCCTCCAAAGGCCCTCAATCCATCTTGCGGCTGATAGCATCATCAACGACCCCAAACTGAAGCGATCCGAACACCTCCACCTGAGGTGAAACAATGGCCGTATCCAAAACGTATCCACCAGCTGCATCCAAATCAACCACCTCATCATCTGCACCCATAAATAAATGACTATCACGCTGTGCCACCTCAGCTGGAATCCCAACCAATGCAGAATGACCTGGAGTATGTGGGGAAATCCCAACCCAATGTGTAGTAGCATCAACCTCCACCCACTGCGATATCCCTCTGACATGATTAATACTCTCCACCTGCCGAGAGTCCAAAGTGACAAACCTGCTCAGACCAAACTCAGAAGCTCCCCACTTATAGCCGAACGAGCCTCTGAATCCCAAATGCGCAATCGGATCCAATCTCACATCCACGATGTGACCAAGTGCTGGGTAGCCCAATATCCGACGCTAACCAAAATCTAAAACAGCTCCACCAGATCTAACAACTCTATACACAACAGTCGGCAACCTCATAAGATGACCCAAACCTGTCGAAGCCTGAATACCAGATCCGCTGCTTGACAACCAATGCCGATCCTCCTCCAGAGAAGAACGGCTCACTAAATCCGCCATCTCATCACGTCGCCCCACTGTCTCCTCTCCTCTGAAGTGTCTCCAACTACCATGAGCTCGGCACCAATGCAAGAAAGGACTCCTACTAGAACAAGTACGACTGGTAACCTTTCTGCCCATACACCTCCTTCAACTATTGCAGACTACTAGGGCTTTATACCAACGGAACTTGGTTGCAACCCAAATATGCCTAGTACAATCCCCAACATAGGAAACAAAATAATCATTACCTCCCACTGATGCATACATGGAAGGCCCCCCAATGCCTGACTGAACACCTCCAATAAGACCCCTCGATCGGTGGATAGAAGTGCTGAACTCCACCTTGGTCTCCTCGCTCATCCCAGTGTGCTTACAGGACTTCAATCTGCAGGTCATAGCACTCCTCAACAATCTGTGCATGGCATAACTAATAATATATCCCAGCACCAAACAATGCCACAGTCTAGCCATAGAAGTAGTCAGCGCCCTATCAACTACTGTGCTCCCAAGCAGATAATACAAGTTACTCCGCCTGACTCCCTTCATCACAATCATGGACCCCGATGTGACCTTCAAGCGAGAATCTACCAAAGTCACTCTATAGCCTGCTGCCTCGAATACCCCAAGTGAAATGATGTAAGTGAAATGATGTTCTTCCTCAGTTAAGGAACAAATCTCACATCAGCCAACTCCCGGATCATCCCATCACTCATCCGAATCTGAACGGTACCAATACCACCAATAGGTCATCTGTGATCATTACTTATGAGAACAGCATCCCCTCTTTCCAACTCCTGAAAGCTGGAGAACCAATCCCTTCTAGGGCATATGTGGTAAGTAGCACCAGAATCCAACATCCATTCGGTGGAGTCGGCAACATCAACTGATGGAAGAGCTGGGCACGAATAACCCGAAG
Source organism: Asparagus officinalis (assembly GCF_001876935.1). Taxonomy (NCBI): domain Eukaryota; kingdom Viridiplantae; phylum Streptophyta; class Magnoliopsida; order Asparagales; family Asparagaceae; genus Asparagus; species Asparagus officinalis. The sequence goes on along the minus strand of NC_033802.1, from coordinate 39,333,260 downwards.
AATCTGAATCTGAAACATCGCCACTAGCCTTGGCAACATTTACCTCTGAAGCTTAAATAGCTTTCCCTTTATTCTTCACGGCTTGCAATTTTGGGCATTCGGCTTTTCAATGTCCATCCTCTCTACAAAAGGCACACTGATTCCTACCAACTGCAAGATGCCCCCCTCTAGACTGTGATCTTCTCCCACGGTTTGGACTTTTAGCTCTTGCAACCAATGCCCCCGCAACCGGCTCAATGGAAGTCTCCTTGTCCTTCTTTCGAAGTTGATAGTTCACAAGGGCTACGGTGACCTCACTATACGAAAGAGATGTCTTCCCATTAATAAGGATGAGGACGAAGGTCTCATATTCCTCGTCGGGCAAGGAACTCAATAACAACAATGCTTTATCCTCATCTTCAACAATGACATCTACGTTCGCCAAATCTGCAAGTAGCTTCGTATAGTGGTTCATGTGATCACTAATGGATGTCCCCTTCTTCAATTGGAAGCGATAAAGCCTCCTCTTCAAATGCAAACGATTTTTGACGCTCTTTGTCAAATATTTGCCCTCTAGGACCTCCCAAATCTTCTTTGCCGAAGTTTCATTCATCACATCATATTTTAGATATTGGGTAAGGCAAGACCTAATCACACCACACGCCGTTCTATTCATTTTATTCCAAACCTTTTCATCAACGTCGGCCGGTTTCCCATCCAACTCCAATGTATCTTCCAAATTTTACGCATTTAGCGCATCTATGACTTCACATCGCCAAAGTCCAAAATTATTTGTGCCGTTGAACTTTTCCACATCTATTTTCATAGAATGTATATTCAAACTTTGGACGACCTTCACACTAGAAGAACACTCCCCACTTTTATCTTTTCCGGCCATAATCTCAAAGCACCCAAATAAACAATTGCGGAACAAATAGGAAATGGATCCAACTTGAAAAAGATAAAAACTTTACCACAAAGATCCTACCTTTATCACCAATCGAAGCTCTAGAAGAACTTCCCAACTGATCTACACCTCCAGAAAAAGCCCAAGCATTGCCCGGAGCTCTGATACCACTTGTTATGCCTCGAGAAACCAAACCAATCGCCGAGAAAAAGATAAACCACAACCAAAATCAATAGCACAAACAATCAAACACCAGTTTTACGTGGTTCAGCAAGATGCCTACGTCCACGGGGCAAGGAATGAGGAGTTTTCACTATTAGAAATCAATGGGATACAACTAGGGTTACAAATCTCTCACCAAAACCTTTAACAAATCACTCTTGATCTCTCCCAATTGCTCCAACAATAGAAGCCCAAGAACTCACCCTCAATGGCTGCTAAAACCCCTTGCTTACAAACCCTAAAACTAAGTTTGGGTATTTATAGAAAACCCAAACGAAACGGGTCTAGAAAATAGACCCAGCCCAAAACCGCTTCGGCGGGGGGGCCGGGGCGGGGCGGGCGATCCATCGCGGTCGACCGGTCCGGTCGAACCGCCACTGATCCAAACGCCCAGTAGCTTCTGTGCACGAATGCGGTCGACCGCACCGGTCGACCGCCAACCTGTCTGCTGCTCAGTAAGCCTGTTCCTGCCATTTCTACAGAACTTTCCCAATCAACAAGAACTTATTAAAATTGCATATAAAATGAGCAAGCGGCCAATACATTTCGAGAAACTACACCTTTTCTATCGCGACATGCTCCTTGACCATTGAGAAGGAACATTGCTGGATTGCATCACGCCTCCAAGATCAGACTGAGTTTGGATCCTAGGACGTGACCCAGTGTAAATAGTCCTTAATTATAGAGCACTAAGTCGAAAGTATATTATCCTTCCCATCAAAAGATTACCATAAAGTTTAATACTAAATATCTTAATCACATATTTTAGAAAATCACTATTAATTCCCAATTCTAGAATATAATCTTACTAGAGGATAGGAAAGGAGCGCATTATTCATACAAACAATCTCGAAAATCAAAACCTTTTAACTGTCATACAAATACATATAAATATCCATCAATTAGCCATTATTGGATTTTGGAAACACAAGAACAAGGTTGGCTACCATAACTCGCCTTCTCAGATTGATCTTCTATTTCAGATGATCTATGTTCAACTTTACTCTAAAATATTGTAAATAAACAGAATGAGAACGACGATTCAGTTAGTAACCATATCCACTTTCTAAATTCTAGATTGTGGAAACTACTATTATAATATCAGTAAAACAATTTTAAACCAGAAATCCAATTAGAATATGGTACAGAAAGTAACCATATAAATTCAATCTTAACTTTCTAAATTAATTTAGTTGCAATGAAAATAGGATACACAGTTCTGTTTTAATCTGAGGGTCAAAAATAAAACATCCTTAAATAAGAAGAAATATATTCACAAATTTGATATTTCTTTTATCTTTCTTAAAATCTTTTCTCCTCTCTATCTCTACTGTTGTGCGCGACGAAAGCTCGAAACTACACGAACAAGAACAAGATAAATCATAACTAATAAGCCAAACATAATACCAAAGCAAGACAAACGAATTTTATGTGGTTCGGCAAATTGCCTACGTCTACAGGGCAAGGATGGGGGAGTTCTTATTATTAGAAATCAAGAGAATACAAATAGGGTTATAAATCTCACCAAATAAACCCTAAAACAAAGCCTCTAGATCTCTCACAAATCTCCCACAATTAGATGTAACGATCCCCTCTCAAAGATTGCTCAAAACGTCCTTACTTAACCCTAATTAATTAGGATTAGGCTTATATATCAACTCAGAAATGAACCGGATTAAAACCTGTAAACCAGAAAATAATCGCTACATGGTCGACCCACTTGCAACCAATAGCTTTCTTCCCCTTAGGTAGCTTTGCAAGTTCCCAAGTGTCATTCTTCTGAAGAGACCGCATCTCCTCCTCCATAGCTTCCCTCCACCTGATCGAATCGGGGTTAGACTCTGCCTTTCTGAATGTGGATGGAACCATATCATCAACGACCTTCACTGATAATGCATATGCGATCATGATATCATTATACCTAGCTGGCCGACGAATCACCCTTCTAGGTCTATTCGTTGCAATAGACTCCTGAACATGACCCTGCTCCTAAGTCTCATAATCCACTGTATCCTCTATCTATTCGGCTGTCATTTCATCTCCTTCCAGTGTCACATCTGTAGGAGCCTCAATTGATACAATACTATCTGGAGTGGGTAGAGTTACATCATCCTCCACCTGCTGTGATATCTCTCGAATCTGGTCTTCCTCCACCTACCGAAGAACTTGAGGCCTCATCATGTACGCCTCATCAAATGTGACATCCATACTAATAACTATCTTCTTGACCTGTGGATCCCATAACTTGAAGCCTTTAACTCCATCTCTAAATCCCACAAAGACTACCTTCCTCGCCCTCGGATTCAATTTACCATCACTAACATGATAATAAGCAGGACACCTAAATATCTGAAGCGACTCATAGTCACTAGCTATCAAACCAGACCAACGCTCTAAAAAAGTCTTCCCCTATATCGCAGTGCACGACAACCTATTAACGAGATGGCTCGCATAAACTAATGCCTCGGCCCAAAAGGATCTAGGCAATCCACTCTACATCATCATACATTGCACCTTCTCTAGCAATGTACGGTTCAATCTCTCAGTCACTCTATTCTGTTGTGGTATCTCTCGAACTGTGAAGTGTCACCTAATGCCATGATCCTGACAAAACTACAGAAACATATCACTCTTATACTCTCTACCGTTATCTGAACGTAGAGTCTTCATCTTTGTACATGTCTGTAGCTCCACTTTCTTCTTTCACTCCATAAAAATATTCAGGACCTCATGTTTATGCTTCATAGGGTATACCCAATTTCTCCTGGAATAGTCATTAATGAAAGTGACAAAATAGTTAGTCCCACCAAATGATGTGTTCTTGGAAGGGCCCCAAACATTTGTATGAACATAATTCAATATACCTTGGGTATTGTGAATAGCGGTGCCAAACTTTACTCTAGTCTTCTTCCCAAGTACACAATGCTCACACAACTCCATCTTGTAGGTCTTAGCATCTTTCAAAAGCCCATGTTTTGCCAATGACTGCAGGGACTTATCACTTGTGTGTCCTAATCTCATGTGCTATAAGGTGGTTGTGCCCTCCTCTGTAGTGATATAAGCTGTCAGACCCTCTGTAATTATCTTACCCTTCAAGTAGTATAGGAAGTTTTTCCTAACTCCTCACATCACCACTATAGAACCCTTCGTGACCTTCACAGTAGCATCCTCTAAGGTCACCAGATAACTAGCTTCCTCCAAAGTACCAAGAGAAATGATGTTCTTTGTCAATTGCAGCACGAACCTTACTTTTTTCAACTCCCTCACCACACCGTCATGCATCCTAATCCGGACTGAACTAGTACCACTAATAGGGCATACGTGGTCATTTCCCATAAGCATAACTTCCACTCTTTCTAGGTCCTCAATGCTGGAGAATCAATCCCTCATATGGAAAATATGATATGTGGCTCATGAATCTAACATCCGTCGGCATAGCAAACCGACAGTAGTGCAGGACACGAATAGCCCGAAGAATCTAAATCTGAATGTTTGCCAACACCTTTTGTAACATTCACTTCTGAAGTCTGTACAACTTTCCCCTTGTTCTTCCCGGCTTTATCCTTCCACTTTGGACAATCAATCTTCAAATGTCCTTCTTCTTTATAATGCCGATATTGATTTTTACCAACACTTTTATAGGCACATCTATTCTTTGATTTTGAGCGGTTGACTTGGTGGCGGTTTGGACTACGGCCCAAACTGCTAATGTATCTTCCGATGCCTTCTCGGAGGGTTTACCATCACTCTTCCTCAGCGCATAATTCACCAACGTTGAGGTCATCTCCTTATAGCTAACAGTAGTTCTTCCGTTGATCATAGTGAGAACGAACATACTATAATCATCCTCGGGCAATGAATACAAAAGTAGCATCGCCTTGTCTTCATCCTCAACCATGATGTCCACATTGGCCATATCTGAAAGTATCTTCATGAAATTGTTTACATGCTCCCTAATGGAAACTCCCCTCTTCATCTTGAACTGGTAAAACCTCTTCTTCAAGTTAAGCTAATTCTTAATGCTCTTTGTAAGATACTTCTCATTGAGTGTTTTCTATTTTCTCTTCGTCGACATCTCGTTCATCACGTCATAGATAAGATCCAACGTCAAGCATGACCGGATAACTCCACAAGCTCTACTATTCATCTTCTTCCAAACCTTGTCCTCAATGTTAGCGGTTTCTCTTGTAACTCAAGAGTCTCCTCTAAATTCTGTGCATCCAATGCATCCATCACCTAGCACCTCCATAAACCAAAATTAATCTTATCGTCGAACTTCGGAACATCAATCTTCGTGTTATTGATGCTCAGATTCTGTATCGCCTTCGTAAGAGACGAACCTGATGTGCTTGTTTCTCCCATGTTATCAATCTAACTCTTCAAATATGACTCCTTTAGTGAATCCTTCGAACAAGCCCCAAGCCAAACCTAAAGATGTGATACCACTTGTTGTGCACGACGGAAGCTCGAAACCACACGAACAAGAACGAGATAAATCACAACTAATAAGCTAAACACAATACCACAATAAGACAAATGAATTTTACGTGGTTCGGTAAGTTTCCTACATCCACGGGGTAAGGAGGGAGGAGTTCTTACTATTAGAAATTAAGAGAATACACATAGGGTTACAAATCTCACCAAATAAACCCTAAAATAAAGCCTCTAGATCTCTCACAAATCTCCCATAATTGGATGCAATAATCCCCTCTCAAAGACTGCTCAAAACATCATTGCTTAACCCTAATTAATTAGGATTAGGCTTATATATTAACTCAGAAACGAATCGGGTTAAAACCTATAACCCAGAAAATAACTGCTACGCGGTCGACCGCGTCGATTGACCGCACACCCCGCGACAGAACACAAAAAACCTACAGTGTACTCACGGTCGACCGTGACGGTCGACCAAATCGATTCCCGAGATCAAAATCGATTACAGAGTCTCAGCGGTCAACCGCCTTCAGCTCTAAAATGCATCTGAACTTCGTGCACGTTTTCGGTTGACCGCTGCTGACTCGCAGTCAATCGACAAACATACTAACAGTTTTTCCTATGATTTTCTGAACTATTCTTCGTCGCGTTTGCTATTTCTTCATCTACCACATATATCTCTCTCTTTCTAATCCTCTTTACCAGAGTATTTTTAACATTGCCAATCTTTTCTCAAATCTGATAATTTTTAAGTAGTTGTTGCATTCTACAAGAAACATAGATGTTGGCATCTTTTTGTTATTAAATGTATGACATATATTTGTAATTTTTTGCTAGTTTGCATCTCTAAGGTTTTTATGTCTTGTGTTTTTCTTATATTGTAATTCTACCGTGACAAACATTATTGAGTCTGACCAAAAGCAATTAACACACTTAATTTGATAAAATTATCCATTGTTTAGAAAGAGAGAGAAATATTAGATTTGGGGAGAATTAATTATATTTCTTTCTATGTAAGGATTGTATAATCTTTGTTGGGTATCAACTCAAACTTCAAGTTGGATCCGGACTTGCCAAGTTAATAGTTTTCTTATAGGCTAAGGGCTTGTTTGGTTCGCGTTTGTATACATCGGAAACCCCTTTCCTCCTCCTGACACCATCGCCATGTCGACAAAACCCGTTCTGTGGGTTTCTTTTCCCTACTTTGGTTCGCTTCTTCTCCTTGTTCCTCCAGTCACGAAAACCCCCTCCACCTCAGATTTTTATTCTTTCCCACGTTTCCTTCGAAAACGAGAGGAAATCACCCTAGATTTGTATTGTTGTCAGATCTTAGGGTTTTGTGGGGAAAAATTGTTGAGGGCTAAGGTCACCTCCTCCTTCCCTCGCTTTTTTCACTCTTCTCGCGCCTTAGTCTCTCTTCGAATCTTGCGCGAGTTCTATAATGTTGATCTTTTACTTGATTTCCATAGAAGAAGACTGTAGTTCCTCAAAATCGTTGTTTTTGCTAGATCTTGATAAAAAATAGCGCATTTATTAGGAAAATTTTAGGCTTTTTGCTGGATCTTCCTGGATCTTGCTATATTTCATACCTAAGGTATGATTTAATCTCAAATTAGAATTGATTTGTTGAAATTTTTGTATGATTTAGAATTATTATGATAAAATCTTGCATTTTCTATAATTATCTAAGAATTAATTAAAAATTATCTAAAAATATAACTGTAATTAACTAAAAATATTAATGAGAATATTACTGAAATTAACTAAAACTTATATTAATTATTATAAATATAACTAAAAATATTACTAAAAATATTACTGAAGTTAACTAAAAGTTATCTTAAATTATCTAAAATTAACAAAAAATATTACTGAAAATATTAACTAAAAATTAACTTTAGATAGAGGTTTACGTCATTTTTAGAAGATGATGCAGTGATAAAGTTGTATACTTAACTAAAATTTTCTTCTTTACTGTCCAATGCTTCCTGGGGTCTTAATTGATAGAAATTTTGATTATTGACATTGCATATGGATGTTACCTAGGTGTTGATGCTCGATATCAAACAATCAATTAATCCAGAAGAGGATTGTTGCGGGATGGTGAAGGATGATGGAGAGCTCGTTTCCTTCTCTAGCTTTACGCCTAGTTCTTGAATGAGGGTCTGATGTCCATGCTGCATAGACAGAAATAACACGTGAGAGGGCGGGGACCGGTCCCGCCGTGGTTCCTCCGGCGATCAAGTCAGTTGATAAACATGAGCTTGAGTGGAGTTTAGAACTATTCATTCTTATGCTATATGCATTAGAGATTATCATCTCCCAGATTGGATTGGGAGAAAGATTTAGATTGCTCCTAGAGTTGTTTGTTGGTTTAGATTAGATTACCTCCCCCTTCTGATGGTGAACAACTTTCATATATAGCATGGGTGTCCGTGGTAGATTGGTCATTGTGGCCATACATAATGATGGTGACAAAGCGTGAGCTGGAAGATGAGTCATCCCTCTCTTTACAAGTGTCGGCCGGTGACTGGAAGAGAAGTCATCTCAGCATGGGAGATTGCATCTTCATGATAACCGGGAAGTGACTTGCGAGCGTGGCAGAGAGCTCATGGGCATACTTAATTATCCCTTGTTTTATAGGTGTCAACTGGCGACTGGAGGGGAAGTTATTTCATTATGGGAGAATGTATCTCCGCATTTTCCGGGAAGTGATTAATCTGACAAGTCATGGAGACTTTATTAGGCCAATATCTGGATAAGACTTGTTCGAGGTGGATTGAGATGTCGACATTTGCTCTAGGGGAGAGGCTTGAGGTTAGGGTGGAGTCGTCAACTTAACTGTTAGCAGAGAATGTCCATTAAGTCGTCTCTGAGGAATGCCCAGTGAGTGGCCGACTGCCTTAATTAGGATCGTCCATGATAAGAAGGTCGACCGACACCACCTTTCGTGTCGACTTAGGAGTGTTGGTCTATCCGACTGGGTGAAACGTCATCTTATCTCAGCTTAATAACCGTCTTTTGAGTTGGTATAAAGATGCCGACTTGTCTGGCATGTCAGGATCTCTTGTATAGGCCAGTATCGCCTCTTATGTCAACACCAGGGTGCCGGCTTGACGAGTTGGTGCGATCGAGATCTTTGTAATTGTGCCTTGGGCTTATCCCTTAATAAAGAGTTGAGGTCTTGATATTTGACTTAGGAGTCGTTGTGCCTAGAACTCTTAAGAGTTGACAAGGTCTTTCCTTCCTCTAAGGCCGAGAGATGACTGAGAGTCGACCAAAGGGTTGAGCTTGTTTTGCTTAGGACTCTTATCGTATCATTTTGTAAATACTATATCTTGGGTGAATGAACACCATAGCAGTTGGCCTCTTTCACTTGGAGTTGGGTTTTAGTCGACTCCGAGAGAAATAAGATATGCTTTGATCAATACAAGTCTACTGAAGGTGAGAAACTGAAAAGTCTTTGTCTTAGAGACGTAGCTTGTCATTATGGGGCATCTATTACTAACTCCGCTATTCATGGCTGACGTCATTAAAAGATCTGAATCGTCTTTTTAGGAGATGAAGCGTCATGGATAAAAGGGAGGATCTTCCACTATTCGAGTATTGGGACGTGGGGCATTAAATGAGGGTGGCGCTTCGTGTTTCGAGTAAACTGCTTTAGATTCCAATGTGGATCTGGTTTGGTTGTTTCGAAAACTACTGCGTCTTTTGAAAATCCCTTCGTATTCTTTCTTGAAAGCTTATAAATAGCTTCTTTATGATGAGATAGTTCTTTTACAAACATTTGCTTCTGGAAAAAATTCGATATTCCTCCAAGCTTTTTAAGAAAAAATCTTCCATGGTTTCCCAAGATTCCAACTCTAGCCATAGTGAGGAGAGCCTTGCTACACTTTTCCTTATCTACACGATGGTTCATATGGATGATCTGGTAGGGTTGTATGACCAATAGAATATCCCTCGGATTTTCACTTTGGCGGTGTCGGAGATGAGCAAGCCATTGTACAACCATGGCGAGGTTCAAGTGCCACTATACTTAGCTCATTTAGAGTACGACTTACTGCTGACCTTACATCCTTTTATCAAGGAGGTGCATACTACTCTAGGGGTCTCCCTTTCCCAATTCTATCCGAATGCAGTGGGAATTCTGGTGGCTTTTATCATCATCTACCACCGTGTTGGAGTCCAACCAAGCTTGAGAGTGTTTGGGCATTTGATCAGTGTGGGGTCAGCTAAAAAGGACTCACATTACTCTTTCCACTATCGGGGGGAGTTTCAGCTTGTTTCCGACTCTTTAGAGTTAGATGAGGACTGGAGGAGGCAGTTCGTGTGGGTCTATGGCGACGACAGTGTCTTCACCTGCTCGGACTGGCCGGAGGTGAACGAAGATGCTTTGAGGTCAGTTACTCTCAGTGACTCCGAGATGATGGATCTGGAAAAGATCCGATCTTATGCTGGGCCTTGAGAGAATGATGCTCTATTTGTCAGTGTGTTCTCCCAGACGGCGAGCATGTCCATAATTTTATCTTCCACTAGCTTCGAGTCAAGGACGAGCCCTGCTCCTCTGTTAGCAAAAAATCACAAGAGGAACACTAGGACCAAGGGGGCGAGCTCCACTGTTAAAACCCATAAGAAGCTGAGTGGGTCTTTTAGTGCAGAGAAAGTGGCTATCTTGATGCCTCAAGCAGCTAATATTGCCTCTGAATTGAGGGGAAGGACAAGGGTTGAGAGACGGAGCCCACTTAGACCAGTTAGGATGGGTTCGCTGACAACTCATCTTAACTGCTTGGAAAATATGGGGCTGATAGATGAGTCTTCTCCTGACAGGGAGACTGCGGCCCCAGTGGTGGAGGAGGATGTTGTCAGCCCTAACGCTAGTCTCGAGACATCTTGTCGCCCTGGCAAGGAGCTGATTAGGGCAAACGTCATCGTCGAGGGGAGAGCGGGGACTCCTTCAGAACAGATGGAGAACGGTGCTGACGGGAGGATTTTGGAGGATATGCCAAGTGTTGGCATATTCCAAGCTCTCCAAGCTTGTTTAGCTTAGGGGACTTCGCTGGGACATACTCTGTTCAATCGACTTGAGCGTTCCCGGGAAGGCCAAGCAGAGCTAAGGAGAAGTCGGCCAAGGAGGAGGCAGAAAAGAGAGTCACTATCTTGATAAAGATCCAATTGCTTGATATTCAACTGAGGAGTTGTTGTGCCTTAGGCTTATCTTGATAAAGAGACAAGGGCTTGATATTCAACTGAGGAGTCGTTGTGCCTAGAACTCTTGAGAGTTGACTAGGTCTTTCTTTCCCCTAAGGCCAAGTGATGACTGTGGGAGTCAGCCAAAGGATTGTGCTTTGGATTTATTCCTGATAAGGTACCAAGGGCTTGTCCATGATGATTGATGAGAGCTAGAGGAATCGACCATAAGTTGTGCCTTGGGCTTACCTTGATAAAGAACCAAGTGCTTGATATTTGACTGAGGAGTCATTGTGCCTTGGGCTTATCTTGATAAAGAGCCAATGGCTTGATATTTGACCGAGGAGTCGTTGTACCTTAGGGTTATCTTGATACAGAGCCAAGGGCTTAATATTCGACTGAGGAGTCGTTTTGCCTTGGGCTTATCTTAATAAAGAGCCAATGGCTTGATATTCGACTAAGGAGTCGTTGTGCCTTGGGCTTATCTTGATAAAGAGCCAAGGGTTTGATATTCAACTGAGGAGTCATTGTACCTTAAGCTTATCGTGATAAAGAGGCAATGGCTTGATATTCGACATGATGGTCAAGTTGTACTAGAGGAATCGACCATCTATGGTGCCTTGGGCTTACCTAGATAAAGAGCCAAGCGCTTGATTGAGGTGCCCCACGGTCGGTGCCAAACTATTAATGCTCAATATCAAACAACCAATTAATCTAGAAGAGGATTAATTGGGACATGCTCTGTTGATGCTTAATATCAAACAGCTAATTATTCCAAGCTCTCCAATCTTGTTTAGCTTGGGGGACTTCGTTAGGACATGCTATGTTCAATTGACTTGAGCGTTCCCTGGAAGGCCAAGCAGAGCTAGCTAAGGAGAAGTCAACCAAGGAAGAGGCAGAAAAGAGAGTCGTTGTCTTAGAGGCTGAATTAACTCATAAAGGAGTTTGGCGTCGGAGTTTGGATGACAAGGAAGAGCTCCTTAAGAGCTTTCGAATCAAATTCTCCCAGCAGACGGGGACCATCAAGGACCTTCAAAGGGAGATGGTTCAGTTCAGGTGGAGGCCGAGTCCGAGAAGCATCGTAGGACGACAGCTGAGGCAGAGGCTCGAACAAGTTGTCTGTCTCTTGAAAAGACAAGGAGGGATTTTGAAGAGCTACAATCAAAGCTTCATGCATCCATAGTCCTTGTCAACAAACTAAAGGATTAACTTGCTCATCTGGACTCAGAGCAGTATAGAAAGAAGGTGGTTGACGAGTGGCGTCACAGTCCTATAGGGAAGGCTGAAGTAGCCTTAACTTATAAAGCTGGGGTTAATTACTTCACCTCCTTGATGCCTGTAGGTGTGAATTTTGATCTCCCGAAATAGGGATGTCATTCGTATTGATTAGAATAGCTTATTATAAACTAATGAATCGAAATTTATAACAGAAACGGAGGGAAGACCCTCATTGTTTAACGTGGAGACTTTCGGTAGCTATAGAATGCTTCACTCGGTTCTCGCACTGAGTCTGCTTCCCTTAGACGATTCGACCGAGGTCACTGGCGAGCTTCAGTACACAGTAGGAGCTCTGGTCGGTAGAGTTCGAGCCTCCGAGTTTGATGGTGATCAGGGCCCGAAACTAGGAGAAGATGCTATAGTGCAAAGATTATGCAAAGAGCTTATCATCAACTCAGTCGAGAGTTGAGAGCTAGTAGTTCAGCCAACTGATTGGTTTAATCAATTGACTATGAGTGAATTCAACTGCTAAGCTGAAAACACTAACCGACCCCCTTCTCCATGGTCGGAAGAAGTTCTTAAATAGAGGAGAGACGGCGTGTCCGCTCCTTGAATCATGGGATATGACCATGTACTGTTGAGAGACATCATGCTTTTGGCTTGTACCATGAGTGGCTGGTTGATGGGCTCGGAGCACTGTACTCCTTCCCTTCACGTCGTGAGGAGTGGGAAAGCACATCCTTGTACGTGCTATTGTGGCTGCCGGGCACTAGCTCGGCGAGCTTGTCGATCGCGGGTGGATCCAGCTCTTGACTCGTGCAGACGAGGTGAGCTTCAACCGTGAGCATGCAGGCAAACTTGGCGATTGCATGGATTTGACTGATCGCTCGTACTGTGAGCGGCTACTTGATGGGTTTAGAGTACTGTGCTCCCTCCCTTCACGTCATGGGAAGTGGGAAGGCCCATCCCTGTACGTAGCATAGCGGCTGTCGAGTACACTGTTTGTAGGCGAATTCGACTTTCGACTCGAGCAGGCGAGTCGAGTAAATGGGCGAATTTCAATCACTTGGATGATCTTGACTTGTGCGAGCTAGTCGAGTAAACAGGCGAATTACAGTTATCTGGATAATCTTGACTCGTACGGGCGAGTCAATCATACAGGCGAATTACAGTCATCTGGATGATCTTGACTCGTGCGGGCGAGTCAATCATACAGGCGAATATGTGATCAACAAATGTGAGCGAATTTGGTGACCGCGCGGTTTGGGTTCGCGCTAGTGAGTCAAGCCCATGGGTGAGCCCTACCCTCAAATTGTGTGGGCGACTCCGACTCGCAGGCGAATTTCACGTAAGTCTGCAAAGATAATTTTTACCATCTATAAGACCCCCTTCAAAGTTTTCAGACCTTAACCAACTTGTGTGTGGTCTGGAATACTTTGAATAAAGAAGTCCCGGTCGGGTTAGGGCGAATTTAGCCCTCTTTAGGATTTTTAGCAAACCCTCAGCTATCAACGGGTTTGACTTGGGCGAATTTAGCCCTCTTTAGGATTTTTAGCAAACCCTCAGCTATCAACGGGTTTGACTTGCCTTTACCTATTACCGTTTGAATCGAGCTAGCCGTACTATTCCCCTTAGTATGATGAGTTGTTGAATAGTTTCTCTTAGGCTTAATGCTAAGATTTCTGCTCTAACCCTAAGCCGTTTGAGGCGTGGGTTTGAGTGAGGCCATTCCATTGGCGGTTTGAAACTCTGGACGAGTCGTACTATCCGAAATTCGTTTTCAACGGCGAACGAAACGTTCAGGCGAAATTCAGTTTCACAGGCGAAATTTGAAATTGTGGGGTCAAGCCATGTCTTTGCAGGCAAAACCCTTCCTTCAGACAGAATTCGATCTGGCGGGATGTGAGCCACGTGTTTGCCGATGAAGCTTCGTGCTTTCTAGCTAAGGCAGCGTGGGTCCATTAGGTCGCATTAATTGCGATCTGACAATACAACGTCAGCTTCATGCACCTCGCTTGATGATGAATCGTGGCCGTGGTTTTCGAATTCAGCCGTTAGGTTCAGTCGGTGATTTCGGTTCGGGTCCCGGGTTTTGGTCGACCCGTTTTCTGTCTCGATGGTTTTTTCGTAATCTAAAAAAAGAACGAACTATTGAGAGTAATTTGGGCCGTCGATTTTGATCATGGCCACGTCTCTTAACTGCCAATGCTCCGCCTCTTGAGAGCGATCATGACCACGCAAGCATTTCTGCCTCTTGAGAGCTACCGTGCTTAGGAACTTCTGCTCGCGTGAAAATTTTCTAGAGAGAAAGAAACTCCCACTTCGTCCCAGACTCTCAGACATGGCGCCGAAATCCAAGAGATGCGTTCCAAAGGGAGGAGGTCCCGGATGCTATTCTGATCATGTCGCCGCTGGTACGATCGCCAGCGTGCCTGAGACGCACTTAGGTAAGTCGAAAGGTTTGTCTGACGACTTTGCATTGATTGCCGACGTTGGGTCGGGAGGATGAGCATTACTCGTCTTCCTCAGTGGACTCTGCCATTTTTTTGGTAGTTTCCCCGATTTAGATAAAATTGGTCTTTTTTAGGCGGATTCTGCATTCATTTGTAGAGGGTGATTTCTGCCTTTATAGGCGAAATCGGCCTTTATCGGGCGAAGGCGAATTCGTTCTTGACAGGCGAGTTCGACTTTTGTTTGGTAAAGATGAATTCGGTCTATATAGGCAGATCTTGTCTTTGTCAAGTGGATTTCGCTTGTTGATATGCAGATTTATATTTGTCTGGCGACTTGCCTATTTTGGCTTAATAGACGGATTTGCCCCCCTATGGCAGACTCCGTTCTAATTCTTCGGTTCTGCCATGCAGCGACCTTTTCTGATGAAGCCCTTCCGAAGGGCATGGCTATTGGTCTCGTCGGAGGTACAGGCTATGTGGCGCCTCCCCGATTCCCTTTCCTGGATCCGATGTTCGTGTTTGTTGCCGACAGGCCGGACGGATTGATCGTGAGAGTCACTGATGGGCACCATTTGATGTTGCGTGAGTTGACTACTGACGCGGTATTAACAGACGAGGCTAGGACAGAGCTCTAAAAGCCTTAGTTTTTGTTTGGTGATGCCGCGACTGATCCTTTAGCTCTATTGCACAGGGAGAGCAGGTGGCTCCGCATAGTGAACGGGGTCCACTACTACCTTCCCAGCATGCTGAGAGGGTTCTCAATTGTTGAGTTGCGATCCCTTGTAGTCTAAAGAATGATGAACTGGGATTTGACCCCAACTCAAGACGGGGTGACTTGCAGTGTCTTCACGAGCTCCACGGCTGGGTACGGGGTGGACAGCTCTTGCAAACGTGTGACCGCTCTACGTCCTGGCCTGCTGTTCAACGAGTTGCCCGCCGGGGAGACGACTGCGGTCGCAAAGACTTTCCGTCATTGTTTCTTTCTGGCTAGGGGGAAATTTCCTCCAAAGGACTTCAGAGCCCCGGGGTGGATCTACTCTGCGCCCGGTAGCAGCACTTAGTGGTCTAAGAAACTGACTATGTCTTGGCCGAGAATTCTGATCTCATGGATTCAGATCTGTACGTAGCTATTCGGGCTACTCAACATGGTCTGAAAATCAATGCTCCTCAGTTCCACAACATCTTGGAACTGTATTGTTCGGACAGCGGCACATTTTTCACCCCCAATGGTGAACTCGACATAACCCTTCATGAGATTTATGACATGTCAGGGTTGCCTTTGGGAAGCTTCCCCTACGAGGAGTATGTCCCAGGTCAAGATAAGATTGACCAACTTTCGACACGGTCACCCCTGGTGGTTGAGACCCTATGGGAGTTGCTCTGTCACTACCATATATGCCTCAATACCCTGGGGGCAGCCCCTGGTGGTTGAGACCCTATGGGAGTTGCTCTGTCACTACCATATATGCCTCAATACCCTGGGGGCAGTAGACCATAAAGGCAAGAAGAAGAGGGCCACTCTGTCACTACCATATATGCCTCAATACCCTGGGGGCAGTAGACCATAAAGGCAAGAAGAAGAGGGCCACGGGGATCAGCCATAAGAACTGGGTTGACTACTTATTCCCGGAGAATGATATCAAGGGAAGGCCTACTTTGCCGCTGGGCGAGTGTGACCAGGCCGAAGTGGAAAGGAGGATGACTGAAGGGGGAGCTACCGTGACCCTGGAGCATGACAAGGGTGGGTTCAAATTCGGAACAGTTTTCTACTCATTCCATCACCAGGCCAAGTCCCCTATAGCTGGAAAGGCTTTGCTCGCTAGGTACCTCATGTTATGGTTGAAGAGGTGCGTGGTTCCCACACATTCCTTCGAGGCGCTTCCGGTGGAGGTCGTTTATCCTGTAGTTTTCTTAGCCCACGGGAAGTCCTACACATTAGTGTCGGTGATGGTGGCATGTATCCATCGGGGACTCCGCACATTGACGGTCTAATTTTGTCGTGTGTTGAGTGTCATGAAGGGGAAGGTGAAGTCATTAGGACTCCTAACCCTAGAGTGGGGCTGCCCTACACTTACTTGATGATGTGGTTTGTCTACCATTACGAGTGCTTTATGAGTGCCCCAGCTACTCTTCAAGGGAAAAAGTTCATTCCGTTCATCCAGCGCCTGGAGATATGCTCGTAGAAGTGTAAAGACATCCTTGACGCGAGGAAGATGCTGTCCCACTTCGGCCATTACTATTTTCACTGTTTCTTCCCCTACTTCAGTGGAGGAGGGTATGGCGAGTCTCTTAGCGATGTATCGACAGTGGACCACCACACCGTTCTTTCCTGTGGTGCTTTTCGATGGTTGGTGAATATTCGACCGGGGTATCACATTCTGTGAATAGGCCCCATGTGCTACCTCGAGCCGTACATTCCTTGCAGATTCGCCCGCCAGTTCGGGTATAACCAACTGTACGTAGGAAACATCAACCCTTACTTACATTTCGAAGGAGGGTTAGTGGATGGCGCTCGGGGATGGTTCTGGACTCACGCTGGCGGCACCCACGTTCATTTCGAGCTACCTGTAAAGGATTATGATCTGCACCATACGCTCCTATATTACCGGTGGTATCAGGGTTTTAGCGCTAATCCTGAGGGCTTTCGGTTCCAGAGTTCTTGTCTGACAGAACACGGGCGTCATCCAAGGGGAGCTCCTCGTCCCTCGAGGTGGAAGGGCCTCCAAACTACTAGAGAGTGGTTCTCGGAAGATCCTACCGGAGACATCGAGGGCTTTGATATAGGTTTAGATGAATCCGGAAGACACCAAGGGCTTTGATGTAGGTTTAGATGAATCCGGGGCACTTGAGGCTCAACTTCCGTCCCCTGGCCCTTCGCTGGATCCCACCGGTGGGCAGAGAGAATCTGATGAGCTGTCCCGTATGGGTGAATGTCTGGAACAGGCCCGGAGTACGATAGTCGGACAGATGGGGATGCCCCTCATATCTCTGGGTAGTTCGCTTCTCTCTAAACGACAGCGGAAGATTGTAGCCGAAAGCTCCTGGGTGGAGGCGGCCAAGAAGTTTGTCGTGAAGAAACGGTTGAGGCTTGGAGGCGGCCAAGAAGTTTGTCGTGAAGAGACGGTTGAGGCTGCAAGAGCGGTGGAAGGTCGGGATGATGCTACTCAGGTGATCATTCCTGGAGTGACTGCTCCTATGACTGGGGCTGCTACGCCTGCTCCCTTTATCGCATCGGGGAAAGTTCCAGCGACTTCGGAGGATGCTCCTCCATGGTCTGGTGTGAGGCCACAGACGGGGGCTTCAACGACTCCTATGATCCTACCAGAAGGTAATCTTTAATGCCGTGCCTTCGGGCGTAAGGTCGAATCTGCACCACCTGACATTTATGTTGACTTAATGTAGGTACTATTGAGAGAGTAATCTTCATTCTTTCCGACGAAGAGGAGGGAAGTGGAGACGAAGAGGGGCTTGGTGGCTCAGGTAAGAGTAGGATCTAGCGTTGTCGATCCGTTCATGCTGAACCATCAGTGGGGCTCCTCCCGAGGGTATTTACTAACCTTCCTCTTGTATTCGCAGCTGACCCCTCCCATAAAGCTTTTGGTAAGGAGGGTCTCCCCTTTTGGGTGGGCCAGTCGACTAGAGAGATGGATGAATCGGAGGCAGAAGACGATGTATCGATTCATGAGGCGATGTCGAGCGAGGAGGAGGTGTCGGCTTATGAAGAGGTGACAGACCGACAAGGGGAAATCCCTATTTCTAAAGAAACATTGGTCGAGGGTGGGGCACCGGCTCAGGAGTCTCTAACCTAATAGGAGACACCCACTCGGCTGGTGATCGCTTCCTCATCCTTGGTGACCGTCGGCGCTGCGGCCACTATCCCAGTGTCATCGATTGACGCTCCGGTTTTGGTGGTATCTGCCACTACTCCCACCGTCGTAACTACCAGCACCTCGATCGTGGCTTCGGTTATGACATCCACGGCAGATGAGGTTATCCTCTCTCCTCTGGAGCGTTCGTGCCAGAGGAAGATAGATCGAGCCCTTGCTAACTTCCGAGACACTCTAGCTGACAGCGTCAAGTTCGCATTGGAAGAAAGCTGCCCCTTCAAGGAGTTCAAGGAGGATCTTGATTATTACATGGCTTTCTTGGTTAAGAAGCTTGGTGCCACCGTGGCTAATCCGTACTTCCAGTGCTTGGAAGAGGTAGAGCAGGCCATCCGACAACTGCTTACCCTTCACGTGACGAGCTCCGAGATCGTTCATCTTGTGTCCGGCGAGGTTCAGGAAGCATTGGAGGAGCGTGATCGCAGACTGAATGAGTCAATGTCATTGGAGGTTAGGTTGTCGGAAGAGTTAGAGCGTGTCAAGA
This sequence comes from Asparagus officinalis, assembly GCF_001876935.1. Classification (NCBI taxonomy): domain Eukaryota; kingdom Viridiplantae; phylum Streptophyta; class Magnoliopsida; order Asparagales; family Asparagaceae; genus Asparagus; species Asparagus officinalis. Next base: position 39,314,492 of record NC_033802.1, on the reverse strand, counting down.
CCGAGAACGAACGAATGAGCCTAGAGCAACAAAAGGCTGACTCCCTCCTCTCTCGCTTGTCTTCGGAGATAGCGAAGACCAAGCACGTCATCGCTAACGCGCAGGCCTCACTAATTAATTAGGAGAAGGTTCGCGAACAGTTGGTAGGGGGAGTTGGAGGAACTCGAGTCCCGACGACAATTGGTCGTTGGTTCTATTAAGGAGAAAGACTGGGCCCTCAAGGAGGTCAAGCACACTGTCCAAGATTTGGTCTCGCGCTCTGAGGAGGATCTTCATCGAGAGTTTTTGAGGAGGCTCGAGCTCAAGCGTGCTGAGGAGATTCACGAGGTGGAGTCGCGGCTGAGAACTTTGTAATTTGCTTTCGATTCCATCGTTGTATTCAAATCTCTTTTAATGAATGGAATTATCCTTTTGTTCCTAGTCATTATTTCCCTTGTGTGCGCCCCACCTTTTTTTGTTTTTTTCATTGTTCAACATGGATCTGCACTAGTCAGAGTTTGGCCGCAAGGGAATCCTAGCAGCGGGCGGATTCTAGCTGTTGGCAGATTTCAACTGCAGACTTATTCTATCTGTAGGTGAATTCCGTCTGCAGGCAAAATTGGTACTGACTCGAGTTCCAGAGTGGTGTGCGAGCCTGATCGGCTCAACCCTCAGACGAGCTCGAACCATATGAGTTCAAACGATGAATTCGGCTTACGGGCGGGCTCCACTCTTAGTGGGCTACATGTCAATTTATGCGTTAATACGTTCGTTAGTTAAAACGACGTGGGTGCGTCGTTTCGCATTAAAGACGGTGTAGTGGGCCTCTTCGTTCTCCATGCTTGATCTGGGCCGTTAGTGAGACATCGTGTCTAGAAACCGCCGGATCTTGACCGCTTATGCGGGATCCCAAACTGTTCGGCCTTACTTTCAACTATTCGGTCTCGAACGGTTTGATCGAACGGCAGACAATCGTCTAGGCCATGAGTATTTAATGCCCCTCCCCTTTGTTAAGGGGGGTTGTAGTTTTCTTGTTGTCTTCTCCGGAGAAAGCTCACGCTTCCTCTCGTTGCACTCGAAATGGCGCCGAAGGTGAAGAGAGTCGCTTCGAAAAAAGGAAAGGGGGTGTCCTCCTTGGGTGCCACCGAGGCCACTACCGCCAAAGGTACCTTTTTGTCTAGGTTTTCATGTAGTTCGATTAGAGGGTCACAAGTCAAGTCGATGCTTCTCACTTTTAACCCCTTGTTGTGTCACTGTCGTGTTGTGCAGTTCAGGACGAAGCGCCGACTAGTAAAGAGCGTGCGGCCGAGCCTATTTTAATTTCTGACGATGAATCCGAGGGAATCGTGACTTCCTCCGCCTCAAACCCTGTTTCACCATCTGGGGCTGAGCCTTGCCTCGAGGTTCCACCCATCGCGGTACTCGCTTCGAGCCAAGAACCCATTTCCTTTAATTCCTTGTCTATACAGGCTCACGCCGAGGTATTTGAGAGTGCTGTGAAGCAGGTAATCTCCCTCGTCAGTCTTAGCATGAGGACCTATGATGACTTCAAACAGTCCCTACTGGATCGTGTGGCCGATCTCAGGCGGTTGGGCGAATGCCGGCATGCCACACGTTGTATGCAAAGGCTCCTTTTTCTGGAATCACGCCTGACGAGCCTGTAGACCTTGCTGCGAGAGGGTCCGGAAGCTGATGTGGAGACCTTCCTATCTCGTGCTCGGCATCGGGAGGCCTGGGAGCAGGAAGTCCGCTCTAGGGAAATAGCAAATTTGGAATCCCATGTCACCTTTTGGGTGGGTCAGCAGAGCGGATAGGCGACTTCACTTCCACTGTATCCCGTCTGAGGGCCGACTTAGAGCAAGCGGAGATGACCCTGAGAAGGCTTCAATCTGAGAGCGTAAATGTCAGCAAGACTGTTGAGGAGGCAACTCGAAAACCTCCAAACACTACGCCAGGAAGACTCTGCCGCCAAATCAAGCTTTGAAGATCGGGCTAGGAAAGAGGCTGAAGACAAAGCATGGGAGGACCACGCGAGAAGGGTAGCCACGGTTAAAGCAGAGCTTGCGTCATTTAGTTTGTTGGACTAGGCTCTTAGGTCTAAAACTGTGTTAAGACATTTCGCTTCATTCTGCTTTGGACGTTGTGTTATAACTTGTTTGATTATGAAGTCATAACTTTGTTCAAATGTACTATTTTAAGACTGGATGAATGTTATGCCCTTTTGGTTTCCCAAATGTGTTTGTACATGTACCCCTCCTAATCACTGTTTCCTCTTATCTTTCGGCTTTTATCTTTCTCTGTGAGGCCGTTGCAGGTGGGCCTTTAACTATAGGTGAATTCAAGCTACAGCCGGATTCTAAACACAGGTGAGTTCAAACCGTTGGTGAATTCTAACTACAGGCGAACTCAAGCCACAAGTGAATCTTAGCCATAGACGGATTCTAGTCACAGTCAAATCTAGCCGAGGGCGAGATTAAAGCTGATTTAGGAGTAACCACGTGTCTGGTCGCGATCTTAAGTGCTCGCCAGCTGGACTGACATTGGCACGTCGCCTCTCATTGAAGGTGGTGTAATGGACGATATTCCTTTCCGCCGCCCAATCTGGACCTTTGGATGACAGACACGTACGTCATATATTGCCCTATTTTCTTGTTAGAGGGGGCACTACACTGATTGTCTCCCTCTTGTTCGGGATGGCACCGCGAGCGAAGGCGTCTAGTGCAAAGAGGACAGGGGATGATGCCTCTTCTTCGGCCCTCATGCCTGACCGTGATCCGGAGCCTAAACCCTCGAACTCCATTCTGACCCAGCTAAAGGAGTTAGAGAACATCGTGAAACGAGTGATCTCGCTCGTTGATCAGGATCATGGTACTTTCGCGGAGCTAAAGCAGTCCCTCTTAGACCGTGTGTCCCGCCTCCGTTGCCAGGGCGACTTTAGGCTCGCCCTACGCTGCTCAAAGAGACTCATCGATCTGGAACTACTCTTGACAAAATTGGAGGACTTGCGACATGTGGATTTGGAGTCCGAAGTGAAGCTATTCTTGGCTCCAGTCCGCTGTCACACTGCGTGGCAACAAGAGTGCCGAAAGCGAGTCATAGAAGACAAAGGGGCCCTTATTGATCGTCTGGATCTTCGACACCGCCTATTGAAATCTGACATGGAGTCTATCATTTCTTCGATCTTCTTAGGTACGATCTCACGCACAGAGGGGGAATCAGTCTTGACGGGCCTGCGCATTCAGAACGAGACGGTGCAAGGTGATCTTGCTAGGGAGAGGCGTAATCTTCCACTGCTGCTTCAGGAGGATGTCGTTGCTAATGCTTCTTTCGAGGCTCGAGTCTAGCAAGAGGCGGAGGAAAAATCTCACGCCATGCATGCAGAGAAGATAGCTGCAGTCAGAGCCAAGCTTGTGTCTTTCAAACTCCTAGAATAAACCCGTAGGACAGGAGTAGGTCCAAGATGTTCTGTTTCATGTTTTGCTTCTCGAATGTAATGTTATGACTCTCTTGGCTGAAAAGTCATAACTTTGTTCAAATGTACTGTCTAGAAGCATCTAATGAAGTTTGCACTTTCTCGTCGTACACATACTCTACTCATATTTCGTTGTGTTGCCACTCAGCGCCTCTTTCATATGACGGGTAGACTCAATTACCGACGATTTCATGTCGCATGCGAAGCTCAGGTCCGGGCGAGTTTACATTACAAATTAACTGACGAGTTCGTGTTGTAAGCGAGATTTAAACTGTTGGCGAGTTTTGTACTACAAGCAAAACTCAAATTCTTGTGAGTTTGCGCTGCAGGCGAAGCTCGAGTTTTGGTGAGTTTGCGTTGAAAGCTAAACTCAAATGTTGACGAGTTTGTGCTTCAAGCAAAACTCGAGCGCAGGCGAGTTGGTTCCGTAAGCAAAACTCAAGCGCAGGCGAGTCTGTGCTATAAGCAAAACTCAAGAGCATGCGAGTTTGTGCTACAAGCAAAAATCAAGCGTAGGCGAATTTGTGCTGCAAACAAAATTCAAGCACAGGCGAGTTTGTGCCACACGTCTGCCTGCCAACCCAAATGCTTTCTAGCTAGGGCGACGTGGGCGCGTTGGTCCTCATTAATTGTGAAGTGACGGGACGCTTCGCCTTCTGCGCTCAATCCGAACGGTCGGTTTGGAGTCCCAATGGCGAAGCTCTTATAGGCGTCGAACTCGAAGCGTCGCTAGAGATCTGAGCCATTCAATCTACCTGAGGCGGCAAATCCTAGCCGTTCAGCTCTCGTCTATATAATGTACCCGCGGTCTCTTCAGTAGAGTTCTCATGCTTACGAAAGAAAATTCGCCAGAAGAGAAGTACAAAGTTTTTGTTCTTTTTTTTTCTTTACTCAATGGCCTCCAAGTCGAATGCTTAGAAGGGAAAGGAAGTTGCTTCCTCCTTCGCTGCATCGGCGTTGACGTGGCGTCTGCTACCGTGGCTGGTCCGGTTCAAGGGTTTGCCACCGTAGATCCCACTCCGATGCTTGTTCTCCTCTAGAAGTTGGAGGAGGATCGTCGCTGAACGGCTGTCATGATCAGCCAAGGCGTCGGGGGGTACGACGACGTGCTCCTCCTCGTGGCTGAAGGCCTGGAGGAGATCCGTCGTGTGGGTGGTCGCCAGCTGGCCCGGCGATGTGAATGGGAGCTTCAACGTTTGGGGGGGGTTAATGCATCACCTGGAGGAGTTGGTGCACGCTGATGCTTCTGACAAACCACCACCTCTCGTGATGAGCGTCATGTTTGAACGTGAGGATCTGGCGAGGTGCATTCATACGAAAGAGGCCGAGCTCAAACGCTTGCGTAGGAAACAACGCGCAGTGTTGGCTGAGATGGATGCCTACATGGACGCCGCTTTCTTCATGGACGCTGGGTCCCTCGAGGGAGAGGCGAACTTGCGGAAGCTCGAGCACGAAAAGATGCGGCTTGGTCGCGTTGCCGAAGCGGTGGCAGGGGCGCTCCGGCTTCTTCGCCAGGAGGAAAAGGATGGAGTAGAGGCAGGAGGCGAAGACCCGAGCCAGACAGGCGGCAGAGCTCGCGGCTGTCAAGGCGAAAATCACCAGTTTAGTCTTTTGAAGTTGATGTAGTATGTTGCTCTCTTTGTTAAACACTGTCTTGTAATTTTGCTAATGCTTGATGCATCACAGTTTAAAAACTCTATGTTTGTAATTTTGGCCTGGAATGGCTTGTTACGCTTCTGTTTATTTATTGCTTTGCAAGCATAGCCCCCTTCTTTTTTTGTTATTTTTTGTGTTTGCTCTGTGCTTAGGACTATTGGTTGGTCCATGATAACCATTGTGTTGGACTCGCCTGTGCTGCCTGTCGCCCAAGTCGAGCCAGTTATACCATTTTTCGCAGTGTGGTGAGCCTTCGACATGCCTGTCTTAGACTTAGTCACTAGGCTCCCCTTCTGCTTTTGGTTGTTCGCAGCGTGGGGTCGGGTTAACCCTGACTTTCGCGTTGTAGCTCAAGCAAAACCAAGAGGGTAACACTTAGCTTGAAAACGACCAGCTGAAGACCCCAACAATGACTTACCATTTGGCGAGTTGCTGCTTGAAGGGGCGGTTGGGCCATGTCGTCTGTTAAGCCGCCTTTGATAATCATCGTCGTTCGCGAGGACGACGATGTGAATGATAATCGAATCATTCAGGGATGTAGGAATATGACGATCGATTGCTATAGGAGCCGTCGCATGGTAGGCTGCTACCCATCGGTTATTCTAAGAGAATATTAGGATACCCAGGATAGGTCAGGTAGTTCAGGGACGTAGGAGTGTGACTATTGACCGAGGTAGCAACACGTCGCATGGTAGGTTACTACTTAGGCTGTGTTACTCATGGGAATAACGGGACCAGTTATCAGAGTTGATCGTTAACATGATAGAATTTTGTTGTGATCGGAGCAACTATGAGGACTCATCATCCCATTGGAAGGGATTGGTAAGTTGATTTTGTCAGAGGTGATAGTTAACATGACAGGGTTGTTTGCCACGATGTGAACGACTTTGGTGGGCTCACCATCCTATTGGAGAGGATTGGTAAGTTGATTTTGTCAGAGGTGATAGTTAACATGACAGGGTTGTTTGCCGCGATGTGAGCGACTTTGGTGGGCTCACTATCCTATTGGAGAGGATTGGTAAGTTAATTTTATCAGAGGTGATAGTTAACATGATAAGGTTGTTTGTCATGATGTGAGAAACTTTGGTGGGCTCACCATCCTATTGGAGAGGATTGGTAAGTTAATTTTGTCAAAGGTGATAGTTAACATGACAGGGTTGCTTGTCGCGATGTGAGCGACTTTGGTGGGCTCACTATCCTATTAGATAGGATTTGTAAGTTAATTTTGTCAGAGGTGATAGTTAACATGACAGGGTTGTTTTGGTCCTAACTGTAAGAAGGTTGGACCAAATGGCGATCTAGGTCACACTTAAGAACGCTATTAGTAGCGTCTCGTATAGGGTTTCATGTCGGAGTATACGAAGTAGGAACAATGTAGCCTCGTGTACCAGTTGGAGGGAGTGAGGACCAGTTTAGACTCGTACACTCGTGGGAGTTTGAGGGAGAACTAAGGGTAGTACTTCTTCAAGAACTTGTCATTGATAGGCATCATGATCTTATTACCGTTCGGTTTGACCTCTATTCGAATAGACTGTCTCTACTACGAACGGTCCTTCTCATTTAGGATGAAATTCACCCTTCTTCTTGGAAGTGAGAATCATCGGTCATCGGATGGCGAGCATCAATTCTCCCTCCTTAAAGGATCGATGCTTGACTTTCTTGTCGAAAGCCTTAGACATTCGGGCTTAGTAGAACTCATGTGTTGTTGAGCTTCAAGCCGCCTGTCATCCAACGCTTCAAGTTTCGCGAGGCGTCGTTGATGATTGTCCTCGATCGTCATCCCCGTAGCTAGGGCGACACGGAGGGATGAAATTTGAATCTCTAATGGTAACACGGCTTCACAACCATATATTAATGAATAAGGCATGTTGCCGGTCGGTGTACGAACCGTCGTGCGATACGCCCATAAGCTCTCGCCCAGCTTCTCGTTCCAGTCGCACTTGCTGTTGGAAGTCATTTTGGTTAGGATCTTAACGATTGTTTTATTGAAGGCCTCGGTCAAGCCATTCGCTGAAGGGTTGTAGGCCGCGAAGGAAAGGTTCTGTATCCGGAATTCATCACAAAACCGGGTGAACTCATGACTAACGAATTGTATATCGTTGTCATGGATGATACATCGAGGTACGTCATATCGGTATATGACATGATGTTTGATGAACTTAATCATGTCATTGGTCTTGACTTCTCATAAGGGGACGGCTTCAGCCTATTTAGAGAAGTAGTCAGTGACCGCGAGGATGAAGCGATGACCCCTCGCCGAAGGCGAAGATATTGGTCCGACGATGTCCATCCCCCATGCTTCGAAGGGCCATGATGCCGTTGTCGGGTGTAGGTCTTCAGGAGGTTGATGCGGGCAGTTGGAGTGGATTTGGCACGCGTGGCAACGCTTTGTGTAAGCAACCACGTCGCTGACCATCCCAGGCTAGAAATAACCTATCCTTCGTAATCGATCCTAAAGCTTAGGTCCGGGCTGGTGAGCTCCACAAGTGGCGTCGTGGGATTCACGCAGAGCCTCTCATGCTTCTGTCTTTGAAAGACATCGAAGTAATAAGCCGTCATATGACCTTCGATACAACGCCTTTGTAGTCAAATCGTAGTAGAACCTTGAGGCACGCCGGCGGACAGACTCTTGTTCTCTAGCGTCTTCGGGCAGCATACCATACAGGACGTAATCAATGATCGGGAGACGCCAATTTTTCGGGTCGGGTTGATCCGAAACTTGATGAGTGGCGTTCACTTCTGGAACGTCCTTTAATCGAAAGAGCCTTCGGCTTGCCATAGTGACCCATTGAGTCGTTCCTAGTGGGTGGGCTAAGTTAGCAGTCAAGGATGCGAGGGCGTCCGCGTGCGTGTTCTTAGAACAAAGCACGTGCTCGATGTGGAAGCTTTCCAATGACTCCACTAGCTTGGTAGCTACTTTGTGAAGCGGGATCAGGTCTGCGTTTCTAACTTCGTATTCCTCCGTCATCTGTTTGACAATTAACTGAGAGTCACCATAGGCTTCGAGATGTTTTATCTCTAACTCCCTCGCCAACTCGAGTTCAATGAGCAGCGTATTGTACTCAGCCATGTTGTTGGTGCATAGCTCTGTTAGAGAAAAGGCTCGGGGTAGTACGTGATTATGTGGGGAAGTGAGGACCACCTCCACTCCTGCAATGATAGATCCGCTCATGCCGACGTGAGATGCACCATCAAATAACATCTGCCAGGCTTTCGCTGGGGAGGTCGTGTTGACTTTGAGGGGTTCATCTGGCAAATCTTCGAATAAGTCAGTTTTCACCCCTAGCAGATGACTGGCCATGAGATCACAGATAGCTTGTCCTTTGACTGATTTATGTGGCATGAAGTGAATGTCGTATTGCGACAGCAGGAGCGCCCATCTGGCCAAACGCCAGTTTAAGGCCGCAGGCTGCGTCATGAAGACTCAGATGGGGTTCATCCAGGAAATGACGTGGATGGTTTGGCTAAGTAGGTAGTGTCGCATCTTTTGGATGGTAAATACCAAGGCCAAACACTCCTTTTCGACCATAGGGTATCACCGCTCGACGCCCTGTAGAGTTCTACTCATGTAGTAGATGCCCTACTCGTGGCCGGCGTCGTCATTTTGTGCCAATAGGGTGCTCAGAGAATGGTCCATAGCCCATATGTAGATGAGAAATGGCTTTCCTGAGATTGGAACCGCGAGGACAGGCGGGTTCGAGAGATAAGCTTTGATCTCCTCAAAGGCCCATTGGTAAGGCTCATCCCACACGAAGGAAGTACATTTCTTCATCAGTTTGGAGAATGGTTGACACTTACCCGAAAGATTTGAAATGAACCTCCGGATGTAAGCCAATCGTCCCTGAAGGCCCCTTAGCTCCTTAAGGTTTCGGGGTGGCTGGAGCTCCTGAATAGCTCGTACCTTGTCTGGGTCAATCTGGATTCCTTTTGTTGTTACCACGAACCCGAGGAATTTACCGCTGGACATCCCCAAGAATGACTTCATAGGATTTATCTTGAGTTGGTGAGTTCTCATGAGTTCAAACATCACCTTCAAGTCTTGGAGATGGTCCTCTTTACTGCGAATTTTCACGACCAAATCGTCCACATAGCACTCGACCGTCTTTCGCAGGTGATCTCGAAAGATCATGCTCATGGCGCGTTGGTAGGTTGCGCCTGCATTTTTGAGTCTGAATGGCATTACCGTGTAGCAGTATACCCCCATGGGAGTCTTGAATGAAGTGTTTTTTCATCCTCGGGGTGTATTTTGATTTGATTGTACCCTGAGAATCCATCCATGAAGGACATCCTCTCAAATCCGCACGTGTTATCAATGATGACATCCGTGATGGGTAAAGGAAACTCGTCTTTAGGGCACACAACATTGAGATCCCTAAAGTCAATGCAGATGCAAATCTTACCATTCTTCTTCAGGACTGGAACAATATTAGCTACCCAGTCGGGATGTTGTTCCTCTCTAATGAAGCCGGATTTGATCAACTTCTTCACTTCGGCCTCTATTGCATCCATAATTTGCGAACAAAACCGCCTCTGCTGTTGTTTGACTGGTTTGGCGTCTGAGCCGATGTTGAGGCGATGCATGGTGACCCGTGGATCGAGGCCGGGCATGTCCTCGTAATTCCATGCGAAGACATCAATGTATTCTCGTATGAGGTTGATGAGATCTTCCTTCTCTTGGGGAGGTAGACTACCACTGATGAATATGGGCTTGGGATTAGTCTCATCGCCCATGTTCACTTGGAGGATTTCGTCTTCGGTCGGTGGTTCACGTTGCTCGAAGCGACTGTTCCACTGAACGTTGACGTGGTGGTCCCATGTCTCGTCATAAAGCGGGACCTGTCCATCCCCTACCATTTCGGTAGGATCAATCGCAGCCATATTGACTGTAAGGTTGTCAAACAAGTCCCCTGTGCTGACGTCTGAGTCCCATGATGAGGTTGTCGACGATCGATCCCCCGAACGCGCATAGTCGGAGTCCTCGTTAACATAATAGGACAAATCCGATGAGGAAGAGGAGTAGCTTAAACCTCTCCGAGTCCTGTTGAAGTAATTTTAGGGTTTGCCTTTAGGTACGTAAGCAGGTCGGATGACCGTCTTGCACCCTCGACCGTAATTCAGGCCCTCTGGGTGAGTGAGATCATACCCCATGTTGCTCATCATGCGCTTCGCGATCTGACTGTACTACAAAAACTGAGGCGTGGGGTCTTCATCTTCAGATTCGTCCCACAACGTGCGTAAAGGGTGATCGATTCGTCCGAAGATAATAGCTTTTTGATAGTTATCTCGGGCCGGCACGATGAGTATGGCTTGTGAAGATTCGATCGGTCGTCTCTTCGCGACATACGACGAGCATACAGGAAAGTATAGGGAATGGTCGTCATAGAGCTATCGGTTGTCTCTTCGCGACATACGACGAGCATACAGGAAAGTATAGGGAATGGTCGTCATAGAGCTTCGACATTAGGTCGTTAGGCGCATCATCCTCGGACATTGAGTAAGATGACAAATAAGCAAAGTTGAACTTCTCATTCATGATAATCTCCTCCGCCTGAACAGCGTCGGTTACATTGTGACTTTTGTAGCTGATTACAATTGATTTGAAATAGTTCAGGACCAGGCCATCGTCGTACTCAGGCTCGCTATCTGCCTCATTTCCACTCTCGAGCTCCTCGATCGGTGGCTCGTCGGGTCCTGGTACGGTAGAGAGTCCGTAAAGTAGTTCTCAATGCCCTTAAAGGGTTGCTTGTCAGCCACCACTGTTTTCACTTGCTCGTAATCATCCACATACTTCACGCATTGGTGTAATGTGGACGGGACTATCCGGTTGATGTGGATCCACGAACGTCCTAAGAGCACGTTGTAGGATGGCTCGGCATCGATGATGTAGCAGGTCACCTCTGTCTTCATGTCGCCTATTCGGCACTTCAGACGGATCTTGTCGAGCGGCCGAGTCCCAGTGACATTGAAGCCAAAGATAGTTGTGGTAGTCGTGGATAGACGTTTCGGGGGTATCCCCAGGTGTTTGATCAACTTTAGGGGTACGATGCTTAGTGCAGACCCCGGGTCGACTTGAATTCGATCCACTTTTGACGAACCGACGTACCCCATGAAGTACAGTTGTCGATCATGAGACGTGCTTTTAATGAGCATGTCCTTATGGGTGAATGTGATACAAGGGACTTGTTAGACCCTAGAGGGGGGGTGATTAGGGTCTTATGCTAATCTAATCCGATTAAATACCAATTAAAAAATATTAACACGTTATCCTAGCAAGTATGAAATATAACAATATATATGAGCTAGGATAAGCAATATGAACAATGAGATATATCCTATATGATGAATATGTATATGCAAGGATATATAAAACTAACACAAGGGGAGGAAAATAATCTAAACAAGATAGTGGATGAAATAAATGAGCAATGCACAATTGGCGATATAAGATAAATGCAAAAACAAATACGCCAAAGACAAACTCAAACAAGCAATATGATCACGGAGTTCGGACCTTTCGTCCTACGTCTCCGCTCCCCACTCCCGGGAAGAAATCTACTATCACAACCGGGTTTTCTACGCTCACCCGAATAACGTTTACACCTCACAGTGTCGGTTTTCAACGCTCACCGAACAACGTTCACTCCTCACACTCGGTTTTCTAGTTCACCAAAAACTTCACAACACACTCGGTTTTCTAGCTCACCGAAAACCTTACACCACTCATAATGTAACAAATATAAATTTGTTCTCTACAATAGATGAGAACACAATTAAGCACAACTCAATGTTACAATCTCTCACAACCCTAATATACTATGTATGCAAATACAATAAGCTCAAGTGGGTGTGTGTAACAATGAGATAATATAATCAAATCTAAACTCAATATAAAAACTAGCTTTAAAGAATGATAATCAAATAACTAAGCAAATGTAAAGCTAGATAGAGTTTAGAAAACTTCTCCAATAGATGACAAGATGGAGAGATGGAGATTGGAGCCCAAACAAGAAGATGATCTCCTCCACTTGTGAAAACAATCTTCAAACCAAACAAACACTAAAACACACTTAAACCCTTGTTTAAAACTCTTTAAACTTGTTTAAAACATTTCTTGAGTGCCCTTAGAAGTATGATGGCATGGAGTATATATAGGCTCATGAAACAAGCCCAAATCCCAAGAAAACCAAGCAAAAAGACAAAATAACGGATATATCAAAATCTGGAAAATATAGCTGTTGTGCTACAGTAACCACGTCCAGAGAGTTGGGCGGTCGACCGTACAGGTCGACCGTGAGTACTGTAGCACTGCGTTTCAGTTTTGTAAAATCAATTAAAAATAGTAAAACAGATCCAAAAAATATGAAATTTTGTGGGAAGGTTCCAGACATGTAGTATGACATGTTAGAGAACGAATTTCTGAAAAAGAATTTCCCAGTTGAGAGAAATAAATGTTTGAACACAGATTTACAGTTTCTAAAAAACTACAGACATACACGATTTTGTAAAATCAATTGGGCATAGTAAATCAACTCCAAAAATAGTAAAATTTTGAGAAAAGTTTCTAAACATATAGATAAACATGTCAAAGAAAGAATTTCTTGAATGTCACTTCCCATTTATGAAAACTCATCTATTTTGTAAAACAGGCACGAACATGCACGAATGGAAAACATGATTTTGTAAATTCCATTAAACATAACAAATCAATTCCAAACTTGATGAAACTTTGAAAAATGTTTATAAACATGAAAATAAACATGTTACAAAAATAAATTTTCAATTTTAATTTCTCAATTGTGAAAAATCATTATTTTGTAAAAACATGCATGAATATGAATTTGTTAAGAACATGTTTTTGACAAAAAGAGTTTAAACGCATATTGAAACTTTATGAAATGTCTTCATAAACATTATAACACATGAATATAAAGTAAACATGGTCAATAAAACAATACCACAAAGTTTTCTCAAAATAGCTCATTTTGTGAGAAAATCCAATATTGTGTGTGTATATGATATTGAGCTTAAAGTACTTAACACACATAATATAAAACCTATACTATGTTACCCAAGCTAGATATTGATCTTCAATAAGCTCGACTTGGTACACATGCGGATGAAGCTTAAACTTGATCTTTAACTTGAATTGTACGTTGCTTCACTCCACAATTCCTCCAACCTCCATTGGATATGATCGTTAAAGCGCTATTCCATCCATCCTCCAACAATGTTGTTTGTCTATAATACATAGAAAAACACAAATACTAGACAAACAACATTAGTGATAAATTGTTTGTTAAACATCATCAAAACAAGAAGGCTAACAGGACTTGCCTCTCGGTGGTCTGGCAACACATCGCACATTCCCGTCCTGTATCTTCTTCCCTTAAGAAGTGGGTGGAGAAGACTTCTGAGTCGGCCAATGCCTCTTCTATGGCTTCTCGGGTAGGCCTGGATAGCTGCAGGAGGTCACACATGGTAATTCGTGCGGGGATGCTCTTTAGCTGCGTGAGTATGTTAAAATAGAAAGGTTGATTACTCGAGCTTGGTTTATCGATGCCTGGAGGGACTGCTGCAAATGGCCTTGCAGAAGGCCCTGCCGGGTCTTCCGCTCTCGCGGGATACTCTTTGGCGAATTCCTTCCCTGCTCTGGTGGGGAGGACTACGGTTTCCTCCTCAGAGTTGGTGGGGGCGGTCATTGCTATCTTATCTCCACCCAGGATGGCGGAGATGACATTGCAAGGTTTTCCCTTAACCTTTTTTGAGGGCTTTAAGGTCCATTGCTTGTCCTTAAGGAGATCCGGATGGACCCACATCACCTGTCCTGATGGAAAAATCTGAGGTACTAACCCTTTCCCTCTTTGATTGTGAGGGTCGTCATTAGTGATTTTTAGGACTGCCTTGGGGATAAGGATTATCCCTGCCAGAGCCTGAACCTCTAGGAGATCTGTCCCAAAACTCAAGGTGATCATATTTGTGGTCACATGCTTTTGTATCTTCTCTTTCTTTAGGACTCTTGCATCGTAGAGGGCCTGGAGCTTATCTTTGAGGATGTAACACTTGGAGGTGTGGTGACCGAGGAATCTGTGATACACACAATAAATCGGGTCATTGATTTTGTTCGCCTCTTCAAGCTTTGTGACCTGCGGTAATTTAATTCGATTACTCTTGAGTAGAGTATCGAATGTCGCCACTATCTGGTCTTCCTTGAAGTCGTATTGCCATGGTGAGCGTTGCTCGAATTGCCTGGGTTTCGGCCTTTGCGCTGTTTTGGGTGCCGGGGCGGAATCGACGGCCATGATCTCTTTTCCTCTTGTTCGAGGGGGATTCTTTGACACGGTCGGCTCCACGGCTCCCTTCTTGGGATGTGGCTCTTCGGCTTCTAACCTTTTAATCATATTTTCCACCTGCTCACCCTGACGAACAAGTTCTTTCCAGGTCTGGGTTTCCATCGTGCCAACCTTAGACAGAATGTGGATTGAGATATTATTGCGGCACATTTCGATCAGTGTGGATTCAGAAACTTAGTCCTGATAGTGGACCGATCGGTGCTTGAATCTCTTCACGAAGTCGTTGACCGATTTTGACTTCCGCTGCTTTTCAGTGAGGAGGGTGGCCATCGACACCTCCGTGTCGTCGTCGAAGAAGCAGGCCAAGAAGAGCCTTTCCACGTCAGCCCATGACTTGATAGAGCCGGGTTCTAACTTGTGGAACCATTCAAATGCTACTCCTTTGAGGGTGCCTATGAATAACCGGGTGAAAATAGCGTCGTTCCCCATAAGGAATCCGATCTGCGCCATAAAATAGTAGATGTGTTGTGAGGGTGAGCCCTTGCCATCGAACTGTACCAAGCTAATCTGCTTGAACTTTGCTGGGTATGGGACTGTATCCCACTCGACAGGATAGGGTCGGACCACCCCTAGCTTGTTCATGTTCTGTTGGAGCTTCAAAGCGTTGAGATGGCTTTGGAACTCATCGAACCTCTTGTCGTGAGGCGCTACCCCCAGTATGTGACATCCCTAGCGATGTCTTGGAAGAGTAATCGGATTGTGGGCTGACATTATCCTCCATTTCAGTCGCTGGATGATGGGGAGGCATCCACTCCTTACTCCCCGTCTGTCGTAGTAAGGTGTGCTGGGTTCTTTTCTTCTTCTTCTTCTTATTCAGAAGCTGCTCCAACATTTCCCTTAAGGAGTCGATATTTATTTGTTGTTCTTCGAATTTTTGGGCCACCGTCTGTTCATGTGTGGGCTCAGCCATGTGTACCCTTGACAAAGCGTCCTAACTTGAGTGCGATGCTTGGGATGTGGATGCCACTGAGCAAACCTCATCTTCGCCGCCGGAGGGAGGTGCCAAGGTTGAGTAATCGAACCCGATGCTCACCCCCGTGCAACTACAGGTACGCTGGTATATGCCATCTTGTCCACGTTGAACAAGCCGAGGGTTAGGCCTCAAGATGGAGTCTGAATCTGGGGAATCAGAAAGTACCGTCTTACCTCTGTCCGTCATGTTGATTGTAGCGAACGGGAGCTCTAGATCATCGGCGGCGCATCCTCTTAGGTGACGATACCTTCGGCGAGAAGGTCTCGGTCGAGAAGGCCGTTGAGAAAGCCTCTCGAACATCGAAGGTTTTGCCATTCCTATACATTGACAGTCGGCGAGTACTGTTTGGATAAGCCTTTCGTAGTGGCACTGAGGATTCGCCTCATGTATGGTGCGTTTGTGAGTTAGGTAACCCCGGAGGTCTTCTGCGGGCGGTTGGCGACAACCCCCAACATTAGAAAGATTGCCCGAATGATCGCACGAGAGAGTTTTGGATGCACTCCCTGGTGTACACCGGGTGGAATGGTTAAGTGTTGGAGTTGGGCGAGTTTGCCCTGATAGGCGAGTCTTCGCGCTTGGGCGAACTCCAGCATGCAGGCAAAACTCAACCCTTTGCTCACACAGGTGAGTTTGCGAGGTATCACCTACTGCTTTGCCTTTGTAGTCAAGGCTCTTTCGCTCAGTACGCTTATCTGTCGAGTGGCCATGGTGAGGCTCGCCCGCTTTTGAGGGTTCGTCTACTCGGGTAGGCTCGCTCATTCTGGGTGGTTCGTTTGCATCAGGGATGTGATCTGAGAAGCAAAATCTACCTGAGTGGGCGGTCTTGTCCATTTTGGTTGGCGTGCCTGATTTGGAGAGCCTTCCAGTGCCAGGAGGGTTGTCCTTTCATTTTACGCCCTTCAAACTTGGGTAATAACTCAGGCCATCGTGTGAGGCGAAGACTCGGTCCTCCTGTCGGGCGAGGGCCTGTCATTGCCACTGGCGAGGTCTTCTGGAGAGAGGAGCGTCCGTGCGAATTGCGGTAGCGTGGTCTGCGCTGAGATGAACCGTCGTTTCCTCCTGAGCGGGTGTCCGCAACTATTGTTTAGCGACCCATCTGGCAAGCTTTCGCCCTGTGCTTTCGACCTCGGGCTTGGCCTTGATCGATTTGGAGGGAGTAGGCTCCCTCGGCGTGACTCAGATAGGGTCTCCAGGCGTGGAGGTTTTGACTGTTTGAGGTCGGCCTCTACGCACGACTCTGTGGCGTTTGCGGGACGCGTCGCCACCAGAGGAAGAAGAAGACAAGTACTCCTCGTACTTGGCTTGGTCGAACTCGATTTCTAGGGACTCCACAGTCGTCCCAACAATAACCTCGTCGAACTGAGCTACCACCATTTCGGTTGAAGAAATAGTTTCTCCCACTGTGATCGCCATCTTCTGTAGGTGTGAATTTTGATCTCTCGAAACTGGGATGTCGTTTGTATTGATAAGAATAGCTTATTACAAACTAATGAATCAAAATTACAACAGAAGCGGAGGGAAGGCCCTCCTTATTTAACGTGAGGACTTTCGGTAGCTATAGGACACTTCGCTCGGTTCTCGCCGAGTCTGCTTCCCTTAGACGATTCGACCGAGGTCGCTGGCGAGCTTCAGTACGCAGTAGGAGCCCGGGTCGGTAGAGTTCAAGCCTCCGAGTTTGATGGTGATTAGGGCCCAAAACTAGGAGAAGATGCTACAGTGCAAAGATTATGCAAAGAGCTTGTCGTCAACTCAGTCAAGAGTCGAGAGCTAGTGGTTCAGCCAACTGATTGGTTTAATCAATTTACTATGAGCGAATTCAACTGATGAGCTGAAAACGCTAACTGACCCCCTTCTCCATGGTCGGAAGAAGTTCTTAAATAGAGGAGAGACAGTGTGGCTGCTCCTTAAATCATGGGATATGACCATGTACTGTTGGGAGACATCATGCATTTGGCTTGTACCATGAGCGGCTGGTTGATGGGTTCGGAGCACTGTACTCCTTCCCTTCACGTCGTGAGGAGTGGGAAAGCCCATCCTTGTACGTGCTATTGCGGCTGCCGGGCACTAGCTCGGCGAGCTTGTCGATCGCGGGCGGATCCAGCCCTTGACTCGTGCAAGCGAGGTGAGCTTCAACCGTGAGCATGCAGGCGGACTTGGCAACTGCATGGATTTGACTGGTCGCTCGTACTGTGAGTGGCTACTTGATGAGCTTGGAGTACTGTGCTCCCTCTCTTCACATCATGGGAAGTGGGAAGGCCCATCCCTGTACGTAGCATAGCGGCTATCGAGTACATTGTTTGTAGGCAAATTCAACTTTCGACTCGAGCGAGTGAGTTGAGTAAACGGATGAATTTCAATCACTTAGATGATCTTGACTCGTGTGGGCGAGTCGAGTAAACAGGCGAATTACAGTCATCTGGATGATCTTGACTCGTGCGGGCGAGTCGATCATACAGGCGAATTACAGTCATCTGGATGATCTTGACTCGTGCGAGCGAGTCGATCATACAGGCGAATCTGTGATCAACAAATGCGATCGAATTTGGTGACCGCGCGGTTTAGGTTCGCACTAGTGAGTCAAGCCCATGGGTGAGCACTACCCTCAAATTGTGTGGGCGACTCCGACTCGCAGGCGAATTTCACGTAAGTTTGCAAAGGTAATTTTTACCGTCTACAATGCCTCATGACTCTCATCTGGCTCTAGATCACTTATATCCTTCCTGCATCTCTTGTTGTCTCGACTTGCTGAAAGATGTCGAGAAAATTAGAGGTGGGTTAGATTTGTTAGCGAATGATGATGAGGTCGAGCCTGTTGTTGGGGCCCCTGGGGAATCTTCGGCCATACAGAATGACGATGACAAAGCGTGAGCTGGAAGATTGGTCATTTCGGCCATACAGAATGGCAGTGACAAAGCGTGAGCTGGAAGATGATTCATCCCTCTCTTTATAAGTGTTGGCCGACGACTGGAAGAGAAGTCATCTCAGCATGGGAGATTGCATCTCTGTGATATCCGAGAAGTGACTTGCGAGTGTGACAGAGGGCACGTAGGCATAGTGAATCATTACTCATTTTACAGGTGTCGACTAGTAACTGGAGGGGAAGTTATTTCATTATGGGAGAATATATCTTCGCATTTTCCAAAAAGTGATTGAGCTGACAAGTTATGTAGAGTTTGTCAGGCCAATATCTGGATAAGACTTGTTCGAGGTGGACTGAGATGTTGACATTTTCTCTGGGGGAGAGGCTTGAGACCGGGGCCGAGTCCTTAACTTAACCGTCAGCAGGGAATGTCCCTTAAGTCATCTCTGAGGAATGCTCAGTGAGTGGTCGACTACCTTAAATAGGGCCGTCCATGATAAGAAGGTCGACCGACACCGCCTTTCGTGTCGACTTAGGGGTGTCGGTCTGTCCGATTGGGTGAAACATCATCTTATCTCAGCTTAATAACCGTCTTTTGAGTCGGTGCAAAGATGTCGACTTGTCTGGCATGTCAGGATCTCTTGTATCGATTAGTATCGCCTCTTGTGTTGACACCAGGGTGCTGGCTTGACGTGTTGGTGGGGTCGAGACCTCTGTAATTGTGCCTTGGTCTTATCCCTTAATAAAGAGCTGAGGTCTTGATATTCAACTTAGGAGTCATTGTGCCTAGAACTCTTGAGAGTTGACTAGGTCTTTCCTTCCCCTAAGGCCGTGAGATGACTGTGGGAGTCGGCCAAAGGGTTGAGCTTGTTTTGCTTAGGACTCTCATCGTATCATTTCGTAAATACTGTATCTTGGGTGAGTGATACTATAACACTAGGTATATTAATTATTTTAATTTGATGTTTACATCGTAGATGGATAGTGGTGGAGATTGTATCGATGAATAAAGTGTTACATATGGTTCAAGGTGTTGCACTATCTATTTTTGTTATAATAATTACATTCATAAGTAGAATGCAAGCTAGACGTAAATCAATTCGTAGTGGACCAAGTGAGGAAAAAAAGACAAGAGAGGGCTAGAATTAACACATAGAGCATATTTATAATGGTTTTAGTGATAGTTGTGTAAACTACATTAGAATACGGAGTGGTGCTTTTGTAAACTAGCAAGTATAATGAGGAATAATAGGCTTCTAAAAAACTCAAGGAATATAATAGTGGAAGAATAACTTATCATGACACTGAACATTTTGGGTCATAAATCTAAAATTCGTATTGTGAGGTCTCATTTCATAAGACCGGGGGAGACATTTAGTAGATATTTCAATAAGGTTTTACAAGCAATCATTTGCCTGCGTGGACACTACATGAGACAAGCCCCTAATGATACTCCCCAAGAGATCGTTAACAACTAGCTACACTATCCCTATTTCAAGGTATATCTACACTTTAACCACAGTTACATGTATAATTAATGAAAATAAATGATAACTTAGTAATGTGATACACGTATTATAGGATTGCATTGGTATGATAGATGAGACTCGTGTTGATGCAATGCTTCCGATTAATCTTGTTGCACAATTTTGAGGCCGTAAAGGTGTTACACAGAACGTGCTTGCAACTTGCACCCCAAACAAACTATTCACATATGTCTTAGCAGGTTGGGAGGGGTCTGCAAATGATTATAGGATTCTCCAAGATGCATTATCTAGACCACAACCACATGGATTGAAAGTCTATGATGGTAATTATATAAAATTTTAACTTAAAAACATTTTAAATTTAATATGCAAATTTGACTTCCTTAACAATTTTTTAATAAAATTGTAGGCAAATACTATATATGTGATGTCGGTACCCCACCATGTTAGGTTTCATATTTCCATACCGTGGTGTTCGATATCGTTTGAAAGAAAATTCGGGTAAAACACCTAAGAATAGAAGATAATTATTCAATCTAAGATATTCTTCTTTGAGGTCTAACATTGAATCTGCATTTGACACATTGAAGAATCATTTCAAGATTTTATGTGCTAAGTCGCGTTACCCATTTCCTAGACAAGTAGATATCATATTGGCATGCGCGGTACTTCATAATTTCATCGCAACTATCGATCCAAGTGATGAACTACTCAGTGAGTCTAAAATTGATGAAGATATTGATGGTGAGGTGACAAGTGAAAATAACAATTAATTTAGTTCAGTTTACTTAGACTCAAACCCAAAGCGAGCAAACTGGATCAAGAAATAAGTGGAAGACTCTTAGGGATGACATTGCTTGGGCGATGTGGGTGGACTACTGTAATAAGTATAATCATGGTGTAACCACTGAGACTTAATTCTCATATTTTTTGTACTAGTTTTGCTCATGTATGTACTCTTTAACTCTATGTTTTGCTTTATCCACTTATTAGTTTTTGCTTTTCATTCATGTTTCATGTGGTACTTCTTCCAATTATTATATTTTGCTTTTCATTCATGTATTCATGTTTTACTTCTTCCAGTTATTTTTTTTGCAATATCTTTCATGTATTCAAGTTTTGCTCATTTCACAAATTATCTAATATCTAATTCTCACTATTTAATTAGTGATGGCTGATAAGACATCATTAAGTGGGAAAGATAATCATAAAGGAGAGTGTAGCGCTATCTCAACCTCCACCCCCTCAACCCCTCAGTCATTGCATGAAGGCAATAGTGGGTATTTTCCTTTTCAACAGTCATACTTTGGACAACTACCTCATGCATTTCCCAACACGTCATTCCATGATGGCAGTTACTTCCCGATGCACCCTCATTTTGGGTCATATACGAACATGCTAAGTTCTCCTACTTTGCCTCTATAATTCCATAGTCCTAATATTAGTGGGTTGCAGCTTTTTCCTACTAGTGGTTATGGCTCAACTCCCGAATCAGGTTCCAAACAGGTGCTCATAGAAGAATGGGAAGAAACATCACCATATCCAAAGAAGAAGAGGAAAAACACCTCAACAAAGAAAAAAATAGTGAGACTGGCGGTTCTTAAGGTAACAAACATATGTTTTGGGATTCATGTTATGATGATGAGCTTATTCTATATCTTGCCGATTTGGTAAGAAAGGGTTACAAAGCCGACAAAAGCTTTAAGAGAACCACTTTTCATATGGCTTCCCAACATATTAATGAGAAGTTTAACACAATGTTCAAGTGGAAAAACGTCATAAACCGCATCAAAACTTTATGTATAAGGTTTTGTGATATGAAAACTTATCGTAATCTTAGTGGTGCCGGTTGGGATGATAGCACCAAGACTGTCATCATTGATCCTAAATATTTGGATAGGTGGATTGAGGTAAATAAACTATTTTTGCATTTTCATTGACTAATTATCTTATTTTCTTGTTTTTATTGAATTAATTCAAGTATTCTTTTCAAGACAATAGCTTTAAGAATGCTAAGCTTAGACAATACGTCAATAAACCCTTGAGGTATTATGATGATCTTGCCCTTATCATCGGGGATGATCAAGCTAGAGGGGACTTTGCTAGTGATGCTTGGAAAAAGTTTAGTCGTAGGGAGTTCATAAATCTTGGAGATGATGATGACTCACCTTTGCCTGCCTCACAATCCCCTCAAGTACACATTTTAGATGAGGACGACACACCTCCGCCTAAGGAAGCACCCGCCACATCAAGTTCTAAGGCAAAGACATGTGTTGCTAAGGGAAAGGCTCGTAGGACCAACCTAGATAATGAGTTCATGCTAAAAATGGTGGATGAGATAGATGTATTTAGCGCAAACATGAAGTGTGTAAATATGCATTGGAACGAGAAGTTATCCATGATCCTATATGCTTATTTACAAGACTTTAGTGTTCAAAAGCTAGATACGTACTACCGTCACCTCTTTTTGAATGAGCATGAAGCAAGACTATTTATGAGCATATCTTCAGTTGGTCAAAAGAGATGATTGATGCCTTTCTCAACAAAGAGGGTTGAAGACCGATAGAATATGTGTGTACGTGATATTTTGTGAATTACTCTTAGGAATGTTCTCTTAGGAATGTTATTTGTATGGTTGTGGAACATTATAATGATGGAACATATTATTGTAATATGTAGTAAGTATTTATATGCCTCCATATTGTAATATTTACCTTTCATGATGTGAATGTTGTAGAATACTAACTTTTACATTGGAATTGTGACTACATGATCTTTATAAGTCACCATACGAACGTGACAATTGATAAAATTTTCTAAGATGCAAGCAACCTACAATGTGCACACATTGTACTGGATGGCTATTGCGTCAGGTTATTAAGGTATTCGGTTTTCATGCCACGGGTTTACATTGGTAACTTCTTTACTTTTAGACTATGATGATTGTCAAAAATTCTAAGATTAGCAACCTGCAATATCTATTAATATTGCACTGGATGGCTAACAATAATGATATTGACCAAGTTCTGAGCCCTAAGCCATAATTTGCATATACTCGCACTTGAATTATACATTTACTTCAAACATTTACCCAAACACAAACATTTCCTTAATGCAACATTACTTTCCCTCGTGTTACATACATATTTTGGTTTCTATCTCCATAATTGTAATGGGTGAGACTGTTAGCATTAATGGTTGAGACTGTTTATGCTAACAAACTCATGTTGCTGATTGTGGTGGCCTGTTTGTGCAAGCTTTGTGGCTGAGTCAATTTTGTGTGTGCACATTGTTATGAAAATTGTTTTGTGTTTAGGCAGTGAGTGGCAGCCTGGTTGCGTCCAGAAACTTGATTAGTTACTATGTGGATGTTGTTATGTTTTCAGGTTCAGATATTGATGCTCAGGTTCTGTTCTAATGTTTTGTTATCACTTCTATGTTCAGGTGCACTTTTGTTTTCACGGTCAGAGGTGCTGCTCATGGGTTGTTGATGCTCCTAGATGTTGATATTTTCTTTGTGTTCAGGGACTTTAGTGATCAGGCATTTATTTTGTGCATTGTTTGTGTTCAGGCATTGATTTTGTGCACTCTTTGTGTTCAGGAACTTTTTTCTAGGGATTTTAGTGTTCAGGTTTGTGTTCAAGTAGTTTGTGTTCAGTCACTATTTTTGTATGATGTTTGTGTTCAGGCACTTGGTATATCATTTGTGTTCAGGTTTGTTCAGTTTTGTGCTCAGTTTTTATACACTCTCTTGTATTTAGGCACTATTTTTTGTGCACTGTTTGTGCTCAGATGTGTATTAGGCCAGATTTGTTTACATATTTTCAGTTATTATGCACTCGTTGCATTCAGCCCCTTGGTATTTTCTTTGTGTTCAGGTTTGAGAAGTTTTGTGCTCAGATTTGTGAGACTGTCTTGTGTTAAGGTAGTTTTGTGCTCAGTTTTGTGAGACTGTCATGTGTTCTGTGGGTGTTTATGAGACTGTTTTGTGTTCAGGTTTGTTTTCAGATGAAGTTTTATGTTCAGTTTTGTTGTTGTTCAGTGTTGGTGAAGTTTTGTGTTTAGTTTTCTTGCCTGTTAGTTTTTTTGTTTTGGCTATGATGATTGTCTAAATTTTTAAGATTAGCAACCTGTAATATCTATTGATATTGCACTGGATGGCTAACAATGGTGATAGTGACTAAATTCTGAGCCCTTAGCCATTACGTACATGTTTGGTATTTCCAGGTTTGATGCGATTAGCTATGTTATATACATATTTATGGCTAATCAGGTTATTTATATATTTTTATAGGTTTCATAAGAATTTTTGGCTAATTCATGTACGTACTTCATAAAATTTTTAATAATCAGGGTATTACAGGTCTCGTTTATTTTTTTTCTTGGAAAACATGTTTTGTGTGATTTTTTTATCTCAAACATGTATATTGGTGTTTGAAATCAGGTACGCATTTCATAGAAATTAATTCATGTTATTTCAGGTTTCATATGATTTTTTAAGTCAAACAGATATTTATAATAAATTCGGGAAATTACTATTTGTTCATGTTACATTCACACTTTTATTTTGTTAAGATTACCTCTCATAATGATCACAAATAAATTTATCTATAGTGAGGGGTAATCTTACCATGATATTTCAAAACTAACCAAACACAAGAAAAGTAGGAAATGTCAAATCAATAAAACCCTTTTTTCCATGCAAACCAAACACAAGAAAAGTCAATACATTAGTTTCCCACTATATTTTATATGCAAACCAAACTAAAACAATCCATTTCTTAGAAAAGTTTGGAAAACTTAAAATTTATGTTTTTTACATGGAATTGCATTTCCCTATATATAGGAAACGAACCAAATAGCCCCTAAGCTAACTTGGTGGGCAAATCATGGGTGTCTTTAAAGAAGACATCCTAGTCTAGGGGTTTTTTAGTAGAGAGTAGAGAGAGATACAATATTCTTAAAACCAGGGTTTACAGAGGGTGTAATTGGGTTCAAGGGTATTATGAGAGACAGGGTTTCACAGCCTTTGTCTATGTAAAAGATTATAATTTGGTGATAATAGTGGATTGTTTCTGATCCTATGGTTTTTTTCCTGTTGAGAGTTTTCCATGCTAAATCTTGTGTGAGATTTTATTTGCCGTGTTCATTAGTTTTCAAAGTATTTGCAAGATCTAAAAATCCCAATAAGTGATATCAGAGCAAGGTTTGACGGTTCGTAGAGGTTCGAGTGGTGTGATCAGTGAAGCCATTGTCAAACAGAGGCATGGCACAGAGGCCAGATGCTAGCAAGATCCCAGCTATGAGCAGCGGTAGAAGCGGTGCAAAGGGTTTGTTTGTTGGGTTCCTATTTGCAAAGCAGAAGAACGAAGGTGAGGTGAGAATGAAGAGAAACGTGGGCCCTTATGTGAATCACAGGAGAGGAGAGAAATCACATGAACACATAATTCATGTGGGGATTTCAAGGATCATCTATGAAGATTTTGGATGTTTGGTGTGCTTCGCATCAGACGATTTGCAATTATTTGTCAGCTGATTGGTGATTTGGAGGAGAAATTTGATGATCTAGTGGTCGTTCCTATGATTTTTGAACATGGTAAGTTTGTTTTTGACGTTGGTTCTAATAAATTCAACTTTTCATTATGATTAATTTGAATTTAGTTATGGTTAGAGGATGATGACATTTTCGGGTCCAAAGTTCAATATTATGTTATTCAATAGCAAGACAAATTTTACAATATGGCAATGTACAATTCAAGATCTTCTGGTGCAATAAGGTGTAGATCAAGCTTTAGAGGAAAAGAAGCCTGAAGGGATGAAGTGCGTTGAATAGAGTTCCATGCAAAAGAAGGTGGTTAGTAAAATTTGTTTGGCACTCGCTCCTGAGATCAAGTAAAATCTTATGCAGGAGACCATGCCGAGGGGTTTGTGGGATAAACTTGAGGGAATTTATGCATCAAAGTCGATGACCAACCAGTTATGTTTGAGGATAGAGCTTTATTCATTGAAGATGGAGGTACTCCAATTCAAGACCACATCAATGTCTTTAATCAGCTAGTATGTAAACTTATAAATATTACTGAAGAGATTAAATAATAAGAGCATGCGCTACTCCTGATGTCTTCCCTATCGAAGTCGTACAAGCCATTAGTTCAGATAATAATTGCTGGGAAGCAGACTTTGAAATTTAATGATGTGACAACACTACTATGCGAGAACAAAAATAATGGGAAATGAGAGTGTATCTAATAGTGATGAGAGTACACTAGCTTTTGAAGGTTCTAATCAAGGGAAGAGTATGGAGAGATGTAACAGTTATCGAGGAAGGTTAAAATCTCATGCCCGAGACAATAGCGAAAGGGAGTGCTACTATTACAGATTGAAGGGTCACATTCAATTCTGATATTCCCAAATTCGAGATAATTTAAAGAGTATTAGACAAATGAAACTTCAAGAAAATGAAAAGAAGGAGGACTCCTTGGCAATTGTGTGTGATGAAGATGTAGTGTTGATGACGGAGAGTACATGTACTAACGCAATCAACACTTGGTGTTAGATTTTGTAGCCTCTATGCACGTTTGCAACAACAAAGAGTATTTTGACACATTGAAGACAGATAAAGAATTTAGTGACATGATCGTTGGAAAAAATGAGAAGATGAAGATGTTGAGAGTCTTCGCTTCAAGCTTAAGACTGGGAAGGTCAGAATTCTTCGTCATATAAGATATGTGCCATCATGTTGTGCTAATTTAATTTTGTTGGGTAAGATGGCATCACACGGGTACAACTATGCAGGTGAAGGAGAGTGGTGCAAAGTGTATAAAGATGGTAATTTGCCTTATTGCTATTTAGATGGGTGTTCTATTAATAGTGTAGGTGATTCTTCTCAGACACTTGTCCACAAGGGAGAGGTGAAGGGCAAGAAGAAAAGAGTGAGTTTTCTAAATCCATTGAGATAATTAGAGATTTTTCTTCAAGGAAGAATATATTGGGTGTCGACTCAAACTCCAAACTCCAAACTTGATCCGAATTTAAAGGCTAGGTCCAATGCTAGTAGATTTCCTAGAGGCCGAGTTAATAGTTTTCTTGTAGGCTATGTTGACTTGGTGGGTGTTATGGTGTTTTTAATCACCAAAGTATAACTCTTTTGCCAGCAACAGAAAGGTATACTTCTACATACAATTCCCCAATCAAATTGGTGATAAAAATCAATAAGGATCTTGACTTAGCCGACTCGTTGAGTCGACATCCCCTTATGTTGACTCGAAATATAGTACTTGTCGGCCCTCTTATCGAAAACGACTCGCCATGTAAGGACCATGAATTTTCGATACTAGTTAAAATACTTTTCTGGTATTTTAAAATATTTAATTATGATTTTTAAAAGAGTATTTATATTTTTCTCGATTTTCTAGAATTTTCTATGATTTAAAGTCTTAGTTTTATAGTTATTTAAATGTTTTAGATATTTATAAATTTATTTAGTGCTGTAAAATTTTTTGGAATTTATCCGTTGAGTTACCGATACTATTACGTATCATTTTGAATAATACGTGGTATATTTTTGTATAATATGTTGTATTATTAATTACGTATTATTTGTATAATTTGTTGTATTATTTCTTCTGTTGCATATTATCTGTCATATTAGTATAACTTGTACGTTTTACTGTGTATATAATTATCCCATAATTATTTGACTTTAAATGTAAGTAAATATATTTTTATTATTAATTATTCTTGTTTAATTATATAATATGGGTATATTTCGACTATTTCGTATCAACTGTTGTGTTAGCACAACATGTACGTTTTTAATTATAGATAATTATTATGTAATTAGTTTAATTTTTAAGTACCCAAAATTATTTATTTTAATTATTTAACCCTAAACCCTAATCCTAATTATATATATATATTTATATATATATATATAATATATATATATATATATTATATATATATATATATATATATATATATATATATATTATATATATATTATATAATATAATATATATATATATATATATATATATATATATATATATATATATATATAATATATTTTTTTCTTCTCTCTCTCTCTCTGTTCATCTTCCCCGCCGCCTCTCTCTCGTTTTCTTCTCTCTCCTCAAAACCCACCCGCGCGACCGTCGCCAGCCTCCCGTGTCCGCTCTGACCTCCGACATCACCCCGCTCAGCTCCTCGCCTCGAGCCCGACAACCCTCGCCACCATGTCGCGCCACCCGCAACCCTCGCGCCGCCCCAGCCTTCGAAACCGCGGCCTCCCTGACCCCGACGCAACCCCCAGCCGACCACACTTTTATTTGCTGTCCTGCACCCCACGAACCCAGCTTCCACCGCCGTCACCGAGCTCGCGACGACAGCAGCGAGCTCCTCTAGCAGCGGCGTCATCCCGAGCTCCAGCCCATCTCGCCGATGCCCCCACCTCGCCACCAGCCACCTCCTCCCATCAGTCCTCCTCTCGTCGTCGCCTTACCGCCCCGACAACCCCTTTGCAGGACCATCCAACAGCAGCCTCACCTCGTTCGCAGCCCCTCGACAGCCCCAAACTTGAGAACTCTGCTGCCTCTCTCTTCAACCGTCGCCGTTGCCCGCCCGTGGATCCATAGTCTCGCACGTCGACGTCGATTCATTCGACGAACCGAGGCAAGATCCCTCTTGCTCGTTGTCTCATTAATTTAATTTTTTATCTTAATTATGAATTTATTTAGTATGTGCGTAGATTAGTTTGTGCTGATATGATATTAATTATGTGGTTGTTGGAAATTTTGCGGTGAATATATTCTGCGAAACGATGAATAAGTATGTCAAAAATATAGATTATGGTTAATTTCGTGTTGTTGAAAGGAAGAATATATTTATAGAGTATTTTAGAATTATTTATAACAAGGAAAATATTTTAAAAGGAATTATTTCGAGAAAATAATTTATTTTGAATAAGGAGTATTATTGAATAATTGTTATGATTAAAAGAATTTTATTTTGAAAAAAAAGAATTATTTTAGATTAATAACAAGAAATAATTTTAAAGGAAAGTATTCTTCGAATTAATAATTGAGATTTTGATTTTCGTGTGCAAAATATCTGTTAACGGTAGTTTAATCTTGCATTGTTAATAATAGATTTACTCTCGTATGTTTCTTGCATGTGATCACAACCTCTGTTCACACTTCATGACTTTGACACTTAGCGTAATTACATTTATTATTCCATATTGAGAATCATGAGAAGTACATGACTATAGTGACCTGTATGACATAGTTAGGATCTAGAATCTCGTGAGTAGTTGACCGGGAATTACGAGAATTAGGGTGAGAAGTCTTGGTCCATGTGAGCGGTTGTGATTGTTGATGTATATTCCAGGCTCGTGCCGGTGAAGTTTGTGTAGTCACCGGGGTGGGTCTGAGGAGTTGAGATATTTGTGATCGTTGATGTATTTTCCAGGCTCGCACCGGTGAAGTTTGTGTAGTCACCGGGGTTGGTCTGAGGAGTTGAGGTCGGGGGTTCCCCCCAAGGTGATTAGCCACGAGCTGGCTATCGATAAGCATACTAAGCCTATGCGATAGAAAAAGAGACATCTTAGCCCAGAACGCCAGAAGGCGGCTGCTGACGAAGTTGAATGGCTCCTCAGAGCTAGTTTCACCCGGGAAGTCTAATACCCAGAATGGATGGCCAGAAGGCGGCTGCTGACGAAGTTGAATGGCTCCTCAGAGCTAGTTTCACCCGGGAAGTCTAATATCCAGAATGGATGGCTAATGTGGTGTTGGTGACGAAGGTACTAAAAAACTAGAGGATGTGCCTGGACTTCACCGACCTCAATAAAGCTTACCCCAAGGATAGCTACCTCCTGCCTCGAATCGATCAGCTGGTGATGCGGCATAAACATGTACCAAAAAGGTTGCAAGTGCACAACCGTGTCAAGTTATAGTATTTAAGATATCGATCCCACGAGGAAGGTGTTTTGTAGGAGAAAATATAAAATCGGTTCTTATGTTGTGTGCGTGACAAATAAGATTGACGAGTGAATGTGATTGTGAAGAGATTGAGAGAGTGAAAGTGGTGTGTAAATAGGTGCAAAGTGTAAATGAGAGTGAGTATGAACAATAAGGTGAGAAGGAAAAATGAATAAAATCAAGAAACAAATAAAAAATTCAAGAATGAAGAACAAAATTCTAGAATAAAAGAAAATGCAAGAATTTAAAGATGTTGATTCAATTATAGATATGGGTAATCTAAAATTGAACCCACTTCTTAGAAAATGGTGATTCCCTAGAGGGTTCTAGCCTAAAGGCGAATCAAACAAAATAAAAATAAACAAAAAGAAAAACTAAACCCAAGAGGGTTCTAGCCTCAAGGTGAATAGTGTAAGAAATTAAAATCTAACTACAAAATAAATTGTAAAATCTAAACTACAAAATAAAATTGCAAGAATTAAATGCAAGAAAGTAAATCTATTCTATAAGCATGAAATAAATCTAAGGCAAGAGGGTTCTAGCCTCTTGGCTATTTAACAAGAAAATAAAATCTAAACTACAAGCATAGAAATAAATCTACACTAATAAGCAATAAAAAAGAAATAAAAGAGAAAAAGAAAAGAAATGCAAACCTTCAAATAATTCTCCATCTTCATCTTCATCTTCATCATCCAACAAAGAGAAGAAGAGAAAAATTTAAAGTGGTGAAAAAATTATTATTATTAATTGCAACAAAAAGTTACAATTTTGGAAGGCCTTCTCAATTAAGAGTAGCCCTCCTCTCCAAAAGGAGTTACAAAAATTTTCACACCTCTAACCCCTCACTCTCTACCCCTATTTATAGTAATCTTCAATGAATATGAGCCATTGGATTTGTCTTGAGCCCCAAGCAACAATCTCCACCATTGAATTTGCTTTTTGTTCTTCTCTAGCCCAAATATAGGAGGCCCATATGATTTATTTGATTTTCAACATTAAAATCTGCAGCCCAGTCCATTGATTGAAGAAAATTAAAACTGCAGATTAACCTGCAATTAAAAGATAAAAATAATTATTAGTGGTATATTTATTCATATAAAATAGATAATGAGGGTATAAAATTGTAATAAAATGTGATTATCAAATACCCCCACACCTAAACTTTTGCTAGTCCTCTAGCAAAGAAAATAAAAAGAAAATCCTAACTCACTTTCGCAGGAATCGCGGTTGTATTTAGCGCATACAACAAGCCTTTAAACCCCTAGGTTACCCTAGTGGACGAGTTATAGTCTCGTGAGGGTTTGCAGTGAATATACCCACAAAATTCGGTCAACTTGCAAAATTAAAGAAGTCAGTAAATAAATAAAAAATTCACTTGATAACTTTTAGATAATCTAATTGGAGCCAGTTATCACTCAAGAAAACATTTTTATATATAACTCTAAGGTATATTTTTAAGAAAATCTTCTCATTGTAGCAATACAAAACCAAGCCAAACTTAGAAATTTAATTTAAAAGTTTTGAAAAGAACATGCTAACTCTTTTTTTTAAATAATTTTCAAGTTGCTTGATTTAAAATATTTTCCAAGGCCATATATACAACTATAAAACATTTATTAGTTTTTTTATTTTTTTATTTATTATTATTTTTTAACTCTTTCATCCTTGGTGATTTTTTTCTACTTTAACGGGCTTTCTAAGTGACCTTTTAACGAGTTTTGGGCCAATGGATCCCAACCCAAATGGGCTTAGGTCATTAAGTATGGAAATACTCCTTGGGCTTAATTACTCGGTCAGCTTAGACTTTATAAGATAGAATCACCTTGAATTCAAGAGTTTTTTTTTCTTCTTTTCTTTTGGTGCCCATTTTTCGCACTCTTCTTTTGCAAATATTTTTTTTTGTTTGTGTATATTTTTTTTTTTGTATATGTATTTGAAAAATATGTAAATCAAGACATTTTGAAAAATTATTTTCAACTTTAAGCTAAGCATGCAAAAATTTCATTATTTTAAATAAAAGTCCAAGTTAAGGCTTAAGTAAAGTATACTACTTTGAAAATCATTTCTTAAGAAATTTATTTAGAGTTATCATAAAAGATGAACTTAAGTAAATAACCAACTAGGGATTAGAAAATTTCAAATTTATCAAATAAATCAATTATTACATAACTCTATCAATTTGGCAAGTGACGATATTTTTATAAATTTTTTTTAGGAAAAGAAAAAAAAATGACAAAAATACACTAAAATTGTAAAATAAAGAGAAAAAAATAACTAATTCCCACCCCCATACCTAAATTTTTCATTATCCTCAATGCAAACTCTATGATGCATAAAGTAAAGCAGATAAGAAGTGAAGCACTTATATTTGGTTCGCTGATAAAAATCTGCAATTACCTTTGGTCTGAGGAGGAGGAAATCAAACATTTATTCTTTTATTGTTTTTTTTTTCTTTTTTTTTCTTTTTTTTCTTTTTTTTAACAACTGAACAAGAAACTCTTAAATGAGAGAAGAATAAATTCTTTTTATTATTCTGAAGTAAACAAAATAATCAATGTAGAATGAAATATTCAACATGAAGAGTTCATGTTCTACATTGAATCCTACCTTATTGCTGAAAATTCTCCCACGAATTTTAAATAAATTCAACATGATATAATCAACAATGTGCTGAAATTCTAAGCATTCCGGGGTGTTCAATGATTTTTGTGGCAATGGAAGGTAGGTATTATTGGTGTCATGCATATTGGACTTAGATTCTTGATTTGTGAATGTTTGTTCTCTAACAACCAATTTTTCTTTAACAATTTTCTCAACCCCAAGATTCATGGTTGATGTGTAAAAATTTGGTTGTTGTTTATTTTCCAAAAATCTTAGTTCATCAAGAAAGAGTTTTTCAAAATTCAGTTCAAAGCAACAATTGTCCAACACAGTTTCTTTATTTTGACAAACCCGATCTGCTTCTCCTAATATTTTTAGCTCCTCACCGAAAATTTCCTCAAAACTTAGATCTGACTCTTCTTCTTCTTCCCTCGGTCTTTCCTGAATTGAATTATCAGGGGAAGAATGAATTGGAACAAGAATTTGGCTTAAAGGTGTTCTTTCCTGATTATCGACATGTTTTCCTGACTGTAGTGCATTCATTTGAGTGTCCTTAGGATTGACCATGGGTTGACTTAGAATTCTCCTTCCTCTACTTCACTTATGGCACTAGCTAGTTGATCAATATGGGTTTCTAATCTAGCTAGGGCTTGAGTGTTAGAGTTAAGTATGAGTTCGGTTGATTGCATAAAGGAGTTCATCGTGTAGGATGTTTGAGTTAACATATCCGTGGCTAGTGTGGAGGCCTTAATAATGATTTCAAAACCTTTTTCCAAAAAATTGAGACGTTCATCATGATCTGTATCAAGAGGAGTGTGAGTTACAACTTGATGATGAGGAGACTGATTTTGATGTGACAGATTGGGTTGTTGAAATTGTGGATGAGAATTGAAAGGAACTGTGTTTTCCCTAGGAAAATGTTGGGTCAAAGAGGGAGTGAAGTTTTGAGTTTCGGAGTGGTTTCCCTGATTCCATGCAATGTTTGTGTAACTTGCCCAACCTGGGTTGTAGGTTGAAAAAAATGGATCATTTACCGAATACTGATATGGACTCTCTACAAACTCCCGGACTTCATTGGAAATTTCAATCCTATTGGGATAACATAAATTTTGAAAAACTTGTGGATTAGCCATTTGTTCAAAATGAATTTGTTGATGTGTATTGTCCCTAATCCACGTTTTGCATGCACCAAAAACAATTACTTTTTATATAATTTTTTTTTGTTTTGGAAAAATAAAAGTTAGTTTTTTTTGAAGAAAAAGGAAAAACAAATAAAAAACAATCACTTTTCAATCATGCTAACTCTAGGGTTAAGCCTAACTCAGCTAGACCAGCTCCTAACCAAAAACTTGAGCTCGAATCCTTAGGGGCCAACGTCTAATGAGTTTTTATTAGGCTTGGGTGGTGTAGTGAGGAATTAGTGATTTTTGGGCTAAGGAAAGGGTGATGAAATCCCTCACCTTATCTTGATTATGGGGTTTTGTCCTTAAAAATATTTTTAAGTATTTGTCAAATCAAGATGCTCAAATCACTTGGTGAATTCCTACACTATATGAAATGCAACCCTATGAATTAAAAGCAACTAAAAAGGATGGAAGAAAAAAAAATCTTTTTCTTTTTTTTTAATTAGGGTTAACAATCAAACAAATGAGAAGGGGGGATTTGTTTGAATTTATTATCTTGTTAGTAAATGTCAAAGTTAAGGGTGAATTTTATTATGGTCAACGGAAATAAAATCTTTTTTTTTTAAGATCCTATTTGTCACTAATTGTGAGAAACTAACTAAAAGTATGGAATTGAAAATATAAGGAAGAAGACTTACCACAAGCGAATATCAAATTCCTCAATCTCCAATTCTTGATCTTTAATCTCCAAGTAGTTCTTTCACAATCTATTCTTCTATACAAATGGGAGGATCAGAGAATCACTGTTCATAGCACAGTAAATTGAACAGTAATTCTCTCTCCTCTCATTCTCGCTGTTCTCACGCCTATATCCCGTATCAGCTCAAAACCCCTCTGTCCCTACCAGCCCAAAATTCAAAATTCAAAACACACCCCTCTTCGTCATAAATCCAGGCCCTCCCACGAGACAGCGATCTTTCCCTCTCTGAGATAAATCCAGGCCCTAATCTCTCTCCCATTCCGATGCCAACCCTAGACTCCATCTCCTCTTCTCCAAACCTTCTCATCGCCATTTGCCTCTCAAACTCCAATTCCCTCCCGATCTCCTCCTCCATCATTCTATTGTCAGCGATCTGTCTCGCAAGGATCTCCTCTCTCATCCGCCCCCGCCGGAGCTCCTCTATCAGGGCTTCCGCTCTTGACGTCATCACCGGCGGGGCGAAGCCGGAGCTCCAGATGCCGATTCCGGCTGAGATCGGGAACCAAATCAAACTTTGAAGGAAAAAAGAAATCTAAAATTAGGGTTTTTGTTGGGTACCTCGAAGAGCCTGATCAGTGAAGTACCAGTAGTGGAGGAGTAGCACAAGGTCATGGGCATCATGAACTCGGCTTGCTAAATACTACGTCCCTCTCGAATAATCAGAGAAGCACAAGGTCGAATACGAGGTCTAATCTCTTCCCCTTTGCATAAACCTAGACATTTTCTTTGATTTTTGTTTTAATATTTATCCTTTTTGTTTATCTCTTCCCCTTTGCATAAACCTAGACATTTTCTTTGATTTTTGTTTTAATATTTATCCTTTTTGTTTAATTTGTTAGGTTCATAGGTTGGTGGTCAACAGGGATCATAAGTTCACCAATTTTGCTGAGGTATGTTGCCAAAAGATCGAATCTTTTTCTTGAATTGTTAGGTTTAAGTAAAATTGTTCAATTGTAGATGGTGAGTATAAGTTGACACTTCAGATGTGATTCTTTTTTCATCAAAATTTAAAGGAGAACACTTTTAGAATCATTTTTTTTTCTAACTGTGCTATGATCAGGAGTGTGAAATCAAATTTATAGACAAATTTCGTGGAGTTTGTTCTTTGAGGATGGTTTACGGGAGAAGGAAAAAAAATACCATCTAAAAAAATTTGGTTTCATATGGGTAAGATGACATTGGATGCTATTTACATGCTAAAATAATGTATTGAAATTTCTAGAATCAAATATATTTTCATGTGGTTGTCATTGATTTAGGCCAAAAAATTGTTAGGTCCCTAAGAAACTAATTGGTGGATTAGAAAAGAAATAAGCTTCAAGTATTTACATTGATGTGGTTAAGGACATATGTCAGACTAGAAACCATGGTTGAAAATTGCTAAGGGTAACTAAAATAAGAACATACCACATCTTAGACTTCACTGAGGATTACATTAGGTACTTTTACATATGACAGACATATGAGTTTATTAAACTTAAGATATCCAAGGTAAAAGTCTTTTGATGCATATTTTACGAATTTAGGATACTATAAAAGGGATAATTTAGTTGTAGAAAGGCGTTGAGGAGTTCTAGAATCTAAAGGGGACCAAATAGCAAGATAAAAAGATGTGATGCAACTTTATTAGCATGACCATGTGAAGAACTGATAATGTAGAGCATTACTGGCCTAGAAATCCTGGGAGTAACCATTTTCCTTTGCAAATCTAAATTTGGATCTGAGTAACAATTTTCATTAACATTGAATGGTTTTCATTTAAACTCTATGTGAATACAAATTTATTTTCATTAACTATTCTGCCTTCAATAAATGTATTCTCCTTCCAAATTCCCACCAACATACACTTTCATTTGAAGTCTCAAATAGAACTATTTTTGGTTAATCCCGTCCTTGAGAAGATCCTTTGCCTAATTTCTTCTTTTTCCATTGTCAATTTAAAGGTTAGTGCTAATCAAATACAGTTGATTGTTAATCCATGCTTTAGTTCTAATCAATGTCTTATCATGAGGCTAAATTGTGTTAATCAATGCTTGAATGTAGTCTATTCCTTGCTTTTTTCAAACTTCTCAATGCTTCGCACACAAAAAATCAGGTAAAAAATGGCACTGGCTCTAAATGTTAGCCTCTTTCTGTTATTTTCTATGGGCATTAAACAATTACATGTCAAAGCACTTCTGAAATTGACGTATAGTTCCATTTTTTCTACATTGTATAGTATACATATTGACATCCACTTACAGTTTCACTTAATTTTTATGGAGTTATAGGTTATGAAAGTTGATATAATTAGTTTCTGTACCTATATAAGCTATACGTTATGCAATTGTTTTCCCTAATTTTCATTTGTTATCGAGTGTTTGATATTTAATAATATTTCATCAAAGGATGCATTGCTTTCTGACATTTTTCCATTTTATATTTAGCTGACTTATTGCCTTTTTTTTGATCAATTGTAGGTTGAAGATTCCTTGATCCTAACAAAACTCATTTTATCCTCTCTCCCTCTTTAATCTCCTCTCAAGTCTATTGTTCTTCTTTATTATCAAATTGTTTTCTCTTATTTGCATTTGTTAACAACTATCTATATAACTGATAACTTATTCATTATACATGCAGGAATACTCACAGTGAGAATAACTTGCAGTTATTGACGGCATCTGTCTCTTTCTCTGATACTCAACCAAAAACAATAAAGGCTTCACAACCACCACTTTATGAAGTTGTATTGCATATTAACATTAGTGAGTTATCTATTTAATAAATGATAACACCATCTTCTGCAATTATAGGACTACTTTTTCATATGCAATGTGCAAATCATTAGAGTTGTGAAGGAACTATATTGGCGTTATGTTGGATGTCGAGATTGTGCAAAAAAAAAAAACAATCAACTTCAGGACAAGTCTATTGCAAATCATGTAATAGGGAAGTAGTGGCTCAAACCAGGTACACATTCATATGCATATTTCATAGTCATAATTACAAAGCACATGCAATATTATTTTCAATCATTACCAAGTTTATAATTACATAAATCAGGTACAAAGCTATAAAGTGAAATATAGTTCAGCAATTATGACGTTTCTACAATTTGTGTTCTTAAATCGAAAATTATACAATATAGTAATAGGTATCCATCACCTCAGATGCCTTTCATTGTATATTTGAATTTCAAATATTACTATCGTGCCTTCAATCAATGTATTCTCCCTCCAAATTCCCACCAACATACACTTTCATGTAATTTGGCTCAAATAGAATTATTTTTTTGAAATCCCGTCCTTCAGAAGATCATTTTCCTTATTTCTTCTTTTTTCATTGTCAATTTAAAGGTTAGTGCTAATCAAATACAATTGATTGTTAATCCATGCTTTAGTTCTAAGCGTGGTGTTTTATCATGAGCCTAAATTATGTTAATCAATGGTTTATTGCAATATATTCCTTGCTTTTTTCCAACTTCACAATGCTTCGCACACTACAAATCAGGTAAAAAATGGCACTGACTCTAAATCTTAGCCTCTTTCTGTTATTTTCTATGGACACTAAGCAATTACATATCAAAGCACTTCTGAAATTTTCTGAATGCAGAATTTTTTTTGCTCTCACAAGCTCAAAAAGCTAAGTATTATGAGTCTCAAAGACAAACTCACAATATTTTCAGGCATTTTTGAAATTATTTGGTACAATTTCATTGAGCCAGAAAATTGACGTATATTAAAGAAATTGTCTTATAGTTCAAATTTGTCTACATTGTACAGTATACATATTGACATCCACTTACAGTTTCACTTAATTTTTATGGAGTTATAGGTTATGAAAGTTGAGGAGAGCGGAGGTCGTTTCGAGGCTGAAATCAAAAGAGGAGTCTGCAGCTCCTTTGATTTCGTTCCTTCAGAATTCATCTTATGTTCAGGAGCACAAGGCTGATAAGCAATACAACATCCAGATGCTCAATGACCGGTTTAAGGTTCTTTTTTTATTTGCTATGGTTATATTGCTGAATTTATTTAATTTAAAATTGAACATAAATCTGCAGATTAGTTGTTATTTTGCTGTAGTGAATTAACTTTTGCAATGTCGTTCCCAATCTTTGATTGAATAGCTAACATTTATTTGGTCGTGCAAATTGGTCCAAACCAGATAGAAGCTTTATATCAGTATGCAAAGTTCTAATTTGAGTGTGGGAGCTACTCTGCTGCATCTGAATTTTTATATTAATATCGTGCGTTGTGCACTAACAGTGAAAGGAGCCTTAGTGTACTTTGGGGAAAACTTGCAGCTGAGATTTTAATGCAGAACTGGGATGAAGCTCTTGAGGAACTGAATCGTTTGAAAGAGATAATTGACTCAAAAGGTGATTCTTTATGTCCTTCCTTTCCCTCTTCACTGCATTAAAAGATAGGATTTGGTTATATGGATCAAAAAACAAGATGTTTCCATGAATCAAGAAGTCCATAATTATTAGGAGGTAAAACATTTGGACTTTCTGAAAATATAGTTACATTTCTAATATAGCAATAGAAAGTAAAGATATATTTCCATTATCATTAATAACTATCTGACATAATTTTACTATATATTAAGTTTCTTTGTTGTAGTTGGCACAAGATTTTTGACTCCATGACATATTCCAATTAAGATCTAGAGGTTGAAATTATAAGTGATTCCCTAACATGTTTTTATTCGTGGACTTGCTTCCATTTGCGAGGTGAATTAGGGGCTAGATATCTAAAGCTCCACTTTAGATATCTGTCTCCTCATCCATTTAATGTTTTCTAAAAATTTTGAAATTTGAATTTGGTTTTAATTTCAGGAAATTAAGGTTAACTTGATAATTGAAGACTATTCTATGCCTTGGATCAGTATGTCAATTATGGTTAACTTGATAATTGAAGACTATTTATGGTTTTTTAATCATATTTTGATATGGGTTTTGTTTTTTAATGGTGAATTAGGATTGCGTGGTCGAGTTTCAGGTCAGGACATATTTATTCTTGGAGGGCATCTTATGTTTATGCTCATGGTTTGTTCTCTACTCCCTTTTTCAAAGAAATATTTTTAGGTTTACTTTTTTTTGAATGTGTGCATTTATTTGTTTTTGAAATTCCCTCTATAATAATGAAAGCTCCTTTTTTCTTCAAGTTCATTTATATGAACAAACTATAATAATGTAACATTACAATACCTCTATGCAATATATTCATGTATATGGTTATTATATTGAATATTGAGGATTTTGACAAACTATAATAGTGTAACATTAAAATACCTCTATGCCTATATATTCATGTATATGGTTATTATATTGAATATTGAGGATTTTGACCAAATAGTGATGATTGTTTGATTTAGTGGTGAAGATATGGTGTTAAAGTGTGATGTTTATAAACAAAGAAATTTTATGTCATTTGGTGTTCTGTAATTTACCTCTTTTAAAAAAATTGTTTTTTTATATCTGTATAATTGGTTGGTGTTGTATTCTAAGTTGGTTGAGTAGATTTGTTAAGAACAGAGATGTAATATTTAGTGTTGTATAATGCACACCATGTGCTACATAACCTACAAATATAATGAGAATCATTGGGCGATCTTGGGATTCTAC
This sequence comes from Asparagus officinalis, assembly GCF_001876935.1. Lineage (NCBI taxonomy): Eukaryota > Viridiplantae > Streptophyta > Magnoliopsida > Asparagales > Asparagaceae > Asparagus > Asparagus officinalis. Next base: position 39,274,645 of record NC_033802.1, on the reverse strand, counting down.
CTTCAAACGATAGGGTTTCTAATAGTCGAAGTATTTAACTTTTAACTAGAGAATAGTTAACATTTTGCGTTATTTTCTGAATTTTTCACTAAGTTGTTGAATTACTGCTATCACTCTGTATGGATCTCTATTTGACTAAATGTTGCTTTCTTATACTTTGCACCCTATATCTCTTGAATATAATGAATTGATGGCACTATCAGTAATAGCAATCTGATTGTGGTTTTATTCTTAAAAATTTATCTCAACTTTAGATTTCTGGAGATGTCATTACTCATTAGATGATTTGCTGAAAAATAATTTCCCCTTCAGGCTAATTGGACCAGAGATGCCATCTCGGAAGTTATTAGCTACAACTAATGAATTGACTGATGCAGAGAACTTACTCAGGTATTTAGTCATAGAATTTTTCTTAAGCCATTTTTCAATATAGTGTCTGTTTACTTATTCAGCTTTGTCATTGTCTATATGCGGCATGAAAAATTATTTGAAATACAAGCTATATCTAATTTTTGGTTTTGTTTACATTGAGATTCTGGCATAGCACCCTTTATATAATTTCATGACTAGAATATGAGCTTTTATAGTTATATTTTTGACATGAGATGAAATAAATAGGACCTAACTAAAGCACAAGCTCTTTTTCTATTGAGTTAAATCTCCATGAATTTTCATCAAGACCTTGAGCATTGTTTCTTATCAAAATTGGATTATCATGCCGTGTTAGCAAAATTGAAACACGAATTTCATCTTCAACGACTACTTGCTCAAGTATTGTGATCACTATCAGGTCAAACCTTTTTCTTACTGACCTCTTAGTGGTAATATACATTTCTCTTTTTTTCAATCGTTACATATTTCTAATCATGCAACTTGCAGTCGATGTTAGGATGATTACGTTTTTTTGTCAATTTTAGTTTAGAAGGCATCTTAAAGCTATATATTAGGATATCCAATGCTACAGTAAATTAAAATTTGGATCGTCCTCTAAATATAAAGAAGTAGATATGATTTCTAAATCAAATTTAAAACTTGGATCCTAAGCATAAAGGAATAGATATATGATTTCTAATTTTAAGCATACAATAATCATATTAAATATTTTAAAACTTAGAGAAAAATAAGTTCAAAATGTAATACTTAAATAAATAGCGAGCCGTGCTTTGCACGGGGTGCACACTAGTAAACACACAAGTTAAAGAACCAAAATAATTAAAACCTACTTAAGCACCTTCCCCGGCAACGGCGCCAAAAACTTGATGCGGCATAAACATGTACCAAAAAGGTTGCAAGTGCACAACCGTGTCAAGTTATAGTATAAAGATATCGATCCCACAAGGAAGATGTTTTTATAGGAGAAAATATAAAATCGGTTCTTATGTTGTGTATGTGACAAATAGGAGTGATGAGTGAATGTGATTGTGGAGAGATAGAGAGAGTGGAAGTGATAGTGTGTAAATCGGCACGAGATATAAGTGAGAGTGGATGTGACAAAGAATGAATATGATCAATAAGGCAAGAAGGAAAAGGAAAATAAAAATCAAGAATAAAGAAAATAAAATTCAAGAATAAAAGAAAATGCAAGAAATTAAAGATGGTGGATTCAATTATAGATATGGGTAATCTAAAATTGAACTCACTTCTTAGAAAATGGTGATTCCCTAGAGGGTTCTAGCCTAAAGGTGAATCAAACAAAATAAAAATAAACAAAAAGAAAAACTAAACCCAAGAGGGTTCTAGCCTCAAGGTGAATAGTATAAGAAATTAAAATCTAACTACAAAATAAATTATAAAATCTAAACTACAAAATAAAATTGCAAGAATTAAATGCAAAAAAGTAAAATCTATTCTATAAGCATGAAATAAATCTAAGGCAAGAGGGTTCTAGCCTCTTGGCTATTTAACAAGAAAATAAAATCTAAACTACAAGCATGAAAATAAATCTAAACTAATAAGCAATAAAAGAGAAAAAGAAAGAAATGCAAACCTTCAAATAATTCTCCATCTTCATCTTCATCTTCATCATCCAACAAAGAGAAGAAGAGAAAAATTTAAAGTGGTGAAAAAATTATTATTATTAATTACAACAAAAGTTACAATTTTGGAAGGCCTTCTCAATTAAGAGTAGCCCTCCTCTCCAAAAGGAGTTTACAAAATTTAATTTTCTCCGGCTTCTATAGGCTACTCGGCTTGATTCTGGGCTTTTGGATAATTTGGAAATTGATTTTCCAATGGGTTTCTTTGCTTTATTTCTTCATTTAATCAATGAGTTTCTGTTGAGAAATGAGAGTTTGAGATTTATTCTTCATTAACCTGCATTTAAAGATAAAAACAATTATTAGTGATATATTTATTCATATAAAATAGATAATGAGGGTATAAAATTGTAATAAAAATGTGATTATCAGCTGGTTAACGAGAGTGCGGGGCATGAACTGCTTAGCTTCATGGACGCCTTCTCCGGCTATAACTAGATCTTCATGGAAGAGCATGATCAGGAGAAGACCTCCTTTATTACTGACCTGGGGACATATTGCTACAAGATGATTCTATTCGGATTGAAGAACGTCAGGGCTATATATCAGAGACTTGTCAACAAGGTCTTCAAGCACCAGATTGGTCGTAATCTGGAAGCTTATGTGGACGACCTACTAGTGAAGTCAAAGCAAGCGTCAGCTACATATTAGATCTGAACGAGACCTTCTCTACCCTTCACCGCTACCAAATGAAGCTTAATCCTGTCAAATATGCCTTTGGGGTACAATTAGGAAAGTTCTTGGGGTTCATGATCATGCAGAAAGGCATAAAGATCAACCCCGAGAAGATAGCCGCTATAGAACGACTGCCTGAGCCACGTACCTTAAAGGATATTTAAAAGCTGAATGGGAAAATAGCGGCACTAGGTCGATTCCTCTCCAAATCTGCTGAGAGGAGCCTCCTATTTTTTAAGACTTTGAGGGGAAGCAAAGGCTTGAAGGAGAGCATAACTTGGATGGCTGAATGCAATGCAACTTTTTAGTATCTCAAGGCCTACTTGAGCACAAAGTCATTGCTGAGCTAACCCATAGGGGGAGAGACTTTGTACTTATACATGGCCATCTCCTTTGAAGCCTTCAGGTTCGTCCTCATTCGAGAAGAAGAGAATGTCCAGAAGCCCATATACTACGTGAGATGAATTCTAAAATCGGGCAAGCTCAACTACCCCCTCATAGAAAAGGCTAGCTTTGCCCTCATCACCACAGTGAGGAGACTTTGCCCTTACTTCTAGGCATGCCATAATTATGCGGACAAGTCTACCTCTAAAGAAAACGCTAGGCAGCCCCGCAACTTATAGGAGAATGGTCACCTGATTAGTTGAACTCAGTGAGCATGATGTGCAGTTCGAGCCCAAGACGATAATCAAAGCTTAAGCCTTGGCCGACTTTCTGATCGAGTCACCCTCGTCAAGCGACGAGTCAACCACTCCTTCACAATCGACTCGCCAAGAACCTCCCGCATTTCCAGTAGTCCAAGCACCTTCCCAATAGATCTATCGTACTCAGGAGCATGATTCACCTGACTTCACCTCATGGTGGTTGTTGAAGGTGGACGGCTCCTTCGGAGAAGCCGACAGTAGAGCGGGAGTGGTCCTGCGTAGCCCTGAAGGGTTGACGCACGTGCACTCCATCTCTTTTGATTTCTTAGCCTCAAACAATAAAGCCAAATATGAGGCTCTTCTTGCTGGCCTTTGAGCAACACAAGCACTGAAGGCAGAGCACCTCCACATATTGGTCGACTCGCAGTTGGTTGTGCATTAGGTGAATAGACGATATGTAGCTAAAGACTCGAGGATGGCCTTATATCTCAAAGCTGCTAAGGAGCTATTGACCAGTTTTTTGGATTTTAAGATAGCCCAAGTCTCTCGTGCTCTCAACACTCGGGTAGATGCCCTCTCTAAGCTCGGGTTGACAAGCTCAAGGATCAGCTTAGGGCATGTCTACACCGACACTCTCGAACGACCCAGCATCTCTAAGCTGCCGAAGAATGTCATGCAGATGGAAGCGCCTGTGATACCTTACTGGCTGGATCTTATTACCCTCTACCTAATACAAGGCACCTTACCTGAATATCCTACCAAAGTCAGGCGTATTCAGAAGAATTGCTATCGCTACCTCATGGTCGATGGACAGCTCTATCGGATATCATACTTAAGCAATGGTGTAGGACCCTATCTGCGGTGCCTTTGACCACCAGAGGTCATCTATGTTCTTAGGGAGATTCATGAGGGCACTTGTGGAAACCATTCTTGGGTCCGAACCCTCACGCAGAAAGTCATCTGCCAAGGGTACTACTAGCCCACTATATTGGCTGAGTTGAGGCGACTCGTCTCTCAATGCAAGAAGTGTCAGTTCTTCTCGTCCATTCCGCGAGCAACGACCACTGAGCTAACTTCCATCCCGAGTCCTATATCATTTGCTCAGTGGGGGCTAGACTTGTTGGGTCCTCTCCCCTCAAGCCTTAGGATAAAGGAAATTTCTCATTGTAGCGATCGATTACTTTACCAAATTGATTGAAGCTGAACCCCTAGCCAAGATTGGTGAAAGTAACATCATCAATTTTGTATGGAAGTCCATTGTCTGCTACTTTGGTGTGCCGCTTGCTTTCATAATAGACAACGACACTCAGTTTGACAACGGAGGGTTCCAAAGCTTTTGTGAGAAGTACAACATTCACCTCAAGTTCTCCTCAGTCACCCACCCCAAATACAATGGACTTGCAGAGGCTACCAATACGTGCATCCTCCAAGCATTGAAGAAGGTGGATGTGGCAGTAGGGAACTGGGTTGACGAGTTGCCTGGTATCCTATGGTTGTACTACACGACCCACAAGAACTCAACTTGGGAGACTCCATTCAAGCTAGCTTTTGGCGCCGAGGCGGTTACTCCAGTCGAAGTAGGCATGCCAACCATTCGACTACAACACTTCGACTAGGACTTGAACTCAATTGGAATTCGGGTAGGGCTTGATCTCCTAGAAGAGACCTAAGAGAAGGTGCTCCGGACCCAGGTCACCAATCAGCAATGAATCGTTTGGTACTACAACAACAAGATCTGACCTAGGAGATTCAGCGCTGGTGACCTTGTCCTTAGCAAAGCCGCTTTCGACAAAGACACCCGAAGAGGCAAGCCAGTTCCTAACTGGGAAGGCCCATACATAGTCCTAAAGGAGTTGCAAGCATGCACCTATCAACTAAGGGCTCCACATGGAAGAATCCTTCCACATCCATGGAATGTTGAACACTTAAAAATATACTTTCAATAATTCCGTACACATTTTCATTCATTATAAATGAAATCATTTTTAAAAGTGACTCTTTATTTCGCACTCTCAGAGTGTCCAATCTATGCAGGAATCCTAAGCCTTTGGTGCCTTCTCATGATAAACTCAAGGCACACTTGCCATTCAGTCGTGTAAAACCCTAAAATTTTGAATATTTTATGATAAATAATAATAAATATGTTATATATTTATAAATAACATATTATTATGTTTGAGTATGCTAGGAATTGGTTTGAGATCAATTCAATGTATATATGTATATATATAAGAGCAAATGCACAATTCATGCTCGATGTATAAATCTGGAAATTTATGACTAGCGGAGAGATTTTATATTTTTCTCATAGATTTAGTTGGAATTTGGAAAATCTTAAAAGACAAAATTTGTATGTATCTTCAAGATCTTTCCAACAAATCTTAGATCACCTTATTTTGAGATCGGACGTGAAAGTTATGACCAAAATATCGAAGGTTATTTTCCTAGTCAGATTAGGATTCCTGGTTCGGGTCAAACGGGTTTATTTCGGGTTTGCATATATATAAACATGTGTTTTCATGAAAATTAACATCCTTATATCAGAGTTTCAAACCCTAGTAGCCCCTCTTCCTCTCTCTGAATCCCTAGCCCTAAAGTTGAGAATTTTGAGAGCTTTGTGAAGCAAATATCGACACGAGGGCGAGATCATCAACGTGTAGCAAGGGGAAAACGGCTTGGTTGCACTTCTTTTTGGTTGTTGGTTATTTCAGAGGCTTAGAACAACGTATAAAGAAAGATTATCTTCATCCAAACCCTTCCCCATAGTTAAATAACTAGTTAGATATTTAATATGATGTTGAATATGTGTTTTCATGCTTGAATCTTAACATGATGTGATAAAAGTTAAATTTTTTTGATGTTAAAACATAAACCAATGCTAGATTAGTAATTTTTTTCTTGCTATTTATGATAGTATCATAATCATGATTATTAGGGTTATTCATAATTTTATTTATATATGAGAAATTTAAGAGATGTACTAAATAAATATTTTCTGCAGAAAATTATAGCAATTATATCATGTTTAACTGAGATTTAGAAATAGAAAATAAACTCCAAATTTAACCAAACTAGTGCCAAATGAAAGATATATGTATCTAGCTTCTAAAACAGAAGACTAATCTTAAAAATAATTTGTATAGAGAAAGATATGAACTTTTTACTAACAATATGTCCTGTAGAAAAATGGATGCACATATATAATGTTTAACAGGAGATTTGGGATAACAAATGAACTCCAAACTGAACCAAACTTTTGTCATTTGAGATATGTGTGAATCTAGGTTTCAAAACAAAAAACCATTCTTTTAAATAGTTTGTATAGAGAAAGATATATTATATTTACTAATAACATGTCCTGCAGAAAAACGGATGCACATATATAATGTTTAACAGGAGATTTGGGATAACAAATGAACTCTAAACTGAACCAAACTTATGTCATTTGAAAGATGTGTGAATCTAGTTTTTAAAACAGAAAACCATTTGTAAAAAATAGTTTTTCTAGATAAATATATGCTTATTTTACTAACAGATGTCACTTCTATTTTTCCTGCTCGTTTTGTGGAGCTGTGTTGCGCCATTTTGAAGTGCGTTCGCGGAGTTTTGAGTCGCTTGATGTTACACGTTTAGTCATGAATATGTTATGTTATATATTTAAAAATCCCAAGGGGATTATGATGAATTTTGATTTGATCATATTTGAATTAGATATAGTTCATATACATGTTGGATGTCGTAGATGAGCACATGTAACGCCCCGCCCCGGAATCCCGGAGCCGGTACGCTATTAGATCTGATGGACTGACCTCATAAACCACCACATGTCTTTTCAGCATGTTTTGTCCTCACTCACGTGCTCCCTAGAAAACTTCCCAGGGGGTCACCCATCCTAGAATTTCTCCAGACCAAGCACGCTTAACTTTGGAGTTTCTAAGAGTTGGGTTCCTGAAAAGAAGATGAATCTTGATGGTATGAGTATTCCAATTAAATCTTTCAATACTAATCACATCACCCTCTCAAGGGTTGGGGTATTACATACTCCCCCACTTAAACTCACAACGTCCTCGTTGTGCCAAATCATATCATCCAAGACCGTACCATCCATGTGAGACTCTAGAGGTGGCTCCTACGGCCTCAAGAGGTGGCTCCCGCCCCCTCCACGTAGCACTTTGTGCCGTATAGCACTTAGCTCTCATAATTCCGATTGGCTTTGCTCTGATACCATTTGTAACGCCCCGCCCCGGAATCCCGGAGCCGGTACGCTATTAGATCTGATGGACTGACCTCACAAACCACCACATGTCTTTTCAGCACGTTTTGTCCTCACTCACGTGCTCCCTAGAAAACTTCCCAGGGGGTCACCCATCCTAAAATTTCTCCAGACCAAGCACGCTTAACTTTGGAGTTTCTAAGAGTTGGGTTCCTGAAAAGAAGATGAATCTTGGTGGTATGAGTATTCCAATTAAATCTATCAATACTAATCACATCACCCTCTCAAGGGTTGGGGTATTACATACTCCCCCACTTAAACTCACAACGTCCTCGTTGTGCCAAATCATATCATCCAAGACCGTACCATCCGTGTGAGACTCTAGAGGTGGCTCCTACGGCCTCAAGAGGTGGCTCCCGTCCTCTCGACGTAGCACTTTGTGCCGTATAGCACTTAACTCTCATAATTCCGATTGGCTTTGCTCTGATACCATTTGTAACGCCCCGCCCCGGAATCCCGGAGCCGGTACGCTATTAGATCCGATGGACTGGCCTCACAAACCACCACATGTCTTTTCTGCACGTTTTGTCCTCACTCACGTGCTCACTGGAAAACTTCCCAGGGGGTCACCCATCCTAGAATTTCTCCAGACCAAGCACGCTTAACTTAGGAGTTTCTAAGAGTTGGGTTCCCGAAAAGAAGATGAATCTTGGTGGTATGAATATTCCAATCAAATCTATCAATACTAATCACATCACTCTCTCAAGGGTTGGGGTATTACAGCACAGCTCAGTACTATATGGGATAGTGCGTCGACATACCAAATATACATGGTTTATACATGAGCTGAATGTTATTGATGAGCATAGCTTAGTACTATATGGGATAGTGCATCGACATACCTGAGATACAAAGATTTATATGAGGTGGATATCGTTGATGAGCTCACTTCAGTAATACATGAGGTAGTGTGTCGATATTCCATATGTACAGGCCATTGGTTCGGATTTTAGGAGGCTTGATCTTGCCGTCCGTTCCGCACTAGAGTGTTATGAGGCTCGTGAGCCGTATTTCTAGGATGCCTATTTGGTAGTCCGTCCCACACTCATGTTACGCACTGAGATCATGATGAGACTAATGAGCCGTGTACACAGTTCAGTATACCTACAGGGTAGTCCGTTGCACTGAGACAGTTACTTGATAGCCTAAGTATGGTAGATGCCGATTATGAATACGACCTATCATTGAACTATATGACTGAGATATGTTACTTTTGAAAGTATACAAAAATTATGTGTTAGTGTTTTATTCTATCTCTCCAGTGATAGTGGAAGATATTATAAATATGATGAGTTGATATCTTATATTTTTACTGTCTTTTTTACTTATTAGTTGGGATCAATGATTAGAGATTCACAATTTGAGACTTATGGTATATACATGAGGGTTTCCTTGTTTGGATTATTTCGCTCGACGTACCAATCTCGTGTTATGGATTTCTAATTATTGGTTTTATTAGATTGTCTTTTCTTAGTTCGGTATTAATGTTTAGATATCTACAACTTGAGACTTATGGTATATACATGAGGGTTTCCTTGTTTGGATTATTTCGCTCGGCGTACTACGTCTCGTGTTGTAGGTTTCTAAATGTTAATCCCACTTAGATATGGAGAAAATGAATTTAGGTAGACTATGCTTAATAGATAGAGCCTCCACTCCATCTAGTAGCCCTTTCCCTAGGGGCGGATGGAGGTAATCTTGTTGTAGCGCTCTGACGCTCTTGTTGTTGTTTCTTTTTCTTTTAAAAATACCCTTTCAAGTAGCTCGGAGTTCCGGAGAGCCGCAGGGTGACGGAGTTCTGGCATAATCGTCGTCGCGTATTTTTTCTTTTAGAGACTCCACTGTAGTTTTGAGTTTTATCCAGACATTAGAGTTTCATATTCATATTGTAAATGCAGTATGTCTTAGTACGATTCTTAGTTGATTCATGTTGAGACATTTTCATTATTCAGATATCAGATGTATTATAGTTGAGACATGATTCTTTTCATTTATGAGATATATCTTCTATATCATGTCTATTATATTTATTCCCTTTATTTTACCTGTTTATACCTGCACTTCTATTTGGTTCTACTAGAGGATATTACTATGATTGGTGAAACATGTTTATGCACAGTGTGGGTGCATGGCAGGTTTGACATCTATGGTTTTTACCTTGGACTGCAGCCTTGTGTGAACCCAGGGGCGTCACAGTTGGTATCAGAGCTCTAGTTCTAGTATCCTTAGGATCATCCTGTGTCGAGTTGTGGAGCTAGGATAGAGTTTCTTAGGATTCATGTATAGAGCCCGTAAGGATTTCCTAGTATGAGTGAAGACGATATATGCGTATATCTCAAAAAAAATTGAAATTTTTTTATGACATCTATTTTATGTTGATTGAAGGTATTTGCGTGAATACTATGTGTTATGAATTCGTATTGTGATACGTTATATATATGTATTTTTACTATCTCACTTACTATGAAAATTAAGCTCTCCTTTTGATATTATAAATATCGAAATGAGGATGTGGTCGAGGTAAAACTCGTACCTAGAGAGCTAGGCATGCAGAGCCGAACCACAACAGGCTCCACAGTATTTGATCGACTTCATGGCACCGTTAGCAGCAAGATCTTACAACAATCGAGGAGCAAGAAGTGTATCCGTTTTCGTCAGCAACACCACTTTCAAGAGATTCACCACCGGTTGTACCCATCGTGGAAGTAAAGATGAAATACTAATGAGTACACCACTACCACAATCAGTTGTTGATAGAGCCACGGAGCAGGAGATTTAACTCTGAAAGGATAAGAAAAATATCAGACAGTATGAGCACCAAAATTTCAAGGCACACCAG
>NC_033802.1:39254751-39264140 GCF_001876935.1 Asparagus officinalis | reverse complement strand
GGAACCAAGCAGAAGTCAAATATACATTCAGCATTGAGGACCATTGCTGGAGGATAGCAACAACATCCAGATTTTTGACGAGACAGTAATTATCACCTATTTGGGAGAATTTAGGTCATTTCTTCATCAAACAATTAGCGCTAGTCTAAGTAAAGCAGGGAGATATACCCATAGTGAAGGAAGAAATCAAAATCCAGAATAGTGACAATGACAATGACAAGAGAACCATTACGGAAATCCATAGAAACCTAACAACGGGAGAATGATTTTACCCCAGCAACAAGGACAAGATAAGAAAGGAGCACAATGTGATTAGAGAGCGCCAGAGTAGTGTAGAGATTCGAAGAAACATGTTACAATCACAACAAGGTCGAACAAATAGCAAAAAACTTGTAGCAGTTCACAGCAGGAAGCTAGCATGATAAAGGTCACAGTCGGCAATCTCAGAGTCGTAATTTCGGCCAGCAGTGAGGAAATAGAAGTACTACTTGTTAATCCGAAGATTTAGGGGCCAACATGTCAGATTTGCATTATCCAGGAGATTTGCATTATCCAGCAAAGTCTATTCAGCTATACCGCATAATCAGGGTACGAGCAGAGCTTTATTCGTGATTTCATTTTTAGTTTGGATCTTGTTTGATTTATGAAATTTGTTTATCTCTTATCCTTCGTACCTTTGTTGATGGGTGTCAGCTTGTGGCATTCCTCAGATTTTCCATTGTCAGTGCCTACCCCTCTAGAGGGGTGTCCCTTCAATCTGTAGGAGATGTGTCATCAAACTAGATGAGTCTGAGTTAGACATCGAGTTGATCGTGTTGTTGATGTTAAAATTTTAGTACGGATTGGTTATCTTCCTACCATGATAGTATTAACTACTTTGCGTAGACGGTCAATTTGCGAGCGTCCGATGGGTCCGAGATGAATGTAGCAACCTCCTAGGGTAACCGTTTTGCGGAGTCATTTCTGGCGTACATCGAGGAGGTGATGCGATGGGATCAGGGTATTGATTTATTGGAGACTAGAGTTGTCTCAAAGTATCAGGATGTCTTTCAGGACATACCTGGATTACCTCCTGTGTGAGAGGTTGAGTTCTGTATTGAGTTGCAGCCAGGCACAACACCGATATCCTGTGCACCCTATCGCATGGCACCATCTGAGATGAGGGAGCTTCAAACCCAGTTGGACGAGTTGTTATCTCAGGGTTTTATTCATCGGAGTCATTCTCCGTGGGGAGCGCCAGTTCTCTTCGTGAAGAAGAAGGATGGCAGTATGCGTTTGTGTATTGATTATAAAGAGTTGAACAAGGTCACTATCCGAAATAGGTACCAATTACCTAGGATTTATGAATTGTTCGATCAGCTACGCGAAGCGCATATTTTGCGAAGGCTAATCTTCGTTTTGGGTTATTGTAGTTGCGAGTTCGGGAGAGGGATTTTCCGAAAGCCGTGTTTTCCTGATTCGATATGAATCTTTTGAGTTTCTGGTCATACCATTTGGGTTGACCAATGCACCCGCTGTATTCATGGATTTGATGAACCGGGTTTTTCGTCCCTTCTTGGATCAGTTCGTGATAGTTTTTGTCGACGACATCCTCATTTATTCGAGATCGGAGGTAGAGCACGAGCAGCATCTCTGGTTAGCTTTACAGACTCTACAGGAGCATCGGTTATATGTCAAGTTCAGCGAATGTGAGTTTTGACTTTCAGAAATCAGATTTCTCGGTCACGTCATCAGTAGAAAGGGTATAGCAATAGATCCGGCTAAGATTTCAGCAGTTCTTGATTTGGAATCCGCCGAAGACGGAGATAGAGATTCATAGTTTTTTGGGTTTAGCCGGTCATTATTGGAAGTTTGTCTAGGACTTCTCGAAGATTTCAATACCACTTACACGCCTTACGAAGAAGGGTGTATAGTTCATTTGGAGCATAGAGTACCAGAAGGCCTTTGATACCTTGAAGGCTAAATTGTCTACAACACCAGTTTTAACTATTCCGAGCAACGATAGGACATTTGTGGTCTACACAAATACATCATTGGCAGAGTTAGGAGATGTTTTGATGCAGACTCAGAGAGTAGTAACATATGTCTCGCAACAATTGAGAGTACATGAGCAGATCTATTTCCACTTATGACTTGGAGTTAGCAGCAGTGGTATTTGCACTGAAGTCATGGAGACTTTACTTATATAAAGTACAGTTTGAATTATTCACAGACTTCAGAGTCTTAAGTATCTTTTCTCTCAGAAGGAACTCAACCAGAGACAAAGGAGGTGAATTGAGTTTATCAAGGACTACGAGTCCGCGATTCAGTATCATTTGGGGAAGGAAAATGTCGTACCAGATGACTTGAGTAAGAAACGTCGACATCGAGTTTCGGTTTAGAGGTGCTCGTTGTATTGAGATATTCTCACCCTTAGCCAATGTGATTTTAGACATGAGATTGGTAGAACCAGTGCATTGTAGGGAGCTGTGTTAGTGCAGCCAGCTTGGAGTGTCAGAGTTGTCAGAACTCAGTTAGAAAACTATTGAATTCAGATCCAAAAGGAGAAAATTTCCAAAGAGCCTAAGACTGATTGGACCATTGGAGCAGATGGAAGTCTACAGATGAATGACAGGTTGGTTATGCCAGCCAAAGCAGAGTTTAAGAGGGAGTCGCTAGATGAAGCACATCATACTCGGTACACAGTGCATCCAGAGACCCCTAAGATGTAAAAGGACCTACAGAGACACTCTTGGATGGAGTGATATGCGTAGGAAGATTTCAGAGTATGTAGCTTAGTATCTTACCTGTCAGTGAGTAAAGGAGGAACATCAAAGACTGACAGGAACACATCAGCCTTTACCTATTTCGGAGTAGAAGTGGGCGGACATTTCTATGGACTTTATTGTAGGGTTGTCGAAGTCGAAGAAAGAGAATGATTCGGTTTGGGGTGATAGTTGATAGACTGATAAAGTCAGCACATTTTATTCCAGGGAGGATATTTATTCAGGAGACTATTCAACTTCGTGGAGTTCCAGATACGACAGTATCAAATTGAGACGGATTGTCAGACGGAAAGAGTAAATCAGATGTTGGAAAACAAGTTGCGGGCTTGTGTTATTTGACTTTTAAGGTAGCTGGGAGGATCATATTTCATTGATAGAGTTCGTTTAGAACAATAATTATCAAGTGAGAATCGGTATGACCCCGTATGAAGTATCGTACGGGAGGCCTTACAGATTGCCTATATGTTAGGTAGAGCCGGAGAAGAGTTTAATGCTTGGGCCAGAGCTTATGAGACAGATTACTGAGGAAATAACATTGACCAGAGATCAGATTCTAGCCGTTTAGAGTCGGCAAAAGAGCTATGCTAATAAGAGATGAAAACCCTTGGAGTTTCAGATTGGAGATTCGGTTAGGCTGAAGGTATCGCATGTGAAAGGTGTTTAGCAATTCGGGAGACAGAAAAAGCTTACGCTGAGATACATTGGACCGTATCAGATTTTGAAGAGCATTGAAGTTGTGTCATACAGACTAGATCTTTCAGCATCGATGTCTAGTATACACAATGCATTTCATGTTTCTAATACAGACTAGATCTTTCAGCATCGATGTCTAGTATACACAATGCATTTCATGTTTCTATGCTTAGGAAACACTTTCATGATGTAGAGCAGCAGCGAATGATGAACGCACTAAAGATTTAGCTTTAGAATGATCTGACTACGATTGAAATCCAAGTTTGTATGCTTACTAGAGAAGATAAGAAATTTAGAAATAAGATGTTTTCCCTTTGTGACAATTCAGCGAAACCGAAAAGGAGTTGAGTAGGTTTCTTGGGAGCGCGAGGAGGGTATACATCGCGACTACCCACATCTGTTTGATCTAGTAAATTAAATTTTTGTATGACTTGTTTATGGCTTATGGTTGCATGTATGGCGATGTTTATACTTAACACTAAAATGAGAGTATTACCACTTATCTCCTAAGTACTTGGAACATATGGTATATATATGAGGGGTTCCTTGTTTGGATTTTTTGCTCGATGTACTTGTTCCATTTAGTTAGGAGTTAAGTGGGGGTATTTATATTTTAGATGGTTAAGTGTAGACATCGAAGATGATTTTTGGGAGCGCAAATATATTATGTCGCGCGACTTCCTACACCTATTGAGGAAGTGGATTGATTTATGTGTACGATTATTTGTGTGGTTATATTTAGATTTAACACTAGAATGAGGATATTTCTGCTTAATTCTTAATCTTTTGGAATACATGATATATATATGGGGGGTTCCTTATTTGGATTTTTTGCCCGACGTACTAGTTCCATTCGATTAAGGGTTGAGTGAGAATATAGTCATCCTGGATTGTTAAATATAAATATCCCTATATGCTTATCAAGAGTAAATATTCAGATATGTTTATGTTTGTGGGTTAAATTAGACCCTCTACGTGCTTTTCTAGTATTAATATTTGCTTAAGTATGATTTCTGAATTTCGAGGACGAAATTCTTTTAAGGGGGGAAGAATGTAAAACCCCAGGGGACAATCCCGAGTCAATTCCGTTGGTACCCTGGTATCTAACTCACCTGCAGTCCGGAACCATTACACGAGGGACTTATGGTAGAATTCGGACGAGATCACTGTCAGAAGACGAAGGATCAGATACCGGCTCCGCGATCGCTTCGGACAACACGGTATCCAGCGAGGGACAACCCCTATATATATATATAAGAGCAAATGCACAATTCATGCTCGATGTATAAATCTGGAAATTTATAACTAGCGGAAAGATTTTGTATTTTTCTCATAGATATAATTGGAATTTGGAAAACCTTAAAAGATAAAAGTTGTAGGTATCTTCAAGATCTTTCCAACAAATCTTAGATTACCTCATTCTGAGATTGTACGTGGAAGTTATGGCCAAAATACCGAAAGTTATTTTCCTAGTCAGATTAGGATTCCTGGTTCGGGTCAAACAGGTTTATTTAGGGTTTGCATATATATAAACATGTGTTTTCATGAAAATTAACATCCTTATATCAGAGTTTCAAACCCTAGCAGCCCCTCTTCCTCTCTCTGAATCCCTAGCCCTAAAGTTGAGAATTTTGAGAGCTCTGTGAAGCAAATATCGACACGAGGGCGAGATTATCAACGTGTAGCAAGGGGAAAACGGCTTGGTTGCACTTTTTTTGGTTGCTGGTTATTTCAGAGGCTTAGAACGACATCTAAGACAAGATTATCTTCATCCAAACCCTTCCCCATAGTTTAATAACTAGTTAGATGTTTAATATGATGTTGAATATGTGTTTTCATGCTTGAATCTTAACATGATGTGATAAAAGTTAAATTTTTTTAATGTTAAAACATAAACCAATGCTAGATTAGTAATTTTTTTTCTTGCTGTTTATGATAGTATCATTATCATGATCATTAGGGTTTTTCATAATTTTATTTATATATGAGAAATTTAAGAGATGTACTAAATAAATATTTTCTGCAGAAAACTATAGCAATTGTATCATGTTTAACTGAGATTTCAAAATAGAAAATATTCCAAATTTTACCAAACCAGTGCCAAATGAAAGATATATGTATCTAGCTTCTAAAACAGAAGACTAATCTTAAAAATCATTTGTATAGAGAAAGATATGAACTTTTTACTAATAACATATCCTGTAGAAAAACGGCTGCACATATATAATGTTTAACTAGAGATTTGGGATAACAAATGAACTCCAAACTGAACCAAATTTTTGTCATTTGAGAGATGTGTGAATCTAGGTTTCAAAATAGAAAACCATTCAAGATTTTAATGTTAAGAATTAGGTCAGCTTGACCTAAATCTTTCATGTCGAATTTTTGTGATAAGAAGTGTTTGATTTCATTTATGGTTTGTATGTCAGAACCAAAAATAAGAATGTCATTAACATATAAGCATAAAATCATAATTTTGTTATTATTGTCTATTTTATGATATACACACTCATCTGTTTGATTAATTTTAAATCCATAAGATAGTATGATCTCATCAAATTTCATGTGCCATTGTTTTGGAGCTTCTGGACAAGAGAAGAAAGTATGCAAGTTTATTAGATCACTATATGACCTAATGAAAGTATTCAAATCTAATATGTATTTTTGAATACCCATTTACATGATAAACTCAATGTTAATTAATTCTGGTGTGGTAGAGAATCCGTGGGGAGAAGCCCTCATGATTGCTTGCCATATACTAAATAGAATTCCATTCAAGAATTCTGATATAATCCCTTACACAATTTGGAAGAATAGAAACCCTAATTTAGATTCTTGGATTGTTGGAAATATTAGCTGTTTAGACAAAAACAAAAATTAGTTTGAACAGTTAATAATTATCAGATAATGTTGGGTTAATATTATAACACAGATATAAGGAATAATTCAAACGAAAATAAGTAAAGGTTAGAAATACAGCCTGATGATCGAAGCGTGCATAAAGCATTGTCCTAAGAATCTAATTGCCCCCTCTCGTACAGGGCTACGTGGCAATGGATCTTAGAGATACAACGATCCTCTGTCAGACGACCTCCTTCTCGTCGGCACGAGCTTCAAGAAGGCTTTGCGAACTCTTCACGACTTTCAGGGAACCAGCGAATAACAGCAAGAAAACTTTATTTTGAAGAGAAGAAAAGAAGAAAAATTCGGTTGTAATTCAGTACCTCTAGCCCTCGCAGGTGTTGGTTTTTATAGAGGAAAAACAACCATTTAGATCCATAATTAGCGTCGTTTAGATCCACAAATCCCGTCCATTTATTAAGCTATTTGTTTCCATTTTCGCAGCCAAATGCTTAACACGTTTTAATTGCTTAGCTCATTTTAATATGTTTTAATTGTTCCAACTAGCAAAAAATAAAAATTCAAAATGTAGCAGGTTAAGTGCCCATCAATCCGGAGCTGCATTCGTGTCCGCAGGTCGTGGGCGCATGCCAGCCGACCCCGAGCCCGACCCGGCCGACGCGCGCGTGTGGTGTAAGGCATAACCTTTATTTGCTTCTAGGCATATGAGAGAATGGACATGCTTATAAACACTCTTCCTTCCCATCTCCTATCCAACGTGGGACTAAAATTTTCCACTCTAAACTCAAGTTTTAAGTTACAACTCCAACAATTCCGTCTAAGATGAATCATCCTAGACGGAAAATCATCTACATAAAGTATTTTAGACAGAATTTTTTAACTATTTTCTTCAAAAACGTGGATCCAATCTTCCTAGATGAAATTTTTTGTCTTGGATACTTCCTAGACGGAAAATACACAAAGAAAAATAAAACACAAAGACTATCTGCAGTTGTCCTAGTTTTTGAAAATTTGCCCCAAATTTGAAATTTTTCTTAAACCCAACCTGATCCCTGGCCGACCCACTACTCCACCGCCTGTAATCTCCTCCATGCACCATCGATCACCTGCGCCACCGTCCACTAGCGCCACTGATCCATCCTTGCCGCGCTCCACCTGTTAAAGAGAGAGAGAGAGAGATGAGAGAGAGAGAGAGAGAGAGAGAGAGATAAAGAAAAAAAATATTGCGACTCCTAAAAGTAGTCCCCTCGAGATGACGATGCTTCCTCTACGCGCGCTGCGATCGCGCATCCACTTCGCCAACAAAGTCGCCCTACCCGCTATGACCCGTATCTGTGCTCTGCGAGGCATACGAGGAGGCCCCCCGTTGCTGTCACCTGCAAGGCTGACGCATAATTGGGTTTTTAAAAAAATTTAAGGGGGCCCACAAATATATGAATTGTATTTTAAAAGTTTTGTTTAAAGATAAATACATAAAGTTATTGGGTTCAATAATACAAAAATAAGTTATTGGGTTCAATAATACAAATATATGAATTGTATTTTAGAAGTTGGGTTTAAAGATAAATACATAATGTTATTGGGTTCAATAATACAAAAATAAGTTATTGAGTTTATAGGTAAATCATGATAAACAATTGGGCCTAGAAACAAAACTCTCTTTAAAAAAATGAGGATATGTTGGTGCAATATTGGTAAACTTCAGGGTATTTAAGTATAGTTTAACAAAAAAAAATAGCAATATGTTAATTTAGCCCTTCCACAAACTGTAATTCCACTTTTCATACCCAACCGCTCCACAGTCCCTTTCAAGTGCTGACGACGATCCCCTCAAAATCCCCACCAACAGAACCCCCAAAAAACCAAAATTCCTCCCTTTAATAATCCCTTCATCTCTATCCAATCCCCAAAACAACATCGTCAACCTCAAAAAATGTTAGGGTTCCGAGCTCGATACTTTCTCCTAATGGCGCTGGTGCAGCTTGCAGCAGCAGCGACACTGATCTCGGCCTCCTCCTTCGAGCCCTTCAACGTGAGCTACGACCACAGGGCCCTAATCCTCGGCGGCCGGCGGCGGATGCTCATCTCAGCCGGCATTCATTACCCTCGCGCCACCCCTCAAGTAAGTTAGGAAATCCATTGAAATCTTCCCTGTTAAAGTGTAATTTGTAGTCGTTCTTGCTCTTCTAGATTGTTAATAGGCCGGCGGCGGATGCTCATCTCAGCCGGCATTCATTACCCTCGCGCCACCCCTCAAGTAAGTTAGGAAATCCATTGAAATCTTCCCTGTTAAAGTGTAATTTGTAGTCGTTCTTGCTCTTCTAGATTGTTAATAGATGGTTAAAAGTTGACAACTTGGTCTGCATACCAGGTTCAACATCATTATAATCAGATCATTGAAGCATTTTAACGTCGAAATGGGATGGAATATACAGAAGAACTTCAATTTGTGATTTTGATATCAGACATGTGAGCTGGTGCCTGTTTTTTGGATGTAGATACTATTACTTTGTTTGGGAGTTTACTTGTTTGGATTGAGGGGAATAAGGGTGAAGGGAAGTTAGGGGAACCATTCACCTTCATTCACCTTGTTTGGGAACATTTAGGAGATAAAGTTATTCACCCTAGTTCCCCTTGGTTCACCCCCTAATAGTATAAAATTTGTTACCCCTCAAATTGGGGTGTAACCAAGGGGAAGGAAACTCCCTTCCCTTCTCTTCCATTCTCTCACCTAGTTTCCAAAAACTTCCCTTCACCCCCTACAAATCCAAACAGGCTCAAAGGGATGAAAAGTTAAATAATGGAAAGGAAAGGTGGGGGGAATGAGAGTGAAAAGATAAAATGATGTTTGGGAGTTTAGTAAGGGGTACGAAAGTAAAATTTACCTTGTTTGGTAGTTCTAATAAAGAGGAGGGAAGTGAAGTGAATATATATAAAGTTACATAAATACCCTTACATGTTATTAAGATGATTTAGATGAGGGTATATCTTAGCTATTGATTTTAATGTCATAAGGATATAATTGTCTTACCATATTGTAAAATTTTACTCTGTTTTTCATTTCATTCT
>NC_033802.1:39233054-39254741 GCF_001876935.1 Asparagus officinalis | reverse complement strand
TAAGGAAATTTTAATCTTCCATTCCATCTTTATCCCCTCAAAAGAACTCTCAAACAAGGTTAAAATGAAATTTCACTTTAACTTCATCTTCTAAACCCCATCCAAACGCACCCTATAGTAGGGGGGTTTGGATTCTCTCCACTACCAAAAAGTAGTAGAGAGACTGTATGAGCAATTTTACAACTGTCTATTATTTGATGGATGGCTATGATTCACTCTAAGTTTACTTAACATGTCCTCGTGTATTGCACTCATTCCTATTTTTTTCATTTAAAGACAAGTTTGTAGCAAAAGCAGTGGTCTCTCCTGGTTTGGGTAATATTTTAGGCCTATTGATTATACAAGAATGTATATAGTATCGAATACTACACAAAAGTTTCGGCATTTGGATTTTCTCCATTACCAGAAACTAGTGTAGAGACCACGTCTATTTTTCTTTTAGTGGAGAGACCACTTACCATATCCCAATGTATTGCACTTATTCTCACTTTTGGCTCAAGAAAAATCACAATTGTGAACTAAATGATAGACGGTTGATTAGAAGTAGTGGTCACTTCAATAATTTTTGGTAGTGGAGAAAACCAAATACACTGTAGTATACAAAAAGTTTTGTCGCCCGCACAAAAATTCAGGTCAAAAGAATGGAGCTCGCACTGTACTTTGGGGTAGTTTTTGTTAATTTTGATAGTAGATTGATGATGGATCAACACACACACACACATGACTTTACTAAGATCATATTTTACATGTTTTGGTATTCTGTAAAGACAATTTTGCGTTGAAATGGTTTTGTCCATCGAGCACGATTTGTGTGAAAGCTCCGCGATGATTTGATAAATTTTATGATCTTACATCAGCCATCTAAGTTTCGTGCCAAAGTCTTGGCCGAAGAAATTATGGTAAAGACAGAGGCTTGTCTTAACCTAGTTTTGAAGTTGATCTCATAAGAATATTTGGAAAACTAAAATAATAGAGGAAATTTCACTAAGGTTGATCTTGTTTCTGTAAGCTTCAGTTCAGTACCAAATTTTAGTTTAAATAGTGGAGACTGCATTCTACTTTTGCCTACTTCTATTAATTTAGACCCACGTCATTGACGAAAACAACCAAGCATGATATGTATGATTCCGGTAAGATTAGTTTAGTTGGACATTCTCATTCATTCATAGAACTGATACTGATTAAACTATTTAACGTTTCTGGTTTGTTGCTGAGTATACCATGCAATGTTCATGTTCGACCATAGTCTCCTTTTTATAACTCTTAACATAGTAACATCAACTGTGAATTGTCAGACTGTTAGTTCTTTGTTACTTTTATTTTAGCTTCAGCTTTAAGTTTTTCTGAGTTTTATCTCTTATTATCTCAGATGTGGCCCGGACTGATCTCTAAGAGCAAGGAAGGTGGGGCAGATGTGATACAAACTTATGTATTTTGGAACGGCCATGAGCCAAGCAGAGGTCAGGTATTATGCATTTTTTTTTTCTTTCGGTCTGGCACACATATTAGGTTACCTTGACAATCTTGTGCTATATTATTCTGACATGTGGTTATTGCGAACCAGTACAATTTTGAAGGAAGATATGATCTTGTGAAGTTTGCAAAACTGGTGGGCTCAAATGGGCTTTATCTTCATCTCCGCATTGGCCCTTATGTTTGTGCAGAATGGAATTTTGGGTCTCCACTTGTCTCTCCTCATTTTGTTTCACGTCTTTCCTTATTTTAGGGCTTATATAAAGAAAATTCGTGCAATTTACCTAATTTCTCATGCCCTTTGCTTTAGGCAGCGATAATCTACTCTTTATCTGAAGTTCTTATGGCCGTTATCTACTGTTTGTTTACTTTTCCACTTCTGTTACTGGAATATTTTGCACTTGACTGCTCATCTGATGATTCTGGACTGTATCTTTTGCAACTTGTGAATTGTGCAGTGACAAATAAATAGTTGAGGAATTTCTGAGAAAAATTCTTAACTAATTTGATCCATCATTTTAGGCATAAGTATATGAGCGAAAGCAAACAACATGAGAATAGTTTGTCATTAATGCAATTTCTGATTCCAATGCCCAAAATTTTCTTACCAATTACTAACATTTACCCTGATTTTCATTCTTACAGTCAGCTACACCTTTGATGTGCTTGAGCACCCATTTTTTTGACAGAACTTCATCTAGGTTCTAAAAGTAGTTTCTTCTTAGCATTTTACATTCACAAAGTTTTGGCATACATCTAAGAGACTATTTGTGCAAAATTCTAAAGAGCACGCACAGTATCAAAATCATCTGTAGATGCTGTGGTTTGAGCGAAGTTAACAAAATCCTCAGCCGTTGATGAGGAGGGAATGTAGAGTTGTAAGTAGATCAAGGAAGAGGACTATCATGGATGAAGGCAAAATTGGTAGACACGTTTGGAGTAAATGCAGTAGGAGTTGAGAACACATAATAGAAACTGCAAATAGCAGCAGGTGCAACAAGGGGGATCTACATTTGTGAGAAGTGGGTAGAGCGACCCTGAGATTTTCATAGGAAATTAATTTCTATATAGAGTAATGAATGTTTTACATGGTGCCTCAGTACTTTGAATGCCACAACTGAAAATAGAAACATAGAGAAGAATCTTCAAATCTTATCAGTTTACTCAGATAAATATGTGTTGTGTGGTATTTGTAAATGCTGAACCTGACATTGTAATACCTCCACAATAGGTCTACTTTGACGTAATTAATAAAGAACGAGGTGCATGACTAGCGATGGGTCTTTTTTCCAGTTGCTTGCAGTGGCGAGGTGAAAATATGAGCATTCACAATTAGTGTATAAAAGTTCAGTCCATTAAATATGACTGATTTCACTTATCAATCTGAGTCGCTTTTTGGAAGACGTAGTAGTTATTAGACAATAGACACACAACTATATCATCAGATATTTGTGGTCACACAACCTGGCATGTTGACACCTCTATAAAAGGTCGTGTTAGACGTAACTGATGAAGAATGAGGTGCATTTACAGCAATTAGACTTCTATTTCCTTTGCTGTAGTGGGTAAGTTGAACGTCCATATTAGTCTCTACTAAGTCTGAGTTGCATGTTGGTATACAAACGAACACCTCATAATAGGTCATAGTGGACAGAGGTGATGAAGAACAAAGCATCTATGCTGATGGCTGTATGTGGCCTTCCTTTCCATTTGCATAGTGTTGCCAAGTAGTCAGAAGTAACAGATAAATGCATATGTTCAGTTATGATGAAAGTGGGGGAGAAAATTGCACTTTATGTCAGTAAAATTTGGAAATAAATAAGCTAAATTTATTTCATACTATGTTTTTGGCCTGCACTAATTCACTTAATATGTGGACTTTCAAATTGACATGCTAGTAAAACACATTATGTTATTAAACAACATCACTCAGCTGCACAATTTGTCATGAGCAGATAAACTACAATAAGTGGAATTTTATTTATAAGTTTGATGATCGAGAGAAAGAAGCCACTGAGTCAAAACATGTTTTGTTACAAGATACTACTTCAATATTAGAATTCACGTATCTTGCTCTGAGGAGGGAAGTGGGGTTCCTTTAAAGCTGTCAACTGATATCTGTTTTGCTGCAAATGTAATCCATACAGCCTTCATTTTATTCATATCTGTTCATTTTCCTTCATCTTCTCCAAATATATTTGTCTCATGCAATGGTTTTATTGGATTTCAAGACCAAAATATTTCATTTTAATGCAAGACCTGCGGAGAGCTTATAGAACTTTATGCCTTCAAATGGACTTTCATGCTTTTAGTTTTTGTCATATGGTGTTAATAGTAGATACTGGAAAACATGAGTGATCTCTTCTGTATGATAGTTTCATCCTTTTATACAGAAGACTAACTGGTGATGGAAGTTAAAGTTACTGCATGTGGTTGGTTGTTTACTCTTGTGCCTGATACTTTCTAGCCCGTGTTATTACTATGAGTGGAACTTTTTATTTAAAAAAAAAATAAGAACTCAAGTTTGATAATTTATAAGTAATCATGTACATGGCCACTCATTAACTGCTACAGCTGGCAATGATTCTTTGGCGCTTGGAACGGAACATTGCAGCTTGTTACTTTCCATTAGATTTTCTTGATTCCATCCCGAGAAATAGTAATTGCATTTACTGTTTGCCATTTTATCCCTTTTTCGCTCTCATCAGCACCTCTGTTGTTCCAGGCTTTGTGGTTGCTATCAACCATGGGACAGTATCACGATTATTTTCTTTTTCTCCTTTTACAGGGGTTTCCCAGTTTGGTTGCGTGATGTTCCGGGCATAGAATTCCGGACAAATAATGCGCCATTCAAGGTATTATGATTTGTAGGAAGAATTTGTTGCATTCACATCTTCAATATACATAGTAATTTCTAGTATTTGCTCGTACATTGCCATCTTTTTGTTTTAATGAATATTTTTGTTCATATTGACCAGTGATGTTTGCTAAGCTTTTATAACTTTTAAATTGTCAATCATTTCCATTAAAACATTTTCCCATCGGAAAGAGGGCTGACTGGAAAAAAAAACTGTGGTCTAGGAAGTCCAAAAAAACCAACCTAGTTTGTAACAGCTGTCTTCCTGAGTTGGGCAAATACCTGGCCAAAGAAACTGTTAGTAAGAGTAAGCCATGCCATTAAAAACTTGAATGCAGTTGGTGGTCAAGTTAACATGAATTTTAAGCAAAAAATTCCTTAATATGAAATATCCTGTTTGGAAAAGTAAAGCAAATTGGGTTCTGAACCAAGAATGTTGAGAGCTGGTACTGTCACGCCCCGGTTCCAATTTTGATCATTTGGAGCGTGACTCGGCCGGCAATGCAACCATACGGTCACATTCAAGCCTCTAGATCATCCTGTACATAGATATATCGCCTAAAAGAACTACTACATAGAGCATGTAACTAAGATAACAAAGGAAATAGATAGGTAAAGAAATCTCTAAAAAAAGATAGAGTTCTCTTACATGTACACAACTATCCAAAGTAGAAAAGAGGATAATACACCATAGCATGGAGAACCACATGTGATTACAGGAAAAAGTCTAAATACACTGAAGCTGAGAGAATGATAGGACATAAAGTGATCATTGTCGTTGGGTCTGATCCTCAAGGTATGTTCGGTCCTGCTAAGAAAGAATGGTTCCCATGTCTGGGGCATGCAAACCCCAGGGGAGTCAGAAAACTCCCAGCAAACATGTAAAATAAAGAAATTATGCGCGTGTAAGTGCATGTGGCAGGTATAAAGAAAGTATGGAAACTCAATTAAAGATGATAAAAGAAATTTCTAATTATGGATATCAAACAAAGTCTACCACAAAGCACATATCTTATACCTGTGCTAAAAGGAGTTAAAATTTAAAAACACACAACACGAGATGAGTACGTCGAGGGAATAATCCAAACAAGGAAACCCTCGTATATATCATATATCTCAAATTATAAATCACTAAATATCAATTCCCAAAATTCTATAAACAACCAATACAAATATACATCACCAACACCTCATCCAAGACATGACGTGCATGCTAAATCTATCACAAAGCATATAAACACATTATTCTTATTTTACATGTTATTTGAATTAGAGAAGAATATTTTCATGTATATAAATCGGTTCCCCGTAAACCGTCTCGAGAACACGGCTTCAAGTCAAGTATTGGCCCTTTGGCCCATGTATATATAACTCAGGATATCAGGAATGCGCATGTGCCCGTTTATATACATGTTATATTCTCCGTCTAATTCCTCTTTTATAAACCTCATGTTTTTTGTCGATTTAATTTAAGTGACTGTGCATGAAATATTATGCACTAACCACAGAGTTACCGTGGAATGACTTCCGTAAAACTATGAAGATAACCGTGAAACCCAGAACATATCCAATCAAGATGGGTGCATCGTCTAGTCGATGCTATAATAGTAATAGTCAAGGAAAAATCTCATATCAGGATATCGATATCGAGAGCATAGCCATGCTATGAAAGCACGCTTATAAATCATATTTTTAACAGGAGTCGTCTTCATGTACAGTCTCTCCTATTGGATAATAACTAGGTGATCAAGCAATAATATGCATATCAACACAATATCAAACAAGATAAGTACTATATGTACAAACCGGGTTTATATCTAATAATGACATTTCATATGATCTCCATTATTAATACCAGATAAGTCATATTAATGTGTTAAATCCTGGCAAGGTTAGCAGTGCTTAGTTGGGTTCAAGACTGACTATAACAAAATTTGGATCTGGTCAAGTTCAGATTGGTTAATTTGGACTGGACTAGTCTGAACTGGTTTGGTCGGACCTGGTCTGGTCTAGATGGGGTTCTGGTTTGGTTCAGTTCGAATGCTGGTCTGGTTCAATCTAGTCTGGTCTAGTCTGAAGTAGGTTCTGGTCTGATCCAAACTTGGGTTCGGGTCTGGTCTGAACCGGTTTAATCGGACCTAGTCTGGTCCAGACACACAAGTAGATAGATAAGACAATAATTCATTATCATTAATATGCAAACGTAGTGCAAATTGGTTTCTAAGGAAAAACATACGGCTCCACCAAAGATTTCCGTCCCTACCGTATTAGAGAAATCTAAGATTAAACAATGTGGCCCTAATTAGCTACCTTCACAGAGGGAGCTATACATGCAGCTATTTAAAACAATGATTGGTCCGTGTATTGTTCAAAATTGCCAACTTCCAAGTCTAATGTTTTTTTTGTGTCCAGTACACACAACATGTACTAATTTCTAAAACGTATGATGACAGTAAACTCACTTTTCCAAGATAAACATTTGTATGATATACTTCTAGTTCTTCTCAGATCGCACAGCCTTCAAAATACAAAATATTAATAGAAACATAAATTTTCAATATAGTTATTAATAAATTTCTACAACGGGAAAAATAGAGGAAGACTTGAAGAGGAACTAATATATTTAATAAATAACATATTTGTTCTTGGAATAAAACAGTCATATGAACTGAAGAAAAAATTCAACAAAACAAAAACAAGACAAAATATTCTCGCAGTTTATGAAAAAAATATGGTGGTCAATAAAAATGGTTAAAAGATAAGAAAAATGCTTGCATGAAGGTAAAAATTTTAGAAAAGAATTTGAGGAAAGATATGCTTGCCGACTATGAAAAATAGTTCGATCATGAAAAATAAAAGAGTTGAAGGATAAGAAATGTTTGCCAATTATAAAAATATATATATAAGGCGATAAATGAAAAAGTTAAAGGAATGCTTGCCTGCGTATTAGATCCAAAAGATACCAATTTCTAAAGACGGATTGAAAGAATTCCCCCTTCCTTCTCTCTTGTTTTCTAATCGGAGATCTTCATTCCTCTCTTTTCTTTTCTTTTTCTTTCTCTCTCTCCCCCTCTTTTCCCGTGAGCAATATGTTCTCTCTCTCTCTTTTCCCGTGAGACAAAATTTTATAAGACATGTTTTACGGAGTGATGAGTGTGAGGATAAGGTTTGTTAGGATTTTGGTAGGCTGTTAAAATTCGTGAGGTGGGTGGAGGTCATCAACAAACAAAATGTACTTGTTTAAGTCTAACCAAAAAGCATATGGATACAAGTTGGATCATTGGCAAGCTGATGATTGCTTTATCATTCTTTTGAGAAATTTTATATACCAGTACATTATCTTTATAAAGCAAATTGTAGTTAAGTTCATTTGTATAACTTACACGAATGACTTATTAATTATTATATAACTAGTCACAGCATCATTTGATAATCATCATTTGTATAACTTACACGAATGACTTATTAATTATTATATAACTAGTCACAGCATCATTTGATAATCACAGTGGGGATAAAGACAACACATAACTTATTAATTATTATATAACTAGTCACAGCATCATTTGATAATCACAGTGGGGATAAAGACAACACATAAACTTAAGGTGGGTAAGTATATTGTTTATAAATATTAACAATAAGTGTTAACACATAATTTACTCATTATAGATTCAACAGTCAGTCTAGCATCATATTTAATGTAACTAAAACGTTATCAATATCATAACAAGAAAATTATTTAATTAAGCATCAGTATCATACACACCTCTAATATCAGTATCATGTTTCAACAAGCATAACATTTTACACATAATAATACACATAGTTTCTCAATTATAATGATTCATATTTAGTATAATTTAGCAGGATGTAGCATTGAGTCCATACCATTTAGGTATACATGATTAGTGGTAATTAGAGATTAGTTAGTGGGTATTACAGGTACTATGATGTTTTTGAGCTAACCACTTTGGTCAAAAGCTTAAGCTACTGAGTCTGGGCTAGCAATGTATATCAAGTACTTCAAACACTTTTCAACACTTCATCTGAGTAAGTATTATCTAGGAGCATCCTGCATGATGAATCTTCAAAATAATGGCACCAAATTTATGCTGTCTTAATTCATGAAGTTCTCTTAAACCTGCATGAAAAATCTTCAAAAATAATGACTCTTTTCTTTAAACTCTATTATTATAAAAGCCAGA
The DNA here is from genome assembly GCF_001876935.1 of Asparagus officinalis. Lineage (NCBI taxonomy): Eukaryota > Viridiplantae > Streptophyta > Magnoliopsida > Asparagales > Asparagaceae > Asparagus > Asparagus officinalis. The sequence goes on along the minus strand of NC_033802.1, from coordinate 39,246,203 downwards.
TAATTATACTCAAATACTCACAACAAATGCTAAGACATTTTCCGGCACTCAAGGAATACCGGACTACTACTTTCCAAAATAACTAACCTTCTTGGAACTATTTACATTCTTTTTTCTTTCTTTCTTTTTGAGCAATCAATCTACCTGAATGTTTTTCTCCTCACCACAGTGACTGTAGGAGTGACATTTGACATTACCTTGCTAGCTTGAATTAGGATTAAACTCTTTATGCTTTCAGAACGTATTGACAATATGTTTACTACTTTATGCGGCAAGGTTTCCATCCTGCTGACTATATTCATTGAAGATCTGGCTTGTATATTTCCGGACAAACATGAGAGTTGCCTGTTTCCTGTTCTTGAGACCAAAGACTGATTGGTGAAAAATCTAATTAAATGTATCTCTTTTCCACATTATATGTGTTTATTTAGTTTGGTTATAATCTATTCTTACCATCATGGTCATCACATTTCCTGAAGATGCATTGTGTTTCACCTACTTGCTGATTTACTGATGAAACTAAGGAGACAAATCAGTTACTGTGACATGTGCCCTTACACTATCAATAAATACTACCTGTTTCAGAACGAGATGAAAAAGTTTGTCAAAAATATCGTGAATCTGATGAAGCAGGAAATGCTTTTCTCTTGGCAAGGTGGTCCTATCATCTTATTGCAGGTTGTAAGAGAATCCATTATCCCTTGCTATTCACTATGCATTCTAACTTATTCAAGAGCTTTAGTAATTATTGTGTTTATATATTACAGTGATTATTTTTTTAATGAATTTCTCTAGCACATAAGCATAGTTTCTTTCAGGTGTATCTTAATTTGCCTATCCATCTTTGACATTGTCGGATCAAACCCTTCTTAACTCATAACAACAACAATTATGACAAATATTTTATCCCAATTTTTTGGGATTGTATAAATAGTAGACAGTAAACTGGTTTACCCTCAGTAACTGTTTTTTGGGCTAGCTTATAGACTGTAGGTTGAGGCAGTTACTAGTTTAGGATGCTTGATCGACCATACATTAATATATCCACATGAGATAATTTGTTCTATAGGTTAATAGCATGGATCATTGGACCTGATACATACACACACACAGAGTAACTATTATATGCTTTCATCAATTTGAGTGCTGGGAACAGAGAATGTGCCTGATGTTGTTTCAACGAACAAGTACAGTGAGACTGAGGGAAAAGTGGTAGATCTGTTTTACATCAGTTCCAATTTTAGTCATATTATAGGGTAATTTGCACATAACCCCCCTCATCTATACCTTTGGCTGCACTTACTCCCCTTAACTCATTTACTAGCACTCAAAGCCCTTGAGTATCTACTTTTAGAAGGAAACATTGCAATTAACACCCTTCTTCCTTAAGAATTGAAGGGGTGGGGGGGAGTGCTAATAAGTGAGTTGAGGGGTGGTGGTCAGCGCAACTAAAGGTATAGATGAATGGGGTTATGTGCAATTTAACCTATTATATAAATTGATTTTGCCTTGTAAGCATTTCAGGAAAGACTTTTTGGACTCAACTTAAGCAAGATGCTCGTGCTTATAAGATAGCTGGCACGGCTCTAGCAAAACATACTTCTCATGGCAGATAATTTTACTGTGAAAATCCCAGATGCATTTACTTTTAGGAACTAATGTTCACACTACTTATGGATATAAGTGCACCAGTTAACGTTGACATAAGAAAAAAAACATTTACTAGTCTGTAATTTATAAATGGCAGTTGCATAGAGGTGATCTATCTGACAATGTAGCTTGTTTTATCGATTTGAGCAGATTGAAAATGAATATGGAAATGTTGAAGGCTCATATGGTCAGGGTGGGACAGAATATGTCAAATGGGCCGCAAATATGGCACTTAGCCTTGGTGCAGATGTTCCCTGGGTCATGTGCAAGCAAACAGATGCTCCAGAAACTATTGTAAATCCCTTTTACCCAGTCATCTTTTCTTTTCTTTTTGTTCATCATTGTCGTATTATTCAAGATCTAACTTCTATGCTAACGATTGTGGTGACAGTATTTTGGGCCTTTAAACTTTTCAAACCTTCAAAATTTGTGCATCTCTAAGTTATCATGTAAAGAAATTCAAAGAATAAGAATGAATTCTATGTATATTATTGATGAATAGCGTTCTCTTTTAAATAGAATACAATGGGAATAACAACTCCCACAAAATCAGGACTAGAAAAGAATATGTCTAATTAAGGAATCAAATCCTAACAAATATTAACAAATAAAACAATCAGATCCTAGATATAAATTTGAATTTCGTCTACACTCCCCCTCAAGCTTGTCTATAGATGTTGATGAGACCAAGATTGCCTACAAGAAATTCAATATTTTGTTCAGGTAGACCTTTTGTCAGTAGATCAGCTAGCTGGTGAGACATCAGCACATATTCAATGTTGATAATGTCTTCATCAAGCTTTTCTTTAATAAAGTGTCGATCTACTTCCACGTGTTTAGTCCTATCATGATGAATTGGATTGCGAGCTATACTAATCGTTGACTTATTATGACAGTAGAGCCACATAGGTTCCTCAAATTCAATCTTCAATTCTTTCAACACTCTTCTTATCCAAATTAGTTCACAAACTCTATGAGCCATAGCTCTGTACTCGACGTCTGCACTACTACTAGCAGCAACTGATTGTTTTTTGCTGCGCCAAGTCATTAAATTTCCCCAAACTAGAGTACAATATCCAGATATCAATTTTCGATCATCGATTGACCCAGCCCAATCTGCATCAGTGAATGCTATCACTTGACGGTCATCAGTCTTTGCAAAAAAATAAGCCTTTCCCAGGTGTCTGCTTCAAGTATCTCAAGATCCTATAAATTGCATTCAGATGGCCTGGACATGGTGCGTGCATATATCGGCTTACTAGACTCACTGCGAATGCAATATTTGGTCTTGTATGCGAGAGATAAATAAGTTTTCCAACAAGACGTGATACTTCTCCTTATCGACTGGTTCTCCTTCAAGCATTCTTTCTTTATCCCCAAGTTCAGTTTGCGTTTTACTTGGCTTACATCCAAGCATGCCAGTTTCTTCCAAAAGATCTAAGGTGTACTTCCTTTGAGAGACAGAAATACCCTTTTTACTTCTTGCGAATTCCATACCTAGAAATTATCTCAATGCCCCAAGATCTTTAATTTCAAATTCCTTTGCCATCATCTGCTTGATTTTCTCTACCTCTTCACTATCATTTCCGGTGACAATAATGTCATCAACATATACTATTAAAATAGTAATCAATTCCTTTCCTGAGTGTTTAACAAACAGTGTATGATCAGCTTGTCCCTGAACATAACCAAACTTCCTGATTACCTTCGAGAATTTGTCGAACCAAGCTCGTGGGGACTGTTTTAAACCATGGAGACTTGTTGAGTTTACAAACAATCTGACTTCCCGACTTCTCTTCAAGACTCAGAGGTTGACTCATATAAACTTCTTCAAGCTCACTGTTTAAGAATGTGTTTTTAATATCAAGTTGATGCAAAGGCCAATCAGAGTTAGCTGCTAATGAGAGAAGAATTCGGACATTATTGAGTTTGGCAACCTGAGCAAAGGTTTCAGTGTAGTCAATTCCATATGTTTGAGTGAAACCTTTGGCCACTAAACGTGTCTTGTGTCTCTCAACAGAACCATCTGCTTTATACTTAACTGTAAATACTCATTTGCATCCTACGGTGCTTTTTCCTTGTGGCAGTTCCATCAAGCTCCATGTATTATTTTGTTTAAGAGCACGCATTTCTTCAAGAACAACAGCTTTCCATTCCGGAGCTAATAATGCCTCCTCAATAGACCGGGGAATTGTTACACTGGATAAATTTGAGGTGAAAGCACGAAATGAAGTAGATAGATTTGAATAGGAAATGAATTTAGAAATAGGATATTGAGTACAATATTTAACACATTTTCTGATTGCTATTGGCATGTCTAAATCAAGAATAGGACTAGATGTACCTGACTCGTTTGGTAAGGAGGACTCTACAATCGGTTCATCTTTTTGACTGTGATTAGGATTCATGATTTCTTTATTTGCTTGAGAGTTTTTTCTTCTAGAGTAGACCCGTAATTCTTGTTGTCTAGGCATAATCAGTGTTGGTTCTCCCCCTGTTTCCGATACTTCTGCATGATTTTGTGAACTTGGTTCATCTCTAGACAAACTAATCTGAACTAACTCAAGAGTGGAAACAGTCGTGGTGTACAAGTTAACACCTAGTAAAGGTAGATCAAGAGTATCCCAAGAACAACAAGCTTCATCTTGTTTCTCCCCTGAAGTGAAAGTTGGAGAAAAAATGTGTATCTTCAAAAAATGTGACATCACAAGTAACAAATGTTTTCTTAGTGAGTGGACAATAACAACGATAACCTTTTTGAGTTGGAGAATAGCCAATGAAGACAGTTTCGAATGCCCGTGGATCAAGTTTACTCCAATGGTGATCATGAATATGGACAAAGTCTGTACAATCAAAAGTTTTTAAAGGAAGGGAACTAGATTTAGAGATTTGTGGAAAGGTTGTGGAAAGGACAGACAAAGGGTTTTGAAGTTGATTGGACGACTTGGTAAGCGGTTTCTAAGATAGGTAGCAGTTAGGATAGCATCCTCCCACAAGTATCTTGGGTCATTCATCGTAAACATGAGAGTGCGGGCGACTTCAAACAAATGATGGTTTTTTCTCTCAGAAATTTCATTTTGCTGTGGAGTATCAACACAATAACTTTGATGTATAATCCCATTTTCCAACAAATACTCTCCTAGAATGGAATTGAAATATTCTTTTCCATTATCAGTTCTAAGGACTTGGATATGAGTTTTGAATTGGTTTTCTATCATTTTGTGGAAAAACTTGAACATATGGTTGATTTCAAATTTGTCCTTTAGGAGATAAACCCATGTTACACGTGTGTGATCATTGATGAATGTAAGGAACCATCTTTTACCATGAGAAGTAGTGATTTTTGAAGGTCCCCAAATGTCACTATGTATCAAAGAGAATGGTGAGGATGGTAAATATGGTTTTGGAGAAAGTGGAATGCTAGTATGCTTTGCAAGTTGACAAATTTTACAATGAAAAGAAGAAAGATTTTTATTATGAAACAAGAATGCGAACAAACGTTTTAGATATGAAAAACTGGGATGGCCAAGCCTTTGATGCCATAACATTATTTCCCTACTACTAGAACTAGACATAGAAGCAATCCGAGTATTGACGATCGTCTTAGAGTAATCATCTTCAAAGTAATAAAAACCATCATGAATCCTAGCACTGTCAATCGTCTTCCCCGATAGTAGGTCTTGAAATTGACATGACAAATGTAGAAATTTAGCAACACAATGATTATTCTGCTAACAGAGATCAGGTTGCAGAGATCAGGTTGCAGTTTAGGGCAGGGACATAAAATATAGATTGAATAAGTTTTAGAGATATTCTATTATTTCCAATGCTAGCAACCGGAGTTAAAGAACCATCAACAATTTTCACAGTGATAGGATTAGAACATGGAATATAAGAACAAAAAAGATTAGAGCCACATGTCATGTGATTAGAGGCCCCTGAATCAATGATTGAAGGGTCCTTATTCTGAATGAAAGTTTGAGTTTTTGGAGCTAAGTATACCAAATTGAGCCACTGAACAGGACCTAATATTAGTACCTGACGAGGGATTAGCCTGAGGGATATTGATGGATGATTGAGTGAGGAGTTTACAAATCTGTTCAATCTGCTCCTTGTTGAATTGAATAGAGTTGTCAAAATTATCTGATTTGTCTTGATTAGAATGAGTCTGGTATGCTCGTCCATCACCCTTTTTCTGAGGCTACTAGTTTGCTAGTTTTCCGTGAAGCTCCCAGCACTTGTCCCGTGTATGACCAGGCCTATTACAATGATCACACCATGGTCGTTTACATTGATTAGAATGATGATTCCCATGTGGAGGGAATTTATTCGACACAAAGGCAGATCCTTCTGGTTTAGGGATAGATACTGGTATATCATCAGTGAGCATCACTTTTCGACGGACCTCTTCACGCCGCACTTCAGCAAAAGGCTTCTTCAGTTGAAGGAAGAGGATCCCGTGCCACCACTCTGCCTCATACTTCATTGAGATTTCGATTAAGGTCAGCAAGGAAATCAAATACTCGTTCTTTTTCGAGGTTGTGTCTCTGCTTAACACTGCATTCAGCACATGTGGAGTTTTCTTCAAAGAAAAAATCCAGTTCTTACCAAAGATCCTTGACCGTCTTAAACCAGAGATAGCGACGGCTAATTTTTGGATCCATTGAATTGATAAGCCAGACGAGAACAATGGAATTTTCGGTCAGCCATGTCTTGTACGACGGATCAGTTTGCTTGGAAGCAGGAAGTTGCCCGGTGATATAGCCTAATTTGTCGTGTCCACAAATAACAATTTTCACAGATTGTGCCCAATGCAGATAATTTTTTCCATCTGCTTTGTGGGTAGCAATATGAAGAGAAGAGGAATCGCTTCCCAAAAAAGAAGCAATTGGAATTGAATTTCTTTCAACCATGGATTGGCTGGAAGTCGCCGAGCTGGTATTATCACCGGAGGATATGGCTGGATTGTGTTCAGCCATAAGAGAAGACGAAAAAAATTAGCCCTTCGGCTCTGATACCATAAAGAAATTCGAAGAATAAGAATGAATTCTATGTAAATTATTGATGAATAACGTTCTCTTTTAAATAGAATACAATGGGAATAACAAATCCCACAAAATTAGAACTAGAAAAGAATATGCCTAATTTTAAGGAATCAAATCCTAACAAATAAAACAATCAGATCCTAGATATAAATTTGAGTTTCGTCTACATCATGCAAATTACAAAGAACAATTAAACTATTTTCAACTAATAAAGATTCTAAAATCTTCATAATTCAGAATGTTTATGAAACATCTTGACGTAGCACGATCTATCAAGTTCAAGGAAAATGGATTAAACAGACTAATATGCAGAGCAAATGTAAACTCACACTAAAATTGTTGCGGAAAATAACTTTAAATATCAAACTATAATAAACTAACAACTAATAGTAATAAATGATGCAAAAACTATAGCAAATAAGGAATGCGTTCGCAATAACTCTGAGGCATGAAACGTCGAGCACAGTCCACAAATCCTAATTGAGTACTCAGCGTTTGAGTCGAATTCCTATTAGCTAGATCCTGCGAAAGGGTATCAAAATAAAAGGGTTAGTTCAATATAAGATCAATGATGTAATAGTTTTAATTAACCATAATATAAGCAATCTGATTAAATGAGAATAAGGGTTTGGGTCTGAGTTTTGTAGTTTTGTCGTTGTGGAATATTTTAGGTATCAGATCTGTGAAGGAGAGGGTTCAGATCTGAACAAATAACCTTATAAGGCACAATTGGAATCACTTCAGAAATCTCTTTGATCAATAATTCTCATTCAAAATTTTCTTACGATTACATAAAATTTCCTTCATTTTATAGAGATTCAAATAAATAGAAGATAACTCAAATCTTATCTAAAAACATGTAAATGCTTATCTCTAAACAAATCAAATCTTGTCTAAAAACATGTAAATGCTTATCTGTAAACAAATCAAATTAAAACAATCTCAATTCTATCAATAATCTTATTCTTATCCTAACAATAACCAAGTAAAATCTGAATTATCTCAAATTGAATAAAGTCTGATGATATCTCAATGAGATCTACGATGCCAAGTCCCTCTAGAATAGAATCGGGTATATTGGTCCTTATCACATCCAGTCTAGGATATATTCATAAATAATTTAGATTATTGATTAACGATTTACAAATTATATACTCACTGTTTATGCAAATTGTTTTAGTTCTGTTTTGCTTTAGTGTGGGATGCAATCAGTTTAAGCAATACTAGGTAGAATGCACATGCAATGCACGTGATCAAATATTATAGTTGTTGATTTTTAGTTTATGTATTTACTATAACATAGTTGTAAAAAAGTTTATTATTCTCATAATATATTAAAAAGTTTTAGATATTTTAATATATAAAATCTTATTGGTTTCAACACTTTACCTTCCACATAATTAGTGAGATTTAAAGTCTTAAAATATTAATGATCTAAGAGCAATTTAATGATTTAGAATTCTACTTATAAAATATAAATGATGTAAGCACCAATATCTGAAAAAACTATTATTATTAATGAAAAAATAAATCTTGAATTTATCAACATAAAATGGTAAGTTTAATCTCGTCATAAAGGATTTTTTTAATTATAAAGAAATCACTCGCACCTATTGTCTACTTCCACTTTCTATTATCTAGCGACCGAGTATTATAGACATTCAAAAACTTTTTTCTAGAATTTTCAAAATTAGAATGTGCAAATTAATCAAGAGAGAAAACATAAATTATGTGACCAATTCTAAAATCTGATATTATAATCTTTCTACATCTTCGCAACTAATTAATTAATTTGTCAAAACTATTACTCTCTAATTTTAGAAAACTATAAAATATAATCTGAAAATGATTTAAACATATTTTGTACACATACGGATTGTATTTTAACAAAATAATTTAGATCTATCCAATATTGAATAATATCCAAAATTTTAGGTTAAAGAGTTAAGAGAATCTAGTAACACTCATAACCAAACTATATGCTTCATAAAGGTGAGACATAAAATAAACTTAATTTATTTTGTTAAATAATTTATTACAAATCATAAAAGATAAGGAGAACCATAAGGATCACATAGCCATCACAAATAAAGATTAAATTTCTCTCTGCGAATTTTGTAGCAAAAGATTTTCAGAGATACTGATAGATTTGCTATAAAATCCACTCTTATAAGATTGATGTCACGTGTGTCTTAAATTGTGTTTTGTTTAAGGGTTGATTTTAGAAAATTTCCTCTCAACTATGAGGGAAATGTTAAAAAACCCCTCCACCTCTCCCCCCCCACCCCACTTGAAATGAGTAAATCTTTGTTCGACAAATTTACGGTGTTACAGTTAATCTATCTCAACTTTAAAATTTTGATTTAACCCTATGAACTTTTCTCAATTAATCCCTCAAAACTAATATTGTTAAGTCGAATTCATTATATGATAAGTACTTGACTTGGAAAGACCAAAATATCCCTCAACCATAAAAGAATTAGCTTGTTTTCACTAGATAAAAGAAAAAGTAAAGATTTAGAGGTAAATAGAACTGTATATTGGTCATAATCATTTTATTATCGGTTGAGAGTTTTTTTAATTGAAATGGATTTCTTCAACAAGACATTTTGACAAAATCACATATTAAAGTCTTTTACATTAAGGGGGTTTGTTAAGAGATTTGTAAAAGACCAGGAGAGTTTTTATAAGACACGCTAAGTCAAAAAGTGTTTTCTAAAATCACACCAAAGTTGAGAGATGTTATGTACAACACCTCTATAGTTAGGGAACTTTGTCAAATTAAATTAGTTGAGTGGTTTTTTGAGACATTTCTCATAGTCGAGAGAGTTTTCAAAAAACTAACTATTCTTTTAAATTTAGCTTACTTACATATCTCAAATGTTTTATAATTCAATATTAGTCCTTAAATTATAAGCAATTTCAAAAATTTAAGGAAATAATGTAGAATTATTAGAGATTTAAAATCAAGAAAATGATATCTAAATTACCTTTAAATATTGCTCTTGTAGGCAATATATGAAATATTAGCACTATATCGACTGATATAAAAGATTAAATACTTTATCTTGATAATATTTATGGTTTTATATTATTTTCTTTTTTTAGGGATTTTTTCTTATATATCGATTATTATCGAAAATATTGGTTGGTATAACAAAATCGAGTCATTTTTAATTTAATTGTGGGCTTGGTATTTGGTCGTGTGTAGAAACCAAAACTAAAAGCATAAGTCATAAAAGTCACAATTCATATCCCAAATCTCTTCACTTTCAGCTCTCTCAAATCTTAAGCATATATCTTGATGCAAATTCTTATGTTGAAAATTCATTAATATCTGAGATTATAGATTACAATGTTATATTATGTATATGCATTATCTCATATGACACCCAGATATTTTTTACATAAACCCCATTATTGCAATCCAATATCATAGATTTTATTTGTCCAGCATTTATATGATGCCCAACACTTTGTAGTAATCCTTCGAAAGCCTTTTCTAAAGCTTTCTAAGCAAAGTTTAAAAATTCAGAAATAATTCAAAATCTTAAGATTATTCAACACATGATGCATTAATTTTTTTTCACATCTCCTCTAGTACATAATATATAAGCTAACCCTCTGGCCTCATATTATACGATGAATATTATTTATCAAAGGGATCACATACTATTATTTGTGGTTAACAAAGGCTTTAAATCTTTATTGGCTTAATTAAATTAAATACTTTACAGTTTATAAAAGTTTCAATTACATATCTCCACTTGTATCTTGCTGCACTTAAATATCCTAATGTTTTTCAAAATTGCATGTCTGTACCTTCTATATGCAAGAATAATATTTGTAATTTTTCCTATACGAATATAATTGTATAATTTTAGGATAATTGTATATTTTCTACTCTTTCTATTAATAATGTATTAACATGCAATTGTCTATTAATATATTATTAGATATTACTAATAATTAATATGAGAGTTTTACAATAACATTGAAAGTTTTAGGGACCAAGTTAGACAAACTTGAAGTGACATATAATATGATTAATTAACAATAATAATTAATTTAGTTTACTTAGGATTAAAATATAATATTTAAAAAAATAGGGGTATTATAGTTCATAGAAAGTTTTTCTACAACTTTCTCTTTTGACGGGAGTATAATTCTAAGCGAAGTATATAATTTCATTTATAATTCAAAACCTTGAGACTTATTCAAAATATGATGCTTAAAATTTTCCACGTCTTCTGTACTATATAAATATAAGGGACCACATACTATTATGCGGTGAACATTATTTATCAAAGGGACCACATACTATTTTTTGTGGTTAACAAATGTTTCAAATCTTTATAGGCTTAATGAAACTTAAATACCTTATAGGTTACGAAAGTTACACTCATATACCTCCACTTATATCTTAATACACTTAAATATCCTAATGTTTTCTAAAGTTGCATGTTTGTACTAATTTATTAACTTGCAATTGTCTATTAATATAGTGTTATGCATTATTAATAATTAATATGAGAGTTTTATAATAACATTGGAAGTTTTAGGGCCAAGTTAGACAAAATTGAAGTGGCATATAATATGATTAATTAATAATGATGATTAATTTAGTTAATTTATGATTAAAATATAATATCAAAAAAGAATAGGGGTAATATAGTCCATGAAAAGTTTTTCCATAACTCCCTCTTTTAGAGGGAGTATGATGGCAATGAAATTCCATGTACAAAATTAGTAATTCATAATGCACATTATGTACCTCTGTGATGAACTTAGAGTAACCATTGTCGAATGATCACCAATGTTGCATTGGTACGGGTACAGGTATGGACATGTGTACGGGTACAGTTACCGAACACAACAAATTTGTAAAAAGTAGGGTATCAAATTGAGAAATAAGCTCATTCCTTAAAAAAACCTACAAATTGACTTCATATCATCAAGTTAGTGGATTCTTAACTCAAAAAATATTGTGCTACCCTCACCAAGATTATCTGAGATAAACAAGGTTCAAGGGTCTATGTGAAAAAACACCAGTCTAAAGGAAAGTGGGCTTTCGTGAGTAAACCAAAAAGCTAGTTGAACCCAATTAAACAGGCTAAATGATGCCCGGAATAAACGTTCCCACAACGATCAACGGCTCAGATCCTCCAACCCTAGAGCGAACGCCTCAGATCCACCCTCATCCCATTCCTACTTCCTATAAATGCCCTTCGTCATTCATCACCCCAAACCCTAACCCTAGAAAACTCGCCTCCCTTCAAATCCTCCCCTCAAAACCCTAATCTCCCCTCCCCCGCCGGCGCCCTCCCTTGCCGGAGCCCCTCAAACCGCCGCCAACATGTAGATTTTCGTCAAAATCCTCACCGGCAAGACCATCTCCCAACCCTCGTTGACGCTTCCCCGACCTCGTCGAAGCTTCCCCAACCCTCGTTGACGCTTCCCCGACCTCGTCGAAGCTTCCCCAACCTCGTCGACGCTTCCCCGACCTCGTCTTCGATCTCCGAGCTTCCCCGACACGTAGGAAATGAGCTGCTCCCGTGTCCCCTCTGTTTAGTTGCGGAAACGTACCCAAACCGCGCCCGACACGGGTATGGCGCCAAAATTGCCGTGTCGGGGTATCATAGATGATCACTCACTTCCGTAATGCCATCTATAGATCAATTGTATGTATTTTTCATTATAGAAAGAATTTTCTATAAGTGATTAGCTTGCACCTTTCTGCTAGACAAGTAGAATTGCAGCCTCACTTGAAGCACATGTAGGACCATGGAGGTTTTTATAGAGAAAAGACTAATGTCATTTCAAGAGATTGGTCTTTTCTCCTCCCCATGTGGAGTTTTCACTAGCCATGATTCTCCAGATTAACTATGCCAATAAATCCATATTAAAAGTATAGGACAAATTTCCAAAAGAGACTCATTTGAACATTTAATTGCAAAAAACGACCGCTTTTGAAGATATTTTTAAAAACCGACCTGGTTTCAGCCCTGTCGCTGAAACCATGTCGGTTTCTGAAAAAAAAGTTTCGAAACTTCACGGGACTTCAAGTCCCGTGAAGTTTAGCAGATAGATTGTTAAGCTACTAAACTTCACAGGACTTCAAGTCCCGTGAAGTTTTATTGTTCAAAAAATCTTCACGGGACTTCAAGTCCCGTGAAGTTAGTTTATCATACTCATTTCACACGGACAGCTTGTGACCGTTCTCTTTCTCCCCCACTCAAGCTTGTGCTCTCCTCCATGGCCCATGTAAGCTGCCTCTAAAAAACCCAAAAAAAGGGGGGAAAAGCAAAACAAATCCAACAAAGAAAATGGAAGAGGAGATGGAGGTGATGATTATGATGCCGACAGCAAGAGGATTTTGGAATCAAACCCCAGTCCTTGCAATCGGCCCTCCTCTGAAGCAGAAGCTCCTGCGTGCTCTCCGAGTAGATCCACA
>NC_033802.1:39228965-39233040 GCF_001876935.1 Asparagus officinalis | reverse complement strand
CCATCCCTATGAACCAATCCCCTGACGAAGCAAAAGAGATGAAATTAGGGATCAATTGTGAGAAATTAGGGTTTTCTTATGAAGGAGGTGAGAGGGAGTGTGTGTGGTACCTAGGCTAAGAGACGCCGGTCTTTTCACCGGTTTTGGTGAGAAATTTGGTTTCTCGTCTCTGGTTTATTTGAGGGAATTCTGAATTCCAAAATCAGCATCATCTCTTGATTGATTTCTCCCCCTCAAATTCTCTCCTCTTCCTCAAAATTTGACGGGTTTGTTGGACTCCCGCGGGTTAGTTGGACTCTCGTGCCTTTGTCGATGACGGTGAAGGATGCTGATGGGGATTTGACTGAAACTCAACGGGAGTTCATTTTTTTACACTGCAACAAACTTCACGGGAGTTGAACTCCCGTGAAGTTTGTTGAATCAATATCACTTCACGGGGGTTCAACTCCCGTGAAGTTTTAGCAGTTAGTTAAAAATCTGCTAAACTTCACGGGACTTGAAGTCCCATGAAGTTTCAGAACTTTTTTTTCAGAAACCGACCTGGTTTCAACGACAGGGCTGAAACCAGGTCGGTTTTTAAAAATATCTTCAAAAGCGGTCGTTTTTTGCAATTAAATGTTCAAATGGGTCTCTTTTGAAAATTTGTCCTAAAAGTATACACATGAAACTTTGGAGTTCTCAAAAATACATTACAAACTTTATGAAGATTAAGTAGAAAATTAAATGCATCATCCTTTTTTTTTTTGAAATCATAAAAAACTTACAATCAGTTGATCTTTTAATAACCTTTCACCAAGTTCTTTTTGCATCTTTATTTTTATTTCTGAATTTTCTGAGCCTTCAAATTTCTCGTGAGGGTTCAACTAGATGGTATTAATTGAAACTATTTGTGTTTTCCGTATCCTTGCCTATTGCAATGTGCTGATTATCTGTTCATAATGGTTGTAAGCTTTTCTTACTTTTTATTTTGTTCAACAGATTGATGCCTGTAATGGATTTTACTGTGATGGATTCAAGCCAAATTCATATAAGAAGCCTGCTCTTTGGACTGAAGATTGGAATGGATGGTATGTTAATGCTTCAGTTGTTTTTGTTAGATGTCCTGTCTGGATATAATTATATTCTACATTAGATGACGATATTAAAAAGTCCCTACCCCTCAAAAGAAAATTAGACTTAAATGCTGATTATGGAAAGAGATCTGCTCATTTCTCATAAGCTCAATGCATATTTTTATCATGGTAAAATCTGGTCTCATATGTTAAAACAACCTGTTATCAACAAGTTGTTTGAAGTAAAAGATGGCACTTATCTCAGTCAAGTCCTAACTACCCTAATTCTTATAGAAAAGATACTGGTACAATGATAATAAAAACCAGATAAATTACTGGAAACTAAGGAATCTATAAACTCAAATCCTAACTAAAAATAGAGAGAATTCTTCCAACGGATCCAGTTGATCTGCATCAACTCCAAGTTTATCCATTTCATCGAAAGTCAAGTTGTTAGGAGTCATTGGGTTCATATACTACAAAGATAGTTATTACAGGTTTCTTGACCAAAACTGTTACCTTCTATTTCTTGATATTTATTTTTGCCTTGTTTAGCATCAGCTTAGTCTTACTGAGTTTGGCAGTTACAAGCTTTTAACAAGAACTAGTTTATTAGATGGGATGCATACGTGAATGCTTATGCACTATAGCGGGATATATTTTCTGCGAACAGTCTGTTTAAATTTCTGCATCTTCCATCATTTTGTTGCAATTATATTTTTAAACACAAATCCTACAAAAGAAGTGTGCAGACATATCAGTTTCTATTAATTATTTCATGCATTATCTTGCCATGGAGTATAAATGCCACTAAAATACTCCTGACAATTTTCTTCTGAAAGGTATGCATCTTGGGGTGGAAGACTGCCTCATAGACCTGTTGAGGATAATGCATTCGCTGTAGCTCGTTTTTTTCAGCGCGGTGGAAGTTTTCACAATTATTACATGGTACTACAATTTCTCCTATTATAAACAATCTCCTATAATTTTAAGAATATTTGTTATATTGTTGATTATGATGTGAATTCATAGTAGATGGTTCCTTAACTAGTAATAGGTGGTTAATTTGTGTCTTTATTCACTTCTGGTTATGAAACATAATAAATAAAGTTGGCCATATAACTAATTCCATCTAAGTGTATTTTCAAATAATTACAGTTTTTTGGAGGAACAAACTTTGGCCGAACCGCTGGGGGACCCCTCCAAACGACCAGCTACGATTATGATGCTCCAATAGATGAATATGGTATGTGACATCTCTTTACAAATGCTAGGTTTTTATTTTTCAGTTGGTATCTTGTTCGCTGAATTCTGATAGTTTTCTCAACTGTTATATTCATTTGTGGCAAGACTTTACTGGCATAGACCGTGTTTAATTTATTTAGCTAGTTACATAATCTTTGCTGTCTTCTTTAGGTCTTCTAAACCAACCTAAGTGGGGCCATTTAAAGGATTTGCATACAGTTATCAAGCTTTGTGAACCTGCTCTTATAGCAGTTGATGATGCACCACTGTATGTAAAGCTGGGACCAATGCAAGAGGTTTGTTTCTAATTGGTGCCCATGGTTCTGTGTGATTAGTTGTTTGTTGTGATATGTACTTTGAGTTCATGCATATATAGCTTTGCAGAATATTTTAGGTCTGTATACTTGAGAAAATCCATTGATCATATGTCATACATCCAGCTACATTGTTTTTGATATGTGATCACTTTGGCATATTTGATGGTCCTCATGTCTACTCCTCTTGCAACCTGTCTCTATGAAAGTTTCATATTTAAGGGTTTGAATAAATGATGTGCATCAAGTACCTTTAGCATAGCTGTATAAATTTTGATCGACCAAGCCATTTGCATCACTTGCAGGAGCGTATTCTAAGTAGTGTCCTCCCATTCTAACCCTTCTATATATCTTCGCGCTTCTTTTTACTGGCCTCATCATGTGTTTGCATCCATCGCTTATAAAATATAAGTGACCGACTCTTTATGGAAAATCTTATTATGCAATCGTAAAAATGTTAATGAGTACTTGCGTTTTGTTTTCTCAGAGTAAGGATTCTATTTGAACACCCCATAGAAAGGGGTGATCTATACCAGTCATGTCACACCCAGGCCCACGAGCCCGTTGGCACGATGCAAGCCTTGGGACACTGGGTACAACATGTGATTTAGCTAAATCCACTACCAAAATTGATTAGTCAATGTTGCACTTAACTCCTTAGACTTACATTATAAACCATTCAATCACTCAATCAATATCCAATGTGGGGCTAATCTTAGAGTATCACAACCACCCTACCTTAATTACGGGATGTTCTCATTGCAGCATGACAATTGGTTCGTCCCAGTATAATCGCCAAGTGATGTGGACTCTAGAGGGGATCCTACAGGCTTCTAGAGGTTGCTCACACAGCACTCATGTCGTAGCACTTAGTCCCGCATAGCACGTAGCGCCACATTCCAGGCTGGCTAACTACTCTATTACCGCTTATCATGCCTCAGGTCCGTGAGCATGTCGGCACATAGTAAGCCATGGGACCTACTGAGACAGCGCATTATTTAGCTCAGAACACAGCAAAAATTGGCTAGTCAATGCTTCACTTGAGTTATCTTTCTATTTAAAGCCTCTCAAGTTCATTTGACTGCTCGATGTGGGACTATAACTTGGACTGGGATGTCACAATTCACGGGTAGTCATAGGGTTGGTTTGGTAATTTCAATTATCCTATCAATATTGTACATCACCCAACTCCTATAGGGGTGATTCTGATAGGTTCACTACTGGTTTTCTCAATGCTAAAAGCTTGTTTTAAACTGTTTTCTTAATGCTAAAGTTTGTTTCATATTGTTATCATAGAAAATTTGATGTCTTTCTATGAATAAGATTGTTAATTGATATTCAAATATCTGAATCCTCTTTGTACCCTTGTCCATTTTAACTAAAAACGATAATAATAATTGGTATCCAAATAGAACTTAAAAGTGTATCCATAGTCAAACCACTTCACAGGTATGTTACTTACTG
>NC_033802.1:39191015-39228955 GCF_001876935.1 Asparagus officinalis | reverse complement strand
ATTAAAATATATAAGCATGTATGCAGTTAAGCCTACACCTTTTATTTGATATTGTATCAATCCTAATGTGTTCATATAAAGTTTCTAGTTGCTTTTCCAAATATAAAATTCTTATAGCATTAAATATTGGTGTATTCATAAGGGTGGGCACTAGGCTGGGTAGGCCCACAAACCCGCTCGCTCTTGAGCTCGGCTTGGCCTGGCTCGCTCTTGGGCTGGGTGGAACAATATTATGCTACTCATTGATGTAAAACTTGCTCTGATTTTCGTTAAATCTCCGTGTTTGTGATGGTTCTCTCTGTAATTATATGCAAATATACAATTTTACTTAATAAAATTATTTGTTTTAATTTTTGTAATCATGTCGTTGTTAATTTTCTATTTACATATAATTCTTAAGTGTTAAACACTATTTTAAAAAACCTATTAAAACAATTAAATATTAAACATAACAAAAAATAGTTAAGTGGGCCAAATGGGTCGACCCGTGTCATGACTCATCCCGCATGTTGTCGAGCCCGTTGGGCTGAACTCTAGGCCCGGGAACAAGTGGCAAAACAAGTAGGGGTGCTAAACCGTATCCGTATCCGAGGAAATATCCGTAATCGTATCCGTGAGGATACGAATATGGTTACTCAAATCTACAACCGATAGGATATGGTTACGGATATGGTTTTGTAGTGAAATATCCGTATCCGTATCCGAAATATCCGAATACATATTAGTCATACTCTTACGATAGTTTCGATTCTTAGATTATGGATTTGTGGTTAATTTTGATGATCAAGATGTCTAATCTTAACTTTTCAATTATAATGGACATATTAACAAACTCTTTTGTATCACATGAACTATGTTTTTCTCAATACTATCTAGTTTTCTCATATTTGTTTTGTATCAGCATGCATATCCGCTTATATATTCGCATGTATATCCGTAACCGTATCCGATTTTAACGGATATGGTTATAAATTTTTCTTACCGAGGTATATCCGTATCCGTATCCGAGATAGGTAAGCGTATATGGATATGATAAGCATCATATCCGAGCCGTATCCGGACCGAATGCACCCCTAAAACAAGGCTTGCTCAACTCACTGCGAGTCGTGGGTTGGCTCACCTCACCATTGAGCCCGCATGGGCCGGCCCGCAGGACGAGCCAGCATGGACCATTGCCCACCCCTATGGATTCATAGTTTGTGCAAATTCGGATAAATCTGTTATGGTTGCTGATACAATTTGCATATATTGTTTGAATATAGTAGCAGATTTGGGTAACAGATAACAATCAGGACATCTGCGTACACATTTCAAACTGCTCCCTTGACACTCCCAGACATGGATTAATCTTTTTCATATAACCAGTCAGTGTGGCATGATTTCTTTAGCTTTCAATTCTGATAGTCTTGTGCTCTGCTATTGTTCCAATTAGCTTATTCTTCATCCATTGTTTCTGAGATAAGGATAGGTTGCGGTTGTATCTACAGGCACACATTTATTCCAATGGCCATGTCGACACCAATTCGAGCCTGCCCATAAATATAAGTATCTGCTCTGCTTTTCTTGCTAACATCGATGAGCACAGATCAGTTGCGGTGAAAATATTTGGTGAAGTTTATACGCTACCACCCTGGTCAGTAAGCATATTGCCGGATTGTAAAAATGTGGCTTTCAATACTGCAAAGGTGATGCTAACTTTTTCAATTGAATTACGTAAATGACAATTTCACAGCAGTAGGTAATATATCCGAGTAACCTGTATTTCCATAGATTTCGCATCCAGGAACGTGGCAACTTGATTAAATGACAGCTGGTTCTAGATTTGATCAATATTTTTTTATTTTCTCAAGTTAAGTTGGCCTCCAGCTACCTTGGGGCTTGTACTTATGGCAAACAAGTCTGATGATGAAAAGAAAAGCTTGGTTTCTTTTTGTAACTTCCTCATTTCCTAGTCAATCTAGTGGCATTTACTGAAATCATCTGAAAATAGTGCAAAGCAGAAGTAGAAATGTACAAAATATCCTGAGTATCAATGGACTCAGAAAATGCAGTTCTCTAGAATGGCGTTACTGAAAATGCTAATTTCTTGTAAGTGCAGGATTATATAACAATCAACACCATAACATATACTTGATAATTAATTGAGCAAAATTTCTCCATTGAAAGGGAAAAGCTTCTCACCTATTACCAACAGATTATTAAGATTTTTGCACAAGTTCAATACATGTGATTCAGTGTATCTGCAAAAGTATCTGTTGCTTAAATACCATTAAAATGAATTTTCAAGCTTATCGGTGTAGATGTGACATATATGAATTTGCGTTTGAGGATTGAAAAAAAAACAAAATAATAATAATAATAATTAATTAATAAAAGTAAACATAGCTTGTTAATTGATGTGTGTTTCTATTAAAGTCACTAATCTACCTTGAAGTACGGCAAGTAATTTTTATATATATGACAGTAGAGAAATTCTAGCTCTATATCTTGTCTCTGAGTTCCTTTCTTCATATCAGGTAGGTGCTCAGACTTCAATAAAACAAGTGGAAATTGGTTCCCCTGCCTATCCATACACTGCAGGACCTGGGCACTTGTCGCCAAAGATGGGAGGATTTCATGATGTGAAGAACTGGATGACCTTCAAAGAGTCGATTGGTGCGTGGAGTGCTAATAATTTCACTTCACAGGGTATATTAGAGCATTTAAATATGACAAAGGACACCTCTGATTATTTATGGTATATGACCAGGTACATGCATGTTTAGACCTCAGATTAAATGTTGAAACCTGCTGACTTACGGTAGATGCATGATTAAGGTGTGTGTTATGATTAGCGGTGTTGTATTTTTAAATAGTTTAACTGCCATACACATACATGATAAAGGATGCCTCTGATTATTTAGCATACCAGGTACACACACGCAAACATAAAAACAACGTAACATCTAGTCAACCAAGATAAATATTTGACATGCCTAGGAGCACTCCACTCTCATAAAATTGGAACAGGGACTATTGATGGTAATCTACTATTTTATATTTTTACAAACACAGAGTATGTTTTTTGTTGTGAGAGTGTGTAAACCAAGCCATCTCTGCTCTTCCCGACGTAAAAATCGACATTTGCTAGATATTGTTCACACTCTATTGTTTCATAGACATGTTTTGAAAGAATTTTGGGGGATGCCATTTTGACTACACGTTACTTGATAAGTCGTACGCCTTCTTCGAAACTAGACAACAAAGTTCCATACTCAGTTTTACACCCTCATAGTTGACCTGAGTTTTCCATCTAAAGTTTTCGGTTCTGTGTTCCACAGCCACAGCCCCTAGAAAACCAAACTAGATTCACATTCCTTAAATGTAACTTCTGGGTTAATTTTTCACTCAAAAGGGATATAGGTGTTATCGTCCATCTTTATGTTGCTATGTTCTAGTTGCACATGTCACTTTCTTTGAATCTCAATCTGGACACACGACACGTTCCCCTTCTCCCTGTAAGGATGATTATGACTACTTGGTTATTCGTGAGGCACAGATCATCAATGGTCAGTCCGATTCTGATGTGGTGTCTGACTCAAAACCACCAGCTGACCAACATTAGAGAAAGTTCTTCAAGTTTATACACATTGTTGTGCTCTTCCTTCTGTGCTAGCACCAGCTTCTGTTCCAAGTCCTGATTAGTGGGAATATTACCGATCAATTACCTAGTAATAGTACTACTGATGATCTCTCAATTGCTCATCGCAATGATAAAGGATATTGCAGTGGACATCTGATTTCTGACTTTGCTCTTACTCTCACTTATCATCTTCATATCAATCTTTTATCTTCTCTTTGGATTCTCAATCTGTTCCCAAAACTATGTTAGTATGTTAGAAGCTCTATCTATTTCAGGTTGGACTGAGGCGATGCAGGATGAGATGGCAGCCCTTGAGCGAACTGATATATGGGGGTTGGTTACTCTTCCTCTAGGAAAGAAAACCATTGACTACAAAGTGGGTTTACACTGTAAAGTTAAACCGTGATGGATCTCTTGCTCGCTTGAAAGGCGAGACGGGTTGCTAATGTTAGACCCTAGAGGGGGGTGATTAGGGTCTTATGCTAATCTAATCCGATTTTATGCCAATTAAAACTAATTAACAAGTTATCCTAGCAAGTATGAAATGCAACAATATATATGAACTAGGATAAGCAATATACAATATGATATATCCTAGCAAAGAGGTATATAGTGAAATATATGCAAGGATATATAATCTCAAGGGTAAACAATCTAAACTAGATAGTGGGCAATATAATCAACAAGCAATATACA
Source organism: Asparagus officinalis (assembly GCF_001876935.1). NCBI lineage: Eukaryota > Viridiplantae > Streptophyta > Magnoliopsida > Asparagales > Asparagaceae > Asparagus > Asparagus officinalis. The sequence goes on along the minus strand of NC_033802.1, from coordinate 39,224,637 downwards.
AAGGCGATATAAGATATGAACATAAAAGTAAGTGCGCCAATGCAATCACAAACAAACAATATGATTACGGAGTTCGGTCCCCACGACCTACGTCTCCGCTCCTCACCTCGAGGAGATCTCCACTATCACAACCAGGTTTTCTACGTTCACCCGAACAACGTTTACACCTCACAATACAATCACTATGCAATCACACCTCACACACTAAGTGTTGGTCCTAGCCCGTGTCCTCCTCCTCAAGTGCTCGGTTATAACCTCTCCCTAGGCACGTCAACCGACGCCACTCCTCTTGGATTCGACCCCGTCTGTCACCATACATTTCTCTCGGTGTACAAGTGTATTACAAGTGAATCATCACAATTAGGCACAATATAAATCAATTGATTGTTCTCTAAACAAGGTGAGAACTCAATTAAGCTCACTCTCAATGTTACAAACCCACAACCCTAAATTATACTATGAATGTAAATACAATAAGCTCAATAGGTTGTGTGTGAACAAAGAGATAAATAAAATTAACTAAACTCAATATAAACACTAGCTTAATAAAATGATAATTCAAACAATAAAATGTAAAGATAGATTGAGTTTAGAAAAACTTCTCCAATAAATAACAAGAGTGAGAGAGAGATGATTTGAAGCCCAAACACCAAAGATTATCTCCTCAAGCCCTTGTGAAATTATCTTTACAAACCAAACTCTTAAACAAGCTTAAAATAAGCTTAAACCCTTTTTAAAACCCTTGTTAAAAAACTTCTTGGATTAGCTTGAGAGTTGAAGGCAATGGAGTATTTATACCCTCTCACAACTCAGCCAAAACCCCAAGCAAAAAGACAGAAACAGCCCCAGCAACGATAAGAAAACTAGCCGTTGGAAGCTGAAAAAGCTCTCGTCGGTCGACCGGAGAATTCATCGGTCGACCGGAAATTTTATCGGTCGACCGGACCGATCGACCGACAGACTCTCTGTCGCCCAGTGAGCATATGAACTCAGGTTCGGTCGACCGGTTCAGTCGACCGAAAACTGACATATTCAAAAACTGGTTTTTAAAGCTATTTTTGAGACTTTTAAAAATGTGTTAAAAATAACAAATAAAGTCCAAAAATTATGAAACTTTGAAAAAAATATATAAACATGTAAGTGAACATGTTACAAAAAGAATTTTCCAAATTGCATTTCCCATTAGTGAAAAATCATCATTTTGCAAAATAGTTCAAAACACGAAAATGTAAACATGTGAAATTTGATATTTTGGCTAAATCATGTTTTGAAACTTTGCACAATGATTATATAGACTTAATAAAATATGTATATGATTATTGTTAAGTCCAAAAACTAAGAATACAGAAATTTCACAAAATTGCATATTCTATGCAATATTTTCAAAACACTAAATATGATTTTATTAAATATTAAGGACGAAATCATATATAGGCACATAAACATGAAACAAAATAGTATTTCCAATTCTATTCATTTGTTTCATATATAAACTCGAAACCTATTAAACCAAAAAACATATATGTATATATATAACTGTATATATACAAAATCAAAACCAAAGCGTGTATGTGTGTATATGATTGAGCTTAAAGTACTAACACGCATAATATAAAACCTAAAACTACATTACCCAAGCAATCTTGATCTTCAATTAAGCTTGACTTGGTACACGTTGCGGATGAAGCTTGAACTTGATCTTTAACTTTGAATTGCATAAGCTTCACCGACATTCCGCCAACCTCCATTGGATATCATCGTTGAAGCTCTATTCCATCCATCCTCCAACTCGTTGTTTGCCTAGAATAAATACAAAAACACAAACACTAGACAAACAATATTAGAAGTAAATTGTTTGTTAAACATCATCAAAATAAGAAAGCCAACAATCTCCCCCTTTTTGATGATGACAAACAATTTACAAAAAGGATATATGCATAAAAAGAAATGAATATACAAATTATAATTCACATGCATATAAACAAGGAAATGTATACTCACAATATTTCTCCCCCTTTGACAACATCAAAAAGGGGACAAAAGAATTAAGAGAGTGAAAGCTCCCCCTACAAATAAGCATGGATGAGTATGAAGCAAGTATAGAGATTGCTTCCCCTATCAAAATGCCATATAAAATATAAGCAATAAAAGATCATGGCAAACATGTGAGCAAGCATAAAAAATATGCTAAGAATCACTCACATTCAAGAGATAATGAGAACATATATAAATATATCAAGATGAACATATTGTCTCATATCAAAAACATAAAAACCATGTATAAAAAAAGATTTATGAAATCACAAGAAGGAAGACATGAGAATCATGTAAAAAGTTTTCAAGATGATCCATTAGCACAAACACATAAATATCATCATATAAGTGAATTATAATGAATTCAAAAGCAACAAATCAAAACATACTTTTTAAGAGAGGCAACAATTATATCAAGCTCTTGAGCTTGTTCCAACCCATATAATCATTTTAGCATCCGGTAAACGTGATTTGGGAATAAACACCCAATAACTCCGGAGGGTTATATAAATACAAACCTCTCATCAAAAAAATAAAATCAATAATCATGAAAACAAAAGAATTTGACCAAAGAAAAAGAATTGTTTTCATGTTCAAAAGTTTAAAATATAATTTTTCAAAACCAAGAAAGAGAAGGAAAACAAAAAACATTAAAATTCTTGGTTTAAAAATCAAATTTGTTTTGGTACCCAAGAACTCTTGGTACCAAAAGATTTAGGGACATGACCCCTATCATTTAAGCTCAAAGCCCTTGGGTTATGAACCCATTTTGGCGCATTTAGTGCATGGGTCCGGTCATAACAATAATTATGCAAATGACCCATTCGATTGTAATAAGTGCAATGAAGAGGATGCATTTGGTTATGTTGACCATGTGGATGTGCACGAGGAACATTTGCAAATAAAGATGATCTTTTAAGATGTGGATGTGCACGAGGAACATTTGCAAATAAAGATGATCTTTTAAGATTATTTTGCAAATGTGAAACTCTATTTAAATCAAAACAAAATTTGGCCAAATGACCAACTCGATCACAAAAATCACATTTAAACACATGAGCATGCTTATGATGAACATGATGAGTATGTGCATGTGTATGTGATGAAGAAACTTGATGAGATGCACAATGAGCTTTAGTATTCTTATATTTATGTGCATCATAGCAAAATTTAGATAAGTGGCCTTTACGACCACAAATTGAACACTTGTAAACTTTGCTATAAATATGTGCATAGTAAGTGTTGGATTTAAAGGAATTGACACGAGACTTTGCACATAAGTCCATAAGAATCTAAAGATGATATGCGTTCTTTAACATGATCCAACTCATTGTTAGGCATACAAGCATTGGAAATAAAAGTAGATGAAACATGATCATATTTAAATAAATTAAACTTATTTCTAATTATTTCTACTTCTATCATGGCATTATTATAGGCATGAGTTAAGCTAGCAATAGATGAAGTCAATTTTTTATTTTCTAAACTTAGCATGTCATTGTTTTCTTTTAAGTGTAACATTCTCTTTAGTAGTGACGTCAAGTTTAGAGGCTAACAACTCATGATCGGATTTTAAACTAATATGCTTGCTTTTAAGATTAATAAAATTATTTTGCAATTTTGTATAGGCATGAGATAATCTTTCATATGCAATGCTTGCTTTTAAGATTAATAAAATTATTTTGCAATTTTGTATAGGCATGAGATAATCTTTCATATGCACAAGCGAGTTCATCAATATTGCAATTTTGTATAGGCATGAGATAATCTTTCATATGCACAAGCGAGTTCATCAATAGATAAATTATTTTCGGAATCGGAATCGCTTACTACACAAGAGTTATCCTCTTGTGGCCGTGTGCATGATGCTCCAAATGAACTTAAAGAAAAATCCTCCAAAGCTTGTCGGATTGCCTCCAAGTCTCCTTGATGTGCTTCAATGAATTTCCAAAGTTTGTAAGCACTATCAAAATGAATAAATTTGTTAGAAAATGATGAGTCAAAAGCATTAAGCAAAAACTCTAACAAAAGCTTGTTCATTGTAAACATTTTATTATCATGATTACTCCACTTGGATTTCTCCAATGTGGGCATAATATAAGCACAGTCAATAACTTCCCATAAGTCAATATTTCTAGATTTAACAAATAGTTTAAATCTAAAAGCCCATTGTGCATAGGAAAAATCAATGAATTTAGGAGCAACATTGGATTCATAGCCTAAACGAAATATATTCATATTCAAGATATATATATGAATATATGCAAGCAAGACAAATGCAATCATAACTAGATTAGCACAAATAAGATAACTTGGATCTTTAACTCAAGGCGGTTAGACCTTAAATCAAAGAGCACCAAGCTCTGATACCAATTGTTAGACCCTAAAGGGGGTGAGTAGGGTCTTATGCTAATCTAATCCGATTTTATGTCAATTAAAACTAATTAACAAGTTATCCTAGCAAGTATGAAATGCAACAATATATATGAACTAGGATAAGCAATATACAATATGATATATCCTAGCAAAGAGGTATATAGTGAAATATATGCAAGGATATATAATCTCAAGGGTAAACAATCTAAACTAGATAGTGGGCAATATAATCAACAAGCAATATACAAAAGCGATATAAGATATGAACATAAAAGTAAGTGCGTCAATGCAATCACAAACAAACAATATGATTACGGAATTCGGTCCCCACGACCTACATCTCCGCTCCTCACCTCGAGGAGATCTTCACTATCACAATCGGGTTTTCTACGTTCACCCGAACAACGTTTACACCTCACAATACAATCACTATGCAATCACACCTCACACACTAAGTATTGGTCCTAGCCCGTGTCCTCCTCATCAAGTGCTCGGTTACAACCTCTCCCTAGGCACGTCAACCGACGCCACTCCTCTTGGATTCGACCCCGTCTCTCACCACACACTTCTCTCGGTGTACAAGTGTATTACAAGTGAATCCTCACAATTAGGCTCAATACAAAGTGTTTGTCTCAATGTCACAAACCCACAACCCTAAATTATACTATGAATGTAAATACAATAAGCTCAATAGGTTGTGTGTGAACAAAGAGATAAATAAAATCAACTAAACTCAATATAAACACTAGCTTAATAAAATGATAATTCAAACAATAAAATGTAAAGATAGATTGAGTTTAGAAAAACTTCTCCAATAAATAACAAGAGTGAGAGAGAGATGATTTGAAGCCCAAACACCAAAGATTATCTCCTCAAGCCCTTGTGAAATTATCTTCACAAACCAAACTCTTAAACAAGCTTAAAACAAGCTTAAACCCTTTTTAAAACCCTTGTTAAAAAACTTCTTGGATTAGCTTGAGAGTTGAAGGTAATGGGGTATTTATACTCTCTCACAACTCAGCCAAAAACCCCAAGCAAAAAGATAGAAACAGCCCCAGCAACGGTAAGAAAACTAGAAAAGATAGAAACAGCCCCAGCAACGGTAAGAAAACTAGCCGTTGGAAGCTGAAAAAGCTCTCGTCGGTTGACCGGAGAATTCATCGGTCGACCGAAAATTTTATCGGTCGACCGGACCGGTCGACCGACAGACTCTCTGTCGTCCAGTGAGCATATGAACTCAGGTTCGGTCAACCGAAAACTGACATATTCAAAAACTGGTTTTTAAAGCTATTTTTGAGACTTTTAAAAATATGTTAAAAATAACAAATGAAGTCCAAAAATTATGAAACTTTGGGAAAAATATATAAACATGTAAGTGAACATGTTACAAAAAAAATTTTCCAAATTGCATTTCCCATTAGTGAAAAATCATCATTTTGCAAAATAGTTCAAAACACGAAAATGTAAACATGTGAAATTTGATATTTTGGCTAAACCATGTTTTGAAACTTTGCACAATGATTATATAGACTTAATAAAATATGTATATGATTATTATTAAGTCTAAAAACTAAGAATACAGAATTTTCACAAAATTGCATATTTTATGCAATATTTTCAAAACACTAAATATGATTTCATTAAATATTAAGGACGAAATCATATATAGGCACATAAACATGAAACAAAATAGTATTTCCAATTCTATTCATTTGTTTCATATATAAACTCGAAACCTATTAAACCAAAAAACATATATGTATATATATAACTGTATATATACAAAATCAAAACCAAAGCGTGTATGTGTGTATATGATTGAGCTTAAAGTACTAACACGCATAATATAAAACCTAAAACTACATTACCCAAGCAATCTTGATCTTCAATTAAGCTTGACTTGGTACACGTTGCGGATGAAGCTTGAACTTGATCTTTAACTTTGAATTGCATAAGCTTCACCGACATTCCGCCAACCTCCATTGGATATCATCGTTGAAGCTCTATTTCAACCATCCTCCAACTCGTTGTTTGTCTAGAATAAATACAAAAACACAAACACTAGATAAACAACATTAGAAGTAAATTGTTTGTTAAACATCATCAAAATAAGAAAGCCAACAGCTAATGGTATTCTCAGGTGTATTAGCTTGACTATCTAGATACCTTCTTTGCTGAGGAAAATATTACTTCTACGCGGGTTCTTTTCTCATTAGCTACGACATTCCACATCTTCATCAATAGGACATCAAGAATGCTTTTCTCAATGGCATCCTGAAAGACAAGATTTGCATAAAGCAACCACCAGGTTTTGTTGCTCAAACGGGTGTGAAAAGGTGTGTAGATTGAGGAAATCACTTTATGGCTTGAAATAGTCTCTAAGAGCATGGTTTGGATGTTTTACATTGGACGACCAGTAGTTTGGCCTTTGTTGAGCACAGAAAGACCACTCAGTATTTTAGTGGACTCACTCTGGGAAGAGGATTCTCCTTGTAGTGTATGTAGATGATATTGTGCTCACAATGAAATCTTGTGTTAGTTTGGATTAGAAAGCCTAAAGAAGTACCTAGCCTAAAGAAGTACCTACAACATCATTTCCAGATTTCCAAACAAAGGATCCTTGGATCCTTAAGGTATTTCTTCGGTGTTGTGGGGGCCAAGTCCAAGAAGGACCTTCCCCTATCATGAAGGAATTATATCCTTAATATGCTTTTAGAGCCAGAGATGTTGGAGCGTAGGAGTGATAATTCTTTGATGGATGTGAAGAACTAGCTACTAGCAGATCTGAGGGAGCTTTTAACTGATGCCAGAGTAGATAAGAGATTAGTGGAAAAGTTAAACTACCAAATTAAAGGCTAGATGTCACTTTTTTTATTAGTGTAATTAGCCATTTTTTTGGCACCAAGAGGATTCATTTGGAAGTTTTGAAAAGGATTCTCAAATATTTAAAGAAAGCTCCTAGAAGGAGGAAATTCTATTCAGATTGTGGGCATACTATAGTTGTAGGTTTGTCATGCAGATTTGACAAGATTACCTTCTGATAGGTATCTACTATTTTTATTAGAGAAAATCTTATGTCTTAGAAAAGAAAGAAACAAACTACAGTTTCCAATGTTTTAAAAAGTCTTTGTATAGCCCACCTAGGAGTACACCTAAATCTAGGCGGTACCTAGGCCACCCACCTAGTGCCTAGCATCTAGGCAGTATATAGGCTACCCACTTAGCTTTTGGGAACGCCTAGGGGAGCGTGGGCTGCTCACGTAGATTGTGCCCTTATGCATTGATCATGTTTGTTCCATTGCAACCTTCACGTCTTCCAATCTCCTTCAAACTCCTCCAACCTCCAACAATGAACATCTTCTCTACCTCCTCCGACCTTCAGTAAAACCTCTTTCACCACAACTTAAATGAAGAAAGAAATTCGCCTAGGCGCCGGTCTGACGCCTAAGCTTTCTACTACATTGACATTTACCATTAATTATTGTAATTAAAAAAATAAAAGATATAGGAACCACCTAGATTCCGCCTAGGTTCTAGGTCTCAAGTCTTAATGCATAGGCCGCCTACCGCTTTCTATAACATTGGTGGTTTCTTTGTTTAGTGTAGATTCTGAGCATCGAGCAATGATAAATATAACATGTGAGTTAGTTTGGGTTAGAGATTTTTTGATAGACATCGATTTTCCTCCTAAAATATCCTGTGAGAGTATATGTTGATAGCAAGTCCGTTATTCATATTGCTAAGAAGCATGTGTTCCATGAGAAGGGCAAACATATTAAGAGTTGTAATCTAGTTTGTGAAAAGATGCTGGAGGAATTGTTGTGGCTAAGTATGTATCTTCAGAGAATCTGCTTGTAGATATTCTCACTAAACCTCTCGGGAAGCACGTGTGACAAGCTGGACATGTCCAATGCATACGCTCCACCTTGAGGGGTAGTGTTGTGAGAGAGTTAATTAGTCTTATTGTTTAGTCACACATTGCTTATGGGTTAATTATGTATTGACTCTCCTATCATACATATAACTGAATAGAAGAGAAAAAAAATCATCTCCTCTTTCTTCTTTCTCTAATTACTAATTCTACGTTTTCAAGTGTATGAATGTACTTCTATGGATTTACCCTGTCATATCTATTAGTGATTACTGATATCAGTTGTTACTCAGAGTTCACGTCTCTGATGAAGACATATCATTTTGGGAGGAAAAAGGCTTACTTCCATCGATTACTATTGACAGCATACGTGATGTGGTCCGAATTTTTGTGAATGGTCGTCTTGCAGGTATGTATTGCATGTAGCATTTGCTTCTGTAATGTTCTTTAAAGAAGCAATTTCTACATTACTAATTTGCATTTTATCAATAACTTGCGTATATGATAATTTGTAATTTTCCTTCAATTCCCATGGTCTTGTACTGAGGTACTCCATGCATCTAATACATCATTTGGATTTGAAGGTAGTAGACATGGTAAATGGATTAAGGTCGTCCAGCCTCTTTATTTGATTCCGGGATTCAACGAATTAGCTTTATTATCTGAGACCGTGGGATTGCAGGTATATGGCTCTATTCTTGGTTGCTTGGACTTGTTATTACTATCAGTAGAAGATTAGTCTCTCTGATGTGTACCAAGTAACTACAACTTATTCATTTATTAGGGTTTGTAACCATGGGTCCATTGCTTCAAGCAATAGTCATCGCCATCAAACCCTGTTCCAATTCTTTCAGACTAACCTTCCAAATTATGGACAAAAGCTCTTGCATGAGTCGTTTAAACCCCATCCTAAGTTCTACCTCTATCTTTTATATGTAGTTATTCTTTTCATACTAATCGCTTGGTGACCTAAGATGCATATCCTTTTTTTCCCCGTCAACTGTTATCTGTTATGCTGTAGGATTTAGTTGTTATCTGTGTGATGTGTTCACCTGACAAGTCTATTATAATTCATAGAATTATGGTGCTTTTTTGGAGAAAGATGGAGCTGGACTTAGGGGACAGATAAAATTGATTGGCATGAAAGGTGGGGAAATTGACCTTTCCGGCTCCCTTTGGACGTATCAGGTACATCATTTCAGTATGTCCTCATATACTCACATCCAATTGATTTGAAAGTTGCTCTTTCTTTAGAGACTTTCAGTTATTTCCATTCTATATTTTAGATGTTTCTTTTGGTCTAAAGTTTCCAACCTCTCTGGGGAAGGTGTAAATAGGGTCATGAGTGAAAAATAACACTTTTTACCATTTTACCTGGAGAAAATAATTCAAAAAAGAGGAAACAATGGTATTGAATACTCAGAAAAAATTTCTTTTAACTAGTGATTAATTTTAAAATTTATAGATAATAATAAAATCTGCAAGTTAATAAGTAATGATATCTTGTAAAAAGTCTCCACTGGAGTGTGTTCACTAGAAAAGGTGACATTTTTATCATTTTCCTTTGCAAACAAAATATGGGATCATGTTGTATCTTCTTTGATATAATCGTACATTTTTAAGTTTAGGCATCATGTTGGATAAACTCCTGATCTTATCTTCATAACAGTTTCTCCAACCCCATTCAGGGCATTCGAATGGTAATAGGATATCTTTCTTTTTATTTGTAACTGCAGGTAGGAATGAAGGGGGAGTTGAAAAAAATATATGATCCAGAGGCACAACAAAATGCAGATTGGACTGCTCTCCAGCTTGATAGTTTACCATCAGCATTTACATGGTATAAGGTAAAGCCATAATTATCTTTGTCTAATAAATTTCTGTATTTTCTTGATTAGTGTATTGAAATTATTAGTCGACCTTCTTAGTGATCTTTGGATATTTCAAATGCAGACTTCTTTCGATGCCCCTGAAGGCAATGATACCGTCGCTCTTGATCTGGGGAGCATGGGAAAGGGCCAGGCTTGGGTAAATGGTCATGGCATTGGAAGGTTCTGGTCATTGGTAGCCCCTAAAACTGGATGTCCCAGAAGTTGCAACTATCGTGGAGCTTATAATGAAGACAAGTGCACAACAAACTGTGGGGAGCCAACTCAAACCCGGTATCACTACCTTCCTACAATTACATATTTGATTTTTGGATTCAGTTTTTGTTGCATCGTAGCATGATTAAGTTCCAAAATTGATTTTGCTCTGCACATATCAATGTTGAGGCTATACTTACCCGAAAGGTTAAGCTATTGAATGATGCATCCACAATTATAGCATATGCTAATACCCAAGTCCTGATGCTTCAATGTCATGTGGGGGTCTACGTGCAATAAGATGTTTTTCATCTCTATATATCTACCTATCAAGCTGACCATTCAGTTTGATTTGCGTTTTGTAACTTCTCTTAACCATTCTGCCATTGGATTTATGAGCTTGTAATGAATATAGCAATGTTGACCATATCTGTACCATCAAAAATCCACTTCCATGGCTAAACTTTTTCAGGTACCATATTCCAAGAGAATGGTTACAGCCTTCAAACAATCTCCTTGTGCTCTTTGACGAAACTGGTGGAAACCCATTAAAGATTTCCCTGAAGGTGCACTCCACCAAAACAGTATGTGCAAAAATGTCTGAACACTATTATCCACCACTCTCTGCCTGGTCTATTCCAGATTCAGCTGGTGGAAAAGTGTTGCTCAACAAAACTTCACCGGAAATGCACTTACGCTGTGATGAGGGCAAGAAAATCTCTGCTATAACATTTGCAAGCTATGGGACTCCAAGTGGCAGTTGCCGAGGGTTCTCCATCGGAAAATGCCATGCACAAAGCTCACTATCGGTAGCATCTAAGGTGTGTACACTATTCACCTGACCAGTTACGAGGCAAATGTTCCTGTATGGAAAATCTTGGACTAGTAATTAGACAATCAGGAGGCAACACATGTCCCAGTAAAAACTTAAAAGTCGGATGGCTATTTACCATTCATTTTAAGATTTGAGCTTGGGACACCGTGTCAAGTTATCCTACCTTGATCACTGAATATTAGAAAATTTCCTTGCAGGCTTGTAAAGGGAGGAATAGATGCAGTATTAGTGTCTCGAACGAGACGTTTGGTGACCCATGTAAGGGAACCAGCAAGAGTTTAGCAGTACAATTAGAGTGTAGCTCGGCATCAGATACCGGACTTCTCCGTAGCTCCATGTAGCATATGCAAAGCTATAACTGCTGTATGTGAAGCACCCACAATGCTGTAGAGAACAGTTGCATACACAGTAACTTGTATGTTGATGTTTTGTATAGTGGGCTGGGAAGTGGAAGCACCTTCTGTGCTTTCCCAAGGTTGCAATTTACATTTAGGGGTTTTTGTCTTTTAAACCCAAAAGTTTACTCATTTATCTTTGAACCCACGTACTTCTAGTAATACCCATACGTCCAGGATACTTCATAATGTATCTGTAAGTCCAAAAGTAACAAATACGGTACATTGGCATATTTGTATTTATCTAAAAAAAGATTAAAAAAAACCAACAGTCCCCCTCTCTCTCTCTCTCTCTCTCTCTCTCTCTCTCTCTCTCTCTCTAACAATAACCACAAGCAGATGTAGATCCTCCCCCTCTTCCACCACTTCTCCTCAACCTCAACCTTCTCCATCGCCACTCATCATCCTCCCTCCGTCCACCTCTCACTACCCAAAAGCACGAGGGCATGAGATCACAGATCGCTCCACCAATTAGACTTGAGGAGTCACCACTGGTGAAGAGGATGCCATTCTCAATCTGTTACACTCCAGAAATCTGTTGGATATTTTGAAAAGGTCAATATTGACACCTAACTAATCTCATCTTTAATCTCCACTAACGCCACTAAAAATTCCTAATTCCCCTCTAACTACAGCTATTTCTTTGGACTCTTTCTCCTCTCACTAATATAAAAACCATTTAATAAAATCCTAAACCCCCAAGCTCTTCACGTGTTTATCTCTGCCGCTGTTCCTTCCCACGTTCCAAACTCCAAAGACAAAAAATGAGAGAGAAGAGAGAGAGAGAGAGAGTTAGAGAGGGGTTGGGGGGAGATTGTCTTCATCATCCCTGTCACCTGGCACGCGACTGTCAGAGCAAAAGGAGCGAACAACTTTTAGCAAGGATCTCTTCGTCTAGCTATCCATATCAATCAACGTTGGTAAATCGTCACCACAGTTTGCTTTTCTTTTATATGATCAATTTTCTTCATCTGAGCAGAAGCTTTGTACTCTCGTCCGAGTACAGAGGCCAGCTGTTTCCGGAAGCTTTTACCGCTAGGGGGAAGGGACCAACTGTGTCAGGGCGATAGGTGGATTCACAATCTTCTAGGACAGTGATTACACGACTGCTTTCCGTTCAGACCTAATTTTCTTATCTCTTATTTAATTCGGATTTAATTTACATGCTATAACTTTTATTTAATAATTTTTCCAATAATCTAGAAGATTGAGGGATTATAGCATTTAAGTATTAAATCCGAAATAATTATAATTTATAATTCTTCTATGACTGTTAAAAAAATTTAATTGTTATTGTTTCTGTTACTGTTCATCCAAAAGAGAATTAAAAAATAAAAAAAAAGTTTCTCGATGATGCATACAGTAGTATTCTTCTGTGCAATTACATAGAGTTCTATAGTTGTTTATATGTTTTGATTCAAATATTTCTCAAAATATACAATGAGGTCTAAGTTCTTCTGCCTGTAAGAACTAGTAACATCGGAATGATTTTAATAAACTTTATTTGAAATGTATCATCCTTGTGGTATATGTTTGGAGATTAAGTTTAGCAATCTTCTTCTGCAACTCCTCCCATATGTGAAATAAATTATATTCGTGCAACAAAATTTGGGTTGAAATTTGTTAATTTTAGTTTATTTCTTCACCCACCATATATTAATCTACAATTGTCAGTAATTTGGGTTGAAATTTGTTAATTTTAGTTTATTTCTTCACCCACCATATATTAATCTACAATTGTCAGTAACTCATACTATTGTGATTATGAGATACTTTATTTCTTCACCCACCATATATTAATCTACAATTGTCAGTAACTCATACTATTGTGATTATGAGATACTATATAAGGTTCATGATTCCTACACGATGGGTTGAGTGTCTTAAGTTATAATGATCTCTTGACACAATTATGCACAGATGCTGCATGCCATCTGTACACTTTCACAATCAAGCATGGAAACCAACATCTAATTCATAGTATGCTAATGTCACTCCATCCTCTCTTTTATTAACAGAATGTTTGAATTATTTTAAGTATATAATGATCTGCTACACCTTTTTTGAAACTTACTTGTTTGTTATGGTTATCCATTTGTATTTTACTAATTATTCATAGCACATCTGCTATCCTAGTGTAGCATTATATCTGTTGCCAATATGCGTCATGTCACGATGTGCTTTCATTGGTTTTAAAGTTTTGGTCACTCTTAACTACCCATGCCTACATCAGAAAGTTGACTCTAGCGGAATTCACATACTTTTTCAAGCATATGTATCTTGATGAATTTGTTAACTACATTACATGGCAATTCATTAGTCTGAAATTTAATTTTTTTTGGACTAAGTTTGCATCTTTTAATTCTATTTTATATGGTGAATTATATTTTAAATCTTCAAAAGTAAAGATTATCTCTTTTATTGCATTATGATGGATGTCTCTTTTGTAGGCAACCAATTTAAATTTAGAATGTCTCTTTTGTAAACAACCAATTTAAATTTGGAATATTTCTTTTGTAGGCAACCAAATTAAATTTAGAATGTCTCCTTTGTAGGAAACCAATTTGTAACTTCTTATAATAGGAGAATTTAAAAAAAATTATACATATGAAGTATGAAATATACTTTAAGATACGAAATCCTATTATAAGATTCTCTTGAATGCTTTGCATGTAACTATTAGTAATTTCATTCATTTATGTGCATATGCATGCATGTGAAGATATAACTGCAGTAATTGAGTTTCACATTAGTCCTATCATTTTAATAGTGACTAGAAAGAATCAATTTTATAGCTCTTCTTTTGACTACATATATAATGTTTTCTCTTGATATTTCAGGAAGATTAGAGTTGATATAAATATGCTTTGTCAACTAGTATGCCTAGTTATAGGAGATGTGATGAATCAATGTCCTCGCAAATCAAATCAAGAGGTATATCTTATAACTTCTTTCTATATGATGAATAAAAGTTATATTGAAATTAGTCCTTATAACTTCTTTCTATATGATGAATAAAAGTTATATTGAAATTAGTCCATCAAATAATTAAAAATTGCTATTAGGTTCCATTCTATATGATGAATAAAAGTTATATTGAAATTAGTCCATCAAATAATTAAAAATTGCTATTAGGTTCCATTATCCTTATAAGTTGTATCAAATTAAACCCTCCCCTTGCTTCTTGTACTCTTGCCTGGAGAGACTAATTTTAAATTAACTTAATAAGAAGGTGACCTAATGTCAATTTCAACAATATGAAGGGCAAATTTTAAATAACTTAAGAACTAGAGGACTTGACAAATCCATACAACGCCTGCTAGGCAAAGTTGTGATTTTAGACTTTATAAAGTCTGAGAAGAATCTTACCCGACCCTTTGACAAAGAGTTTATCCAGGAGTGTGACTCTGGATTCATCGAAGGAGATGGGGTTAAGCCTATAAATGAGGTCACTGATAGTGATAACCCAACCTTTATTTGGAGACTTAGTCTCAATGTAGGTTCAATGTGGTAGAAACAAGCTGGACTAGTAACACGCATGTGGAGCATCGACCTAGATATATTCATATATCATTATGTAGCATCTGCTATTACCCCTTCTTTATGGTGACGATGCTCTTATGATATAGCTGGTTAGGTTGAGTTTTACTCTTACTAAGTCTAACGCGTGTATTACGGAGGGTATAATATCCAGTTGTAGTACCATTGGAGGACTTACCTACGTGAGAAGAACCGTGATGGCCGTGGTTGGGGGTGGGGGCTGAGCTAACCGCTAGAAACTATCGTGAGTCGGATTATTGTGAGCATAGCCTTTAAAGCTCAACCCTCTTTGCTCAATAGATGAAGACGTATTGTGTGTGTGTGTGTTCGTCAATACCTGGTACAATGGGCCTAATTCAAAGCCTAGTCCATTATGTCCCTCAGGTGGCGATGAACTCACTAAGGAAAGGTCAAAACTGAAAGCTACCTCTCCCGAATTCACGATACAAAAGATTCCCCAACCTATATTTGTTTTTATGATTTATTGATTTATTTATTGATTTTGAGTTTTTAGTCAAAATTTCCTTTGGGGGGGGGGGCTGTTGGATATTTTGAAAAGGTCAATATTGACAACTAACTAATCTCCTCTTTAATCTCCACTAACCCACTAAAAATTCCTAATTCCCCTCTAACTACAGCCACTTCTTTGTACTCTTTCTCTTCTCACTAATATAAAACCCATTTAATAAAACCCTAAGTCCCCAAGCTCTTCATGTGTTTATCTCTGCCGCTGATCCTTCCCACGTTCCGAACTCCAAAGATAGAAAAATGAGAGAGAAGAGAGAGAAAGTTAGAGAGGGGTTGGGGGAGATTGTCTTCATCATCCCTATCACCTGGCACGCGATTGTCAGAGCAAAGGGAGCGAACAACTTTTAACAAGGATCTCTTCGTCTAGCTATCCATATCAATCAACGTTGGTAAATCGTCACAACTTTTTACTTTTCTTTTATATGGGCAATCTTCTTCATCTGAGCAGAAGCTTTGTACTCTCACCCGAGTATAGAGACCGACTGTTTCCAGGGGCTTTTACCACTAGGAGAGGGGACCGACTACGTCAGGGCGATAGGCGAGTCATCAATCTTCTAGGGCACTGATTACACGATTGCTTTCCGTTCAAGCCTGATTTTCTTATCTCTTACTTATTTAATTCAGATTTAATTTACATGCTATAACTTTTATTTGATAATTTTTCCAACAAAACCTTTTGCCAATTTCATTTTGATGGCTTAGGAAAGCGAATTGTATCTCAATTTGATATGAATAAATGAATGAGTGAAGCATGAGTTCTTTCTCCGTTGCCTGGAAGGTGTTTGGGACGCAACACAGGAGCACAAGTTCCTCCTCTACCATCAGGAACATGTTATGATGAAATGCGTGGTTGTTCGGGCGCGATGTTCTCAAGCTTCACTATAGTTCCTTGTTGGGTAGCAGTATTCCTAATCTATTAGGATTCCTAATCTATTTTGGTAACATGAGGTTAATAGGATTCCTAATTTATTTTGTTTTTGGTTTTAGGATTCTTAGTCTGTTTTGGTATTAGTTTTCTATATATATGGAGATTAGAATCAATTATCAAAAGAGAGGAGAGTTGTACACAGAGATTAGAGAGATTTTTGAACATTGTGAGAGGGAGATATTGTGAGCAAGTTGAGATCTTTGGTTGAGGGTTAGTTTGTGAGTTTTGTGATATTGTAATCCTTTGTACTCTCCTTGATTTAGTGGAATCTCTCCATCCTCTCCCCTTGGACGTAGGCAATTTATCGAACCACGTAAAATTGGTTATCTCGCTATTTGTGTGATTTGTAATAGCTTACTTAGGTTCTCTCGACAGGTCAGTCCTAGAACTGATGAGAGGAGGAGCTGATATCTTACTTGGTTGAGATTTTTTGCTTAAGGTTCTTGTTTCCTTTGTGAAACAGGAATTCTTATTGTGACCTGACTCTCTTGTTGTGCTGCCAAAGTGCTGTCAAAATTTTCGTTGCACGCAACAAGTGGTATCAGAGCCCAGATTTTAGATCTAGGGTTTTTTAGAATTAGGTGGAGGAAGATTCTTGTGTGAAACTTGGTTCTTGGAGTTCTAGGCTTCGGTGGAGATAGCATTAGGAGTTGCCGTTGGAGATTTCGCTTTCCTCGTGTGGACAGGAGATCTATTTGGAATCCGATCTAGGATTCAGTTGGGTAATTCTTAATTTCTATCAAAGTTTGATTCTTTCTCTATAACTTGGAGTTAGTTTGTAATGGGAGAAGAAGGTAAAAGCAGCAAGTCGATGGCGAGTATAGTTTAAGTTGGTTTTCAGAACACCAAAATTAGTATGGTGAAGTATGACGGTAAAATCAACTTTGGTTTGTGGATGAGCGACGTACAGTATGCGCTCAATGCTCAGAACTTGGAGGAGACCATCATGGTCCACGAGAGACCACCAAAATATAAAAAGGTGATATGGGAAAAGATGAATAGCAACGCTTGTGGGGTGATCAGGTCCTGTTTGGAACAGAAGCTGAAGTATGATGTGATTGGAGTGACGTCTGCAATAAAGATGTGGGAAATTCTTAACAACAAGCATCTTAGGAAAAGTGTTGAGAACAGATTGCATTTGCTGCGAAGATTATTCAGATTTTAGATGTCCAGAGGCACCTCGATTGCGGCTCATGTGAACAACTATACGAAGTTGTTGTCGGACTTGGCGAATATTGATGAGAAGATATCGGATGAGTACAAGGCTATTATCTTATTGGGCTCCTTACTGGATGAGGAGTATGACACCTTTGTTCTTACTTTGTTGAACATGAGATCTTCTATCAGCTATAGTAAAGTTACTAATACATTGACGAATTATGATTTGAGGAGGAAGGACAATGAGACTTCTCGCGCTAGTACTTCAGACGAGGCCTTGTCGACGAGAGGTAGAAGCCCATATCCAAAAGATGATAATAGAGGGAGGTCAAAGTCAAGAAGCTGTTACCAATTAGCAAAGAACCAATATGCATTTTGCAAGGAGCAGGGACATTAGAAGAGAGACTGTCCGAAGCTCAAGGAGAAGGAGAATGGCAAGAAAAAGGGCCCGAAGTCCAATGAGGTGAATATTGCGAAAGACGATGATTTCGATGATTCGAGCTTTTCTCTATTGATTACTCCGGAGGTGAACCACTTGGATGCATCAGATTGGATGCTTGATTCCGGCGCTACCTATCATGTGACCCCTAGACGAGATTATTTTGTATCTTTTGAGAAGCTCGATGGGGGAGTTGTAGTCATGGGAAATGATCAGTCATGTGGCATTTGTGGGATAGGTAATGTGTGGATCCGGATGCACGATAGAGTAGTTCGTGAATTGAAGGAGGTGAGATTTGTTCCTCAACTAAAGAAAAATCTTATCTCAGTTGGAGCTTTGGAGGCAAAAAGATTCAAGGTGACCTTTAAAGTCGCTGTAGCAAAGGTTACTAAGGGATCTTTGGTGGTGATGAAGGGAGCCCGCAGTCGAAACTTGTATTTTCTAAAGGGGAGTACCGAAGTTAGCTAGGTTGCTTCAGCTATTACAGACGCGGACATGAGCAGACTTTGGCATTATAGGTTGGGGCACACAGGAGAGAAGTCACTGCATGCTTTGTGCAAGCAGGGGCTATTGAAGGGATCCAATAGTAGTAAAGTGGATTTCTGTGAGCATTGTGTTCTTGGCAAGAAGACAAAGGTAAAGTTCGGGACGACCATTCATAGGACGAAGGGCATCCTGGACTACGTGTACACAGACGTTTGGGGTCCCACCAAGACTGCATCACTTGGTGGTCGATATTGGTTCGTCACATTCGTTGATGACTATTCTAGGCGATGTTGGGTGTACACCATGGCAAAGAAGAGTGAAGTCCTAGATATATTCGTGGAGTGGAAGAAGAGATTGGAACCACAGACTGGGAGAAAGATCAAGACGTTACGATCCAACAACAGTGGTAAATACACATCAAACCCCTTTCGACAGCTATATCGAGACGAGGGCATGGAGAGGCACTTCACGGTTAGTCATACACCACAGCAGAATGGGGTGGCAGAGAGGCTAAATCGGTTTTTGTTGGAGAAGGTCCGATATTTATTAGCGCAGAGTGGTTTGGAGAGGATCTTTTGGGCTGAGGCACTTACATATGCGAGCCACCTCATTAATAGGCTGCCTTCATCTACGATTGAGGAAAAAACCCCTATGGATAAGTGGTCGGGAGAGTCAGCACACGATTATGACCAACTCAAGGTATTCGGGTACCCTGTGTTTTATCATGTGAGGACAGATAAATTGGAACCTCGAGCTAGGAAGGTCATATTTGTAGGATTCAAGCGTGGTGTCAAGGGATACAAGTTTTAGGATCCAGTTGATAGGAAGATTGTGCTGAGTAGAGACGTCACGTTTGATGAGGCTTTTGTCTTGAAGCTTCCCAGCTCTCATCAGGTGGAGAGCGACCCGACGAAGAAGATATCGCAGGTGGTGGAGATCAATGTAGCTCCACAGTATCCAGATGGTGCAGTATCCATTAGAATGCCGAGGCGAGCACGATGGTGACACGGAGGATACGGGTACTGATGTGCAGGATCAGGGACCGACAGCTCGGGTTCAAGATTTTATTACTGTTCGGAGACAGAGGAAAGACATACGGATGCCAATACGGTATGCCGACACAGTTGCGTATGCACTTCCGGTGGAGAGTATCGATGAGATGGTGTCTACTACATTCAAAGAGGCCGAGCAGAGTTCGGAGGCTGATTCGTAGCAGGTAGCTATGCAGGAGGAGATGAAGTCTTTTCACAAGAATGATATGTGGGAGCTTGTTGAGCTTCCAAAGGAGCGGAAGGCAATTGATTGCAAGTGGGTATACACAAAGAAGGAGGGCATTGAGGGCACTACATTGAGGTTCAAAGATAGGTTGGTTGCGAAGGGCTATGCACAGGAGGAATGTATTGACTATAATGAGGTTTTTTCTCCGGTGGTGAAGCACTCTTCGATTCGGATTTTGCTAGCTTTGGTGGCATAGTATGGTTTGAAGTTAGATCAGTTGGATGTGAAGACAGTATTTCTTTATGGTGATCTTGATAAAAAATATATATATGACTCAGCCATTGGGATTCCGAGCTGCAGGAAAAAAAAATTAGTTTGCAGATTGAAGAAATCACTATACGGTTTGAAGCAGTCTCCTCGATAGTGGTATAGGCGATTTGATGGTTTTATGATTGGTCATTCGTACACTCGGAGCCAGTTTGATCCTTACGTATATTTTGGCAAGTTGAAAGGAGGTGCGTACATCTATTTATTACTTTATGTCGATGACATGTTGGTTGCCTCTATTTCTAGGTCTGCTATAGATGAGTTGAAGGCACAACTTTCAAAAGAGTTTGAGATGAAGGATTTGGGTGAGGCGAAACACATTTTAGGGATGGAGATCGACAGAGACAATAAAAGGGGCAAAATTTGTTTGACACAGGTAGCTTATTTGAAGAAGGTTTTACAGCGATTTCATGTTAGCATGGATACGAAGCTAGTTAGTGTATCTTTGGGAGCCCATTTAAAACTTTCAGCTGACCTCTCACTAAAGTCAGTTGAAGATCGAGAGTTGATGTCAAAGACTCCATATGCGCGGTTGGGAGCTTGATGTACGCGATTGTATGTACGAGACCAGATTTATCACAGACGGTGAGCATGGTTTCGAGATACATGCACGATCCAGGAGTGAGTCATGTTGGCCTTCTTGTTTTGATGATGTTTAACAAATAATTTACTTCTAATATTGTTTGTCTAGTATTTGTGTTTTCGTATTTATTCTAGGTAAACAACGAGTTGGAGGTTGGATGGATTGCGCTTCAACGATAATATCCAATGGAGGTTGGCGGAATAGTAGAGTGAAGCCTTGCTATCAAGTTAAAGATCCAATTACAAGCTTCATCCAAGTTTACCAAGTTGAGCTACAATGAAGATCAAAATCAAGCTTGGGTAATAGTTAGTTTAGGTTTATATTATGTGTGTTAGTACTTTAAGCTCAATATTATACACACATTTATTGGTTTCCATGTATATATATAGTTATATATATACATATATGTTTTGATTTGATAGTTTTCATGTTTTACTATGAAACAATTAAATATAATTAGAAAACATATTTTAGTTTCATACTTATATGCATATATATGATTTCATCAATATCAATTTTATTTAGTTCAATGAAATCATGTTTTAGTGCATTATATGTGTATTTTGATAAAATAATATATTTATTATTTATAGACTTCATAACAATAGTTTACATCTTTCTTCAAGTCTATAAAATCATTTTGTAAAGTTTTAAAATATGGTTTAGGCAAAATGTCAAAATTCATATGTTTACATTTCTATGTTTTGGACCTCCTTACAAAATAATGATATTTTACATTTGGAAAGTCCTTTTTGTAAACCAGTCTTTGTAGCATGTTTATTATCGTGTCTACAATCATTCCCCAAAGTTTTATATTTTTCTGAATTTATTTGATATTTTTAAACAGTGTTTTAAATCAGCAAACTGCTTTCAAACCTGAATTTTTTATATATCAGTTTGCGGTCGATCGCCACGGTCGATCGCGCCTGTGTCTTTTGCTGAGTAGGCCGCATAAACTTTCGCGGTTGACCGCCACGGTCGACCGTCGAGCTAAAAATTCCCACGGTCGACCGCGTAAGTCTCTGGAAGTTTTCTGAGTTTTAAAGCTGGCTTGCGGTCGACCGCGACTTTTCCACGGTCGATCGCCGATAGCCCAACGGCTATTTTTGGTACAGAATCGTATTCCTGATTTTCTAGGATTTTTGTTGTTTTGTTTGGGGTTTTGGCTGTTGGTTTCTCTTCCTATATAAACCCCTCAACCCCTCTTCTATCAACAACCAAGGAGAAAATTTTAAACAAGTTTAAGAGGGTTTTACAGTTTGTTTAGTTTGTTTTTGGGGTTTGCATTTAAAAGAGGAGCTTGCATCATTTGTTGAGGAGTTCATCTTCAATATCTTCTCATCCTCTCTTTATGTTTATAGAAAAGTTTTCTAACTCTTTTCTCTAGCAATTTTATTATTGATTTCCATATTCTTATTATTGCTAGTTTGCTATTTGAGTTAGATTTTATTTCACTCATTGTTTACACACACCCACATGAGCTTATTGTATTTTCATACATAGTATATTTGGGTTAGTAAGAGTTGTAACAATTAAGTGTGAGCTTTCTTTGTGTTCTCATCCATATTAGAGAACAAATCATTTATTGTATTGTGCTTATTATGAGATACACTTTGTAATACACTTGTACACCGAGAGAAGTGTGTGGCGAGAGTCAGGTATCATCCTAAGAGGAGTGGCGTCGGTTGACGAACCTAGGGAGAGGTTGTATCCGAGCACTTGAGGGAGACACGTCTAGTTCAACACTTGAGAGGGTGTAGAGTGGGATTACAAGAGTGTGTTAGTTGTAGAGTTTTTCAGTAAACTAGAAAATCGTATTGTGAGGTGTAAACGTTATTCAGGTAAACGTAAAAAACTCGGTTGTGATAGTGGAGATCTCCTCGAGGTGAGGAGCGAAGACGTAGGTCGTAGGGACCGAACTCCGTAATCATATCGTTTGTTTGTGATTGCATTGGCGCACTTAGTTTTATATCTTATATCGTCTTTGTATATTGCTTGTTGATTATATTATCCACTATCTAGTTTAGATTATTTACCCTTGTGTTAATTATATATCCTTGCATATATCTCATAGTATATCTCTTGCTAGGATATTGCTCTTTGTTCATATTGCTTATTCTTACTTGTAACATATTGTATATCTCTCTTGTAAGAATAATTTGTTATTAATTTTAATTGGCATAAAATCGGATTAGATTAGAATAAGACCCTAATCACCCCCCTCTAGGGTCTAACAGGTACGTCCAGCGAAATAATCTAAATAAGGAAACCCTCATGTATATACCTTGTATCTCAAATTGTAAAATGTATTGGCTACGTTGATTCGGATTATGCCGGGGATTTGGATAAGCGTCGGTCTACTACGGGGTATGTGTTCACTTTGACCCGTGCGCCGGTGTGTTGGAGATGTACCTTACAGTCTACGATGGTTTTGTCTACGATGGAGGCAGAGTATATGGCAGTTACGGAGGCTGTGAATGAGGCTATTTGGCTTCGAGGACTTTTGGAGGAACTTGGTATATCGCAGAGGTCCGTCACTATTCATTATGATAGCATGAGTGCTATCTATTTGGTGAAGAATCAGGTTTTTCATGCGCGAACGAAGCACATTGACGTTCGTTATCACTTCGTTCGAGATATTCTTGAAGATGGCTATGTGGAGATTGTGAAGGTCCACATGAAGGTTAATCTGACGGATATGCTCACTAAGGTGGTTCCAAGCAACAAGTTTGATCATTGTCGAAACTTGTTGCACATTCGTAGCAACAAGTTTGATCATTGTCGAAACTTGTTGCACATTCGTGATTGTTGAGGCCGTTGACGGCTATTTGGATGAACTACGGGCGGCTTGATCTAACTTGTTGCACATTCGTGATTGTTGAGGCCGTTGACGGCTATTTGGATGAACTACGGGCGGCTTGATCTCTTAGGAGAGGGGGTACGTAGGCAACCACATTGGTGCAGCCGAATTTGGTGAGACAACGTATTAGTGCTCTGTTGGTGTCGGCTCGGTTTTGGGAAAACTTTGCCGAGGTGAAGAATTATTGGATAGCAGTATTCCTAATCTATTAGGATTCCTAATCTATTTTGGTAACATGAGATTATTAGGATTCCTAATTTTTTTTGTTTTTGGTTTTAGGATTCTAGTCTGTTTTGGTACTAGTTTTCTATATATATATGGAGATTAGAATCAATCATCAAAAGAGAGGAGAGTTGTACTCGGAGATTAGAGAGACTTTTGAGCATTGTGAGAGTGAGATATTGTGAGCAAGTTGAGAGCTTTGGTTGAGAGTTAGTTTGTGAGTTTTATGAGATTGTAATCCTTTGTACTCTTCTTGATTTAGTGGAATCTCCTCATCCTCTCCCCGTGGACGTAGGCAATTTGCCGAACCACGTAAAATTGGTTGTCTCGCTATTTGTATGATTTGTAATAGCTTACTTAGGTTCCCTCGACAGGTCAGTCCTAGAACTGTTGAGAGGAAGAGCTGATATCTTACTTGGTTGAGATATTTTGCTTAAGGTTCTTGTTTCCTTTGTGAAACAGGAATTCGTATTGCGACATGACTCTCTTGTTATGCTGCTGAAGTGCTGCCAAAATTTCCGCTACGTGCAACATTCCTTCTGTTGTTCGTTTTGCTGCTCACTGCACTGCCAATGTAAATTGATGATTAATGATGATCCTTCGTTGTTGTTTGTTTAGCAGTGTTTTTGCAGAGGCAAGTTTCGATAGTATCACAAGTTGATGCAAGGGTATTGCAACCTACTCCTACAAGCTGTCATGCTCTACATTTAAGTTGTTGCATTTAGAGCTTCACTTGCTGTACCCATAGTTAAATTGCTATGCTTACAGATTAAATGTCTCTACTAAGAATTCAAGTCGCTATACTTTCAGTTTTTTGGAGGTGGCAGGGATCGAAGGGAGGTGGTGGGGCTGTCGAAGGGTGGTGGTTGTATTCTCGCATACGTTCTGGTGTGATTGGTGGAAGATGAGAGTAAAGATTATCCAGACTCATTCAAAAAAAAGATTCTTAATAATAAAAGGAATGTTCTTTTTTTTTATATAAAAGATAATCTATACTACTTATAAAAGATAATCTATACTACTTATAAAAGATAATCTATACTACTTATAAAAGAGAATACTAATACTTTTATTTTTAAAAATAATTTATATAAAAAATTTTGGATCCTTGAAATTTATGAGACATATACTTTTCTCTTCTTTTCTTCAAAATATTTGGCCACTCGCTAGAATATTCTAATAATTTATAATGATAACAAAATTAATAAATATATTATAATTTAATATAAAATAATTATTAATTATAATGAAATAGTAAAATTATTTATTTAATAAAATATTATACATATTTATAATTATTAATAATAGTATAAATAGGATTTTTTATATTATAATGATTATTACCCTTTACGATATTATAATATCATCTTAGACATAAAAATTAGACACTATGAACATAGTGAAATAAAATATTAGATCTTTGAAATTTATGAGTCATGCACTTTTTGTTGGAAAGTAAATGTCTCATATATTTCAAGGATCCAATACTTTTATATAAATTATTTATTCTAAATAATATTATTTTTAATTTATACCATCCACTTTTTTATTATTAAAATGATATTAATTATTGAACAATGTAATATTCTTTACAACATAATGTCATATAATATTAAAAATTATTTCCATTATTTAATAGATATTGTAATAAAATATGTACATGACATAAATATTTAATAATTTAAATGGTTTAATTATATTAATAGTGTTACTTAAACTAATTATTACATTATTATTTAATAATTATACTCCTAAATAATTGAATAGTATAATAAAAAAAATAACTATTAAATGTATGTTAATAACAGTATAAGTACTAATATTAGTATAAGTTAAAAAAATTTAATCATAGTGCAATAAAATAATTTTTAATGGTTATATATAAGTTATTAAATAATATAATATTAAATACAACAACATATCCACCTGCAAAGCACATGCATTATACTAGTCTAATAAAAACTTGATACATGTTGTTGTTTAGACCCTAGCAATTAATTTGAACATGGAATCTCATGTGAGATTATTGATTATAAGAGATCAAATAATCTTGTATGGGTAAATTATCAACTATCAGAATATCAAAATGATAATATTATACATGGAAAGATATTCTCAAAATTTTTTATAAAAATGGGTTTTTGGCAAATGCAAGTTTTAGATGAAAATTGATGGAAAACTGTTCTCATCATACCTTTCTCTTTCTATACTTGGAGACGAAGGCCACCATGGTACACTTACTTTTAACGAGAAAATCTAAAGTTCTAAGAATATTATCTTCATGAATGTTGAGAATATCTCATATTACTACCCACAATAATAATCCTTTTTTCAAGAAATTTTGAAGATCACTGGAAACAACTAGAAATATTTTTTTTGATACTTTAATGAAATATTAAATTCAAATACACATTTTTGAACATTTTCTAAGAAAAATATGTCTCATCAAGCTTCAATCTCACAAGCTAAAGGAAAATTTCATCGCTCAAATTCTCAAGAGAAAAAGTAAATCAGAGTTTATATGACTCGTCTAGTCCATCTTCTAAAAGAAAAAGATGAGAAATATATTAAACAAAAATAATCAGCTGCAAGAGAGATTTATAGATCTTTCATATGAGATTAATTATCTCTATCCTTATCCCGTTGCATTAAGTTTCAAATTCTTGGAATACCCGAATACATTCAACAAAATATCTATAGAGAGCGTCTAAACAGAGAACAATTATAGTCCAAACTATATATTCCAAGGGTTGAAGAGGATAATATTGTTTTCCTTCTAAACGATCACAAAGCATTTACACTTCTTACAAAATGTAATTCTCCTAGATTTGGAGTAAATCTTCATGAAATTCCTCTTTATATACCTCACATAGAAGCAAGAATTGTCTGTGAATTGAGAATTACAAGAGATCTCTCATTATTCTACAATCCAATGCAGTTTAAGGGTTTGCCACCCATCGTCAAAATAGCCATCTTCCTATCTCCACTTATTGCGCACTTTTAATTCAACATTACGGCTACGTTACATGAAAAGAAACGGTTTTGAATATTTTCCAAGCTTATAGATTTGGGAAACTTCTATAGTCTCCGAGCTCCATACTCATAATCGGTTTCATGACAGATGGACTCGAATTATCTGTACTAATATTAATATGGGAGAAATTTCTCAAATAGCCAAAGCAATCATTGAAGGATGGATGACCAGGAAAGCAATCAAACAGGCCCTAGCATTTCTTTATTTAGTACGAAAATCATTGCCTTTTGATAGGATAATTCTAAAAAGATAAAATACAGGTTCTCCATTTTTAATTGTACATAATAATCTCGCAAAAAATTTGAAAAGAATTTGGAAAAAAAGAATGTCGACCAACCCGTGACCTAAACAGTTGTGGGTTGGGTTAGACCTGGCCTGACACTGCGGAGGCTCGGACCTGGCCTGATCCTACGGAGGCTCACTTGCTGGGTCTGAATTGGTCTGGTCTAAAACCGAGTGGGTCGGTTCATGGGTTAGGCCCGACCCAGTCCACGCCCACCACTAGTCTCTCTCCACTCCTTTTTGGATAGCAGAGAGAATCCGAGAATCTGACTTCTTCTCACCCTCTCTACTCTCTCTCTCTCTCTCATCGTTTCTCTACTCATCCATTCCTCCACCTTCTATGTGTCGGCTCGCCCTTAACTCGTCTGCCTCGACCCCAGCATATAAAACCCTCGCTTGCAAGGTACATTTTACAGAAATTTCTTTTTTGTTCAACAAATCCGTTCATGCAATAGTCTAACATATTTATTCATCAAGGTGTTACCTACTACCAAGGTGTTACCTACTACGATGCAGCAAATCCGTTTACGCGGTAGTCTTTCACCAAGGCGTTATCTACTACAAGATTTGGTACACAATATTGTGTACCAAGTTGGTACACAATATTAGAATGCATCAGTTGAGGAAATGTACTCTTTTTCATTACAACTATTATATCGGGTAAGAAATTTGTGTTGGAAAAATTACCAGCTTTATCTTGTGGCTTGTACTGTACAAATATTAATAAAACTAAAACAAGTGTTGTAGTAAACCACAAGTATAATGCCCCTAATACTTTTAGGCATTTCAAATCAATTAAGATGTGAAAAATAATTAAGAACTCAAATGGGAACCCAGTGAAAAACCAGAAGATTAATTTCAATCTAATGAATTCTCATGTGTTGTTTGAGAATCTCAAAGTAAACTGATTATTAGACTATCACCAACTGAAGTGGACTGGATCTCCCTCATTTATGAAACCTATTCAAATATGTAGACTTATTCATCCACCATGTGGACCATTTAGATACTTTATGGTGCTTAGAATCAATGAATGTCGATTGTCAACAATTTTCCCAACATTATGGGGAGAGATTACTCAGATAAAGCACAATCATTGGGGTAAAGCAAGCACATTCAGTGAATACCCCAATGGTTGTTTGGACACTTTGATGTGAACAATGATCCTTTCTCGGAAAGATAATGAAGAAACTGCGATGGGTGGGTAAGGATCAAGCCTCGCATCCCAAGAGCCAGACTAGCCTGCCCTTCCAATTGGGGTTATAACGTGTACGGTATCCGCAACACCAGCCGGTAAGCTTGGTTCCCCATACCCACTATTCGGAAAAGCAGCTTGTCATAGCTGCTCAAACTCAAACCTTCGATCAGTAAATGGGAGTTCTAACCGGCTCTAGCCCCCAATTCCGAACAAAAGCTTTGATTGGACCGAGGTTCGTGCAGGGAGATAATAGGAACTAATAACAATGGTTCGAGGTTGAGCTCACTGGCCGTCCTAATATATCTTGCTAGTAACACACTACTTGATATTATCTAGCAACACACTACCTGATATAGTATTGGCTATAAATTTATTCGAGAGACATGAGGTGTAGTTTCCGAGAAAGAAACTCCTACAACACTCGAGGTTGATTCATCAAAGGAGATAGAAAAAAATACATTTTAAATAACTTTCTTTTTTGTTTAACAAATTCGTTCATGCGGTAGTCTAACATATTTATTCACCAAGGTGTTACCTACTACGATATTTGAGTAGTTAATATAACAAATCCATTCAGGCGGTAGTCTAATATATTTATTCACCAAGGCGTTACAAAGGTTGTTGGTACACAATATTAGAATGTGTTAGTTGAGAGGATGTACTCTTTTTCCCTAGTAAGGTTAAGGTTAACATGACATAATTCTAGTTGAATGTCCAAGCCTCAATGGGCTTTTTTTGCATCCTTTATAGTTGCTTTCTCCTAGTAAGATTAACAAGGCATATTTCTCGTTCAATGTCAAAGCCTCAATGGGCTTTTCTCCTAGTAATTAAATCAATCCTGGCATTTTGCACATGGTTATGACTATGCATTAAGGTGCATAAAAACCACAAAGATCTAATAATCGCGCATAATCTCGGGAGGTCGGATAAATAACGATAGAGCTCAAGTAAACGCTGTCGCAAAACGCAAAATACATATCCACTAAAAAAGAACCATAATTACGGAAGATATACATTGTCTAATGTATAGGGATATCAGCCCAAAAGTCAATCCCCTCAACTCAATCCCCACACTACACTAACTAAAACAGAAAACTAAAAAGAATTCAACAAGCTTTCACTTTCACATACAGAAATATCACCTTCACATACAGATACATCGCCAATTGCTCGACAATGCTTTGATCTTCCCGAATTTGGAAGAGGAGACTGAAATGCTTCCACAAAAATTCTCTTGTACAGGAAAGTGGGAGCAAAACAGATGGCAGCTAGTTAAGTTGGTTGAAGCTTGTTACCTCTCTATCGATTCCTTTGGTTTCTACCTCTTCTCATCCTATATACTATGTACAAAGAGTCGAGGTGTATGCTCTTATGCCAGCAACCTTAACCAAACCCAAACCCTTCATTTGCTTCATGGATGGCTAGAAGTAATCTCTCCTGTAACCGTTCTTTTGATGTGTACTCTGGCAAATCTAGTTGGTTGAAACTGCAGCGTGTACAAGAAAAAAGGTAAGGCATTTGACAAGGGAAAATCAAATAGCGTAACCGGGGTTGAAGCCATATAATTCAAGCAACAGACAGAAATAATTTTGTAAGAAAATATTATGTTTTCACTAAAAAGAATGAATTAACCGCTAAGACCACATGCATTGTAGAAAATCTTGAATTCGAAATTTATGCGATAATTGCAGATAGATCCCCCCTGTAGTTCTCTTTGCGTAGATACACCCACTGGTGTATCTTTTTTTACTCTTAAAAGAGTAAAAAAATTTCTCTTAAAAGAGTAAAAAAGTTATGAGGTAGATAGACCCCTTTGTTCTATTAATGAGGATAGACCCCCATTTGCCAATCTTTTTACTCTTAAAAAGTCAAAAAAAAGTTCACAGAGGGGCTCTCACCAACAATGGACTAAGATGAAGACCATACTCATGAAACCAAAAGACCTATTAGCCTTTGGAACTTTATGGATGGATTCAAAATTTGAAGACAGCATATTCTGGACATTAAAACATACCAAGTGTGAGCTGAAGGCAGGTGGTCAGGACTGCCATAGGCCTTGTGTATTTGAAATCTCTGCGAGCCAGATATTCCTTGAAGTGCACTAAAACCTTCCAAAGGAACCTGCAAATACAAGATATAAAAACTATATTTAAAAAACAACGAAAAGATTTTGCGTCAAACATACTATTTGAAAAGGATAGACAGAAGCATACATGTGGACATCAATAATCATGACACGCTAGAAAAAATGATATATTAATCAAGAAATTCAATAAAATTTAGGGATCTTCCAAGTTAATCTCCTTTCTCTCTAGCCTCTCACTTCATGTTTCAGAGCGTACTAAGAAAATCCGTTGCTTTAGAAAATAAAATAAAATGGGTTTATGAGAGGGCCATAAAGTTGGATCTACCTCTTGGAATTAGCCGCAAATATGAAACATATCATTTCAAAAGACATACCTTAGAGGTTCCTGTAACAAACTGAAGGAACTGAGCCTTATCTTCCTTGCTGAAGCCCTGAACCACCTCCCAAAACCACTGGATGACAGGAGAGGCATTGCTATAGCCAGAATACTCCGTATTTGCTCTTAAATCATCCACTGCATTGATGTACCATATCTAAATTTAATAAATACTATGACAATAGCACAAAAGTTACTTGATATTCTGTTACCAAAAGTATTCTTGTGTTTACTCACAGTCAATATCAGGGAGTCCACTAATCAATAATTCCAGCTCTTTGTCATTAAATATAGAAATCAGCTCCCGAGGGATCAATTCGTTGAAGCCCTCCATGAACGCATTAATTTGAGGTCTAATGGCAGTCGTAAGCCGATGCTCCACAACACGATCCACATATTCATGTTTATTTTCTTCTGTGACCCTGATATTCCGTCCACCGGGAATCAATTCAGAATCAGTTACCTGCAAAAAGCAAATAGCATATTCAACCACAGAATTTATTAACAGAAATTGCAGTATAGTAGTTATTTCTCGAGATCAAGGTCTTCTTTTTCAGAAAAAAAAAAGTAAACACCATTTTTATCTATCCTGTTTTTCTCCAGGAAAAAACCTCGGCACAGATCAAATCGTCATACACGATACTCAAGTCTTTCACCAAACACAACATAGTAACAAGACAAATCAGTAAAATCCTACCTCTGCTCTTTCGTATAATATCAGCTTCTCCTCATCAGCATCCATACTAAAAGTGAGGTCCAAAATATCACTTATGTCATTCTGCATTTTGCCAAAACAAAAGGAACAATTGCTCGTATACAATTCAAAATCCAAACAAAGAGGGATCAAAAAATTGTTAGAAACAAAAGACAAGATACCTCGAGCATCCACTTTAGGTTCTTATAGTAATCAGGATCAATGGCTTCAATATCATGGTAAGTAACCTTCACTCCTAAAATGTGTTTGTAGAAGGAACGAGTAAAATGAACATCAAGAAGTTGACCATCAAAGAGAGCCTTACCAACCTGGGGAAATAATGATAGTGTCAAAACCAATATCAGAGCAGCAGTGTAGCTCCAAAACAGTAGTAACAATACTTACCACTCGTCCAACAAACTTAAAGTATGATAAATGTTCTGTCTGGTAAACTGAGTTAGGATTTGGTTGGAAAGTTGAATCATTTCCCACTGTAGTGAACAGCAAGGCACCCTTGTCGAAAATGACACGGGATAATAACTGATACCATTCCCGTGTAAGCCCACCAGCATCAATACCCTCTTCTCCTTGAAAATGCACAGTTAGTCTTCCCTTCAGATCTTGAGGTGACCTCATCCGAAGTTGGTTGTATGAGTCTTCCAGTATGTAGGCTCTTCTCACCGAAATTCTCACCGGACTGTGATGATGGTCATGCTGATGCTTTATTTTTGATCGGAAATGGGCACGCTTGTTGTCAAAGTCAATGAAGCGAGGCACTTTGAGCATGAGAGAGAATGATTTCTCAAGCAACCCTGGGTTTTGCCGAATAAATGCATTTAATAGCTTTCTATGCTTCTCCGAGAACTTCACAAATGCAACATTTTTCTCATCAATTTTTGAAGAAACCACAGGTGATCTTTGACCAGCACTGGTGTCTTCAATATCTGAAGTTATTGCAGTACCAGGCTCTTGGACCACCTCTGACTGTTCAGGCCTTAGCTTCTCACAAGTTACAAAGAAAGACTCAATATATGGCAAGATGTTCTGGGTGCCTGCTGGAAGAGGTGGCACTGCATTCGCACTTGTGGATGCAGAAGTTCCAGCCACTGCAGCCAAATCTGATGTTGACTCTGAAGAACTTTCAATTTTGCTGATGGAATTGCTCAATTCCACCCACAAGGATTCTAATGCAGCATTTATTTCTGATACCTGAGAAAGAGCATCAGCATAGTCCTTCTCAGGAAGAAGCTCAGGATCCTTCTTCTCATTTAATGCAGCAACAAGAGAACTCAATGCCTGCAAAACTCGCAAAATTGATGTACCGTTGGTAGAAGATGTGGTGAGAAGAGCCTTCTCAGCATCCTCATACAAGTGCAATTCACTCATTGCAGACATGGTTAGATTGTGCATTGAGCTAGCTAGTTCCGTTATAAATAGGTAGCAGTAAGTTGGAGCAATAGCCACCAGCTTCTTCAAAACTTCAGCCACAAGACCATATGCATTATCTGACAATCTGTAAATAAATTTGAGCAACTGTCAGCATATAAAATAGTCAAAGATGTGAAGAAAGAGAATAGACATGAGAGGCAATAAGAAGACATTTCTGATTAGAAAGTTTCCACCTAAGTTGCATGAATACAGGTACAGGTGAAGGTATGGGACACGATAAAGGGTGTGGAGACACGACTAAAACATACGGGCTGAACTCATAGTTCTGAACTAGATAACCAATTCCTGAACTGTGCATGGGGTGAATGACCCCAAACCTTAGCCAACAAGTTTAGAAAGTGGATGTGAAGTGTAGGATGTACGTCTATGAAGCGGATGATTAGCGTTCTAAATTAAATTGTATTATATAATTGAATCGTTTTATATAAATGACTACATGTATGAATAAATGTATGCGTATACTTAATAGTGTCCAAGAAGTGTTGGTGTTCATTACAGGTGCCATACGTGTCGGGTATGGGTACAACTCCATAATAGAAGTATCCATGCAACATAGGTTTTCACATTCCGAGTTCAATCTTAAATTTTAAAGAAACTATATGAGATCTTTTAGATGCCT
>NC_033802.1:39081169-39191005 GCF_001876935.1 Asparagus officinalis | reverse complement strand
AGCTTTCAGAAATGGTGAAACATCCAAAGCTAATCCTCAGCAAACCAATTATGTTGTGGTAAGTTGGATATATTACGTGTCTGCTTGTCACTGTGCAGTCGGAAAAAAGCATGAAACCACAGGGTGCTACTTTATGCAAGTCCCAACACAATTATGACATGTGAACTGATCAAAACATAGCACAAAATCTATAAACATATCTTTAATATTGCCACATTACAGGATGCACACTATCAGAGTTTGGCTTCATAGTTCCCATGATGTAAAGAAAATATCAGATAATCTTTCCAAAAGAACTGCAAAAGAGAAGAGTATAAAACAAATGTGCCCTTTAACATGCAATAGAAACAGATGGAAAAAATAGTTCAATGATTCATACCCTTCACGTGCTAGCAATGAGCATAAAAGCCGAAGCTCCCCTTGTGGCAGGCTAAGAAGGACAGAACAAATATTGCTTTCATTGTTTACAGTTACAGAGGAGTTGCTATCATCTTTCACCTTAGATACTTTCCCATCACGATCCCTGGAAGCACCAACAGTGTCAACATTCATATGTGCATCTTGTGAGGTACCTTCTGAGCCAGATGGCTGCTCAGAAGATAGCGCAGCTTTAGTCGATATCCCAGAGTCACTTTCAGCATTTACCATGATGACTTCAAGTAGATACAAGAGCTGTCATCACGAAATCATTAAATTTGAGATCGCAAAAAGTGCTGGTATTATGAAAGGGTCAAAAGGTTTTTTTATTATTAATCTACCTGTTCAAGATGAGCGACACTCCTCATATACAATGGCTGGTTCAAGAGACTTAGAAGCAAGACAATGGAAACTTTCTTGTCATCAGGTTTATCCTCTTCCATAACAGCTTTACCACGCCCTTGATCTTGTGTACCAAGGACAGGGCATGGAAGCTCAAAACTAAGCAACAGTTTTGCCACATATTGATGATTCCGCGCCAAGTATGTCAAAGTTTCTAAGATTCGCCTGGACAGCAAAGGGGGAACCCCTGCAAGTAGCAAAAGGAAAGTAAATAAAATTGCCAAACAATATTGTGCTTTAAGAAACAATATAGTTGTACTAGCTTAATAGAATATGAATAATGAACGCTAATAGCATAGCAGGCATTCTACATAAAACAAAAGTCAGCAGGCGACACTTATGTATTATCATATCACTTCCTAACAAAACATACCAACTAAAACATGTGCAATAATAAGATCCATTGCACAAATACTTGACTGAATTTATAAAGCTTCCACTAAACAGGACAACGAACTAGCAAAAGCAGAAGGTTACCATCTGAAAATTGAGGACGAGAATATATAATGTAACTTTGACAGCCATAAAGTCGATATGGTGATTCAGAAACACTAAGTTTACTGCTAGGATGGCCCCGGAGATCAAGCATCAGTACTCCCATTAGAATTTGCACCAAGGATGTTCTGGTTTCATTATGTGCACATAAGCTCAAGAGAAGCCTCTGATATTGACCTTTATAAAGAGGCTGCAAATTTATATTGACGTCAGTATGCATCCACTAAAACAAGAAACAAACTCAAGTCAGATTCAAGTGAGCCACATAATTACCTGAACTACGCGAAGGATCCTGAATATTGCTTTCAAATCATCTGTGTCGACAAGTGGTGCACCGTCAGTTTCAATCATCTTGCCTGCTGCAGATTTGCGAGAAGCAGCTTCTGCAGCATTTCTATCCAAATTAGATCCAATAATATCACCACGCCTAGAAGACTCGCCACGCCGATTTCTGGATTGCATGCCAAAAAGTGGGCCGCTATGATACCGATGTGCAAACCTTTCTCGCAACATGTTCGCCTCGGCAACAAGTGCAGGTGTTAGAGTGGCCAGAAGAGTATCTGGAGAAGTTAAAAGTACCTGACAATGCATAATTTCACAGTGTGAGAAGATGTAAATGCATAGGGACTTGGAGGTAGACCAAAGAATGAACAGAAATACTTTGCTGCCTGTTGGAAACCCCCTCAATAATAACAGTAAATACTGAAAATTCAATTATCATTATACATACCTCTTCTCGTATTTCTGAAGGAAAGGTAGCAATTATTGACACAGCATCCATTTCAACAGGTTGTCCTTCCAACTCTTGTGACTGGTTCTGCCTTTGAGCAGCACGTTGTTGTGCTAATACCTCCTCTCGGATATCCGGGGGTAGTGCAGCAAGAAATTCAGGATCTATCTCTCCATCAGCTTGAGATTGGTCACCAGAAGGTTGTCCTACTTGATTCTGTCTTGAATTGAGCACTTCAGCTCGTAACTCTTCAGGGAGAGCCTCCAAAAAAGTTGGATCTATTGAATCCGAATTTCCACTCCTATTGCGCTGGTTGTCCTCCAATGTAGCATTCTGATCAGCATCCCGGTTAGGATGTGGTGGAACCTCACTAACACTTTGCAGTGATGCATCTCTGTTGCTTGCTGGCATTGTACTCCCTGATAACCTCCTCCCCCTGGCTGCTGCTTGCAAATCACCCACAGGAAGTCTATCAGCTGGACCTTGCCTTTCTCCATCATCATGCCCATCGGCGCTTCCTATTTCAACTTCCAAACTACGAAGGCTTTCCCCTAGAGTTGCCCCACTTCCACTGCTTCCCTGGCTCACTGCCTCTGCATCTCGTACAGCTGCATCACTGCGTTCATATTGCATGTCAATAGCTTGCTCACTTACAGTAAACGTGTCCTCTTCTTGATGCACATCACCAGCAGCAGGTCGCTCAGCATCGTTACCAGCTCCAGCTCCATCAGGTACAGTTTCAGGTGAATGTATAACCATGTTTTCATTATTTTCATTTCCTTCTGCACGTGTCTCTCCCCTTCCCTGATCCTCTGATCCATGTAACTGGTCAGAATTATCTTTTTCCTGAGGTGGAACTGCAGCTGCTGCATCTTGGCCAGAAGCTTGCTCAGGAGCAGGTGTGGGCCGTCTCAACTGAGAAACAAGTAAATCCTCGATACCTTGAGGCACAGCAGGTGCGTTAGACCCACCACGTTGATGTGTATCATCTAACCACATATTGAATCGATGACCATGCCTCCCACTCCTCAACGTCCGAAATATAGCATCCAATCGTGCAGAATTGCTCTCATGATGTCTGTCTGAAAATGCCATATCAATTGTATTCTCTGAAAAAATTGAACAGCGTGTGTGAGGTGAAATTCTCAAAAAATTCACTCTCTCTGAAAACTTATCAATCATAGTTCACTGTGT
The DNA here is from genome assembly GCF_001876935.1 of Asparagus officinalis. Classification (NCBI taxonomy): domain Eukaryota; kingdom Viridiplantae; phylum Streptophyta; class Magnoliopsida; order Asparagales; family Asparagaceae; genus Asparagus; species Asparagus officinalis. The sequence goes on along the minus strand of NC_033802.1, from coordinate 39,187,767 downwards.
GCATGACCAGAGAAAAATTGGAGTTAATGTGTGACATGGACACAGAATATGCAGTCTCAAAAAGAAACAAGATTAATATTTATATGCATGTATCTATAACATACCATTTCATATCACTGAAATAAATTGTTCGAGCGACTTTAGAGATTTCTAGAAAATGCAAGCAATAAGTTTCACAAACAGATATACAGTATGTAACTCAAGCCTTTTTTGTGCGTGTATTCATTTGTGTTACTCATTCAACAACTAATTTTAACATTTATTTCAAATAAATGTTAAGTTATTTTTTAATAACTGTCAAATATAGATAGGGCTTCGAAAAATGCTATAACAAGTCTTTCTAAGTGATGTTTACTTCCTCCAAGAAACAAAAACAAATGTAACATATGTTTTTATGCAAATTGATAACTGTCCCAAAGTGTGGAAAAGGCCACAAGTTTTGAAGAAGTTCCCATACTAGAGAAATATTTTACAATGTTGACATCAGAAACTGTTTCCCAAACATGAGTATCTCACTCGCAGTCTATGCATGATGCATGCGTACATTAAAATGTGTCACACTAGACCTACTATGAGTGGATGAAAAACTTTTTTTTTGTTACTTTATTTAAGTTTACATTTAACAATTTATATTAAGAAGGTACAGGCAAAATGGTGTGGGGACTGGCGATGACTAACAATGCATATAGCTATATATTGTTAAGAAAGCAAGTCAAGACCATACAAATCTTTCTTAGAGTACACCTCAACGAGGTGGCTATAAGAAAAGCTAGGGGGAAAGTTTTAGAAATGAAGTACCAAAGTTTAATCAAGATAGGGAGTTGAATATCTCAAATTTCACAATTAAGAGTTATATTTATAAAAATAGCGATAAATGACGAGCATTGTTGCAGAAATCCTCAAAAACCTCCGATAAAACTCAGTTTTAGAGTTTTAGCTGAAACAAACTAGTGACGACTTCACTTCTAACCAGAGCTATATGAAAAAGCCTAAACTTATAGTCTCATTTTGACCTTCTCTAAACTGTTTCTGGCATGCTGAAGTAGGATTACGGGTCCAAGTTCACACCTTCATGTGTGCATTTTGCGAAGTTCAACTCAATTAAATCAACTTTTGCAGAAGTTGTATTCTCCAAATTTCTACCACTATATGGTCGTCATAATTATATACTCACTTTCATGAAAAACTCTACCCCTTCACTTGCCAAATGGCTTAAATCTTTGCACCATGCTCGTTTCATGCTTCTTAAATCTTCACTCATCAATACTGTAAAATGATTGGCATTTTGCCAATAAGAGATGCTTGAATGAATTTGTTATATTCAGAGTTCAGACAATACACCTCATTCAAAAAATTTCCTGTATTACTAAAATTCTCTTATTATTATTTTAGGCAAAATTTTCTTCATAGTCACTTGTTTATATTTAGCACGCACATGTTAGTATATCAACCAACACAACAGTCAATTTTTTCAATTTTTGGATAACATGTGATTAGTGTGTCGTATAACTAAATCTGAATACACATATCAGTGTCATTACTTCCTTGGCTTGTTTTCAAAGATACTGATGAGGTTTTATCATACGTCTTTCAAAATACTATAAATATATTATTATCGTTGCCTATAAATTTGTGTTTTTATTATAGATTTTTGTCAACTTTTTCACGTTTCTAATTTCTTTAATCTTTATTTCACTCTTAAAATTGTTCAAAATACACCCTTGACATTTTTTGCCACTAAACCCTGCTACCCCCACCCCCCCAAAAAAAAAAAAACTAATACTTTGTCATTTCACTCAGCCCTTCACTAGCCACAACATCAGTAGTCGAAATTTTTCGATTAGAGGTCACGACTATAACATATGAAAAAATGAACAAGTTTCATCTCAGATCACAAAATAATAGGGCAATGGACAGAACTCACCAGAGGGTCTTTGACTGACAAGGTGGCGGAACGAAGAGGGTTCTTCTAGAAGTGGGTGCTCATGGTGACTGCCATGCTCACCAGCTCTTCCAAGAAGATTGTAGATAGATGTTGTGCGGCCTTGCCTTCTTGACTCAAAAATGTCAAGAGGCATTACACGCAGCGTTTCATTGGAGAAGTTATTGTTGCCGCTGAAAACCTCGATATGGTCAAATATATTCCCGTTTATACCCTCTTCCAACCGGAGAATCACCCCATCATCATCATCCTCCTCTTCTTCCTCTTCCTCCAATACATCTTCGTCAAACTCATCCTCATCAATTTCATGATCATCTGGATCTGTGTCTGGATGTAACATCTGATGGACTTCATCTTCCTCCAAATCATTGTTTTCTTCTTCTTCATCATCCTCATCATCTTCATCTACATCATCTCCCTCATCCCCTGACATATCCTCATCATCATCTTCATCAGCTATATCATCTTCATCAACATTCTGTTCGATATCAAATCTAATTTCAACAGTTGAAACACCATTTTCGAGGCTTCCAGCATCTCCTGAAGTTTCATGCATAAAATCATCTTCAGTTTCACGAGCAAAATCTCCCCCTAGATCTCTGTCATGATCCATATCATCAGCAACAGAATCTGAACTTCCCGAAGTTTGCCCAGCATTGAAAGATTCCACATGTTCAGCTGCCACTTCATTATGATCAGGTTGGGAAGTGGTGTCCAATGACTGGAATCCCTCACCACCATTATAAGATGATTCCATCTGATTCTGATCAGAATTAGGCTTTGATGAATTTCCACCTTTCGCAGCACTAAGGTCAGCAGAAAGAACGTGCTCCTTGGTTACCAAATCAAGAGCTTTGATAATACCAGTAACCAACTTTGGTGAATCAGCATGATCCAAGTCCAAAGCTTGTAAAGCTCGAGTCAGGGACCTCACAAGCCCAACATCAATGAAAGTCACTGAAGCTTCTGCAGAAATATGTGAACCTGTTGGTGAGCGGGCAGAAAGAACATCATTAAGAAGATCAACAAAGGCATGCACAGTGGAATCAGGTGCCCTATAGCCCTTTGCCGTGTCAACAAACTCACTAAATGCATTATTCATTTCAGAGAATATTCTTTTTCGTCCCTCAGTAGAACGGATAGATGATGCCACCAAAAACTGGTTTGCCCTGGTTGCTAACTTGTGTCTCCAATCTCCATCTGCCTTCTTATCCTTCTTGTAGTTTCCTGGGTAGGGAAGAAACTTGTGCAGAATATGCTGAAATATACCACCAGTAAAATTAGTGGACAGTGCCTTTTGAGAAGTGCCCCGGAAATTGCTGATTTCAGCATCTCTGCGGAGAAGCACATGAATTGATGAAGCATAGGTCAAGAGTATTTCTGTTAACAGCTTCAAGACAAAGACCGTCTTTGCAAGAAAAGCTGTAGCCTCCTGACTAGCATTCTCACTTTCTTCAGATGGAACAGCAAGAGCTTTCCCCTTCCCTTTAGCAGCAGCAGTGCTATCGATGTCCATGTCAGCTACTGAACTGTTGCCTAGAGCACCGTCAGCTGGGTCATCAATTTTGGGAGGAGGAACAAAAGTCACGACTGTATCCAACAGATGCTCGATGACACTTGTGAAACTCTGAGGTGATTTCCGATGAAACTTGCTGCTTTTAGCATTTGAATCCGACACTTTAGCGTGTCCACTGCCTGCAGCCACAGTGCCCGTATCTTCACCCGCAATCTTTCCGTCTGCAGCAGGTTGCTTATCTTTTCCGGTTGTTTTCTCTTTGTCCTTGCTTTTCTCTTTCTCGCGATCTTTTAGAAGCACAATATACGGCCTATCGCCTACCATCTCAATCTGGCAAACAGCTCGAGCAGCCTGCATAAATATTTTTGGGTCCCTTAAGATAACAAAAGACAAACTCTGGACAAAATTACGTGGTGTGACCCTTGCAGCTCCATGTCTACTTGTGGCTGTGACAACACTATGCCGGATCTCCAACTCCATAGCTTGCTGCAAGGTATGAGGATCTTCTAAAATGTGACGGATGATTGCAGCTGCAACATTGTTGAACCCAGAAAATAAGCTACCAGTTGGCAAGCTAAGCAAAGCTTGCAGTCCTCCGGCATCAAGGAAGCTAACTGCAACTGAGTGAACTTTTGTAAGCGTTGCACACAATTGAAGGACTGCATGCATAGTCTCCGAAGGCAAATGGTCCCGTATACACCTGCAAGATATCTCCATCAGCCTCTTCTGGTCAGTCATATCCATAAGCCCAGAAGTGGGTCCCATCTTAAGTGAATCCTTCTTTTTGTTCTCGTCTATCGCAACAGAAGGTTGGGTACTAAGGCCATCCTTTTTCGACTGCTCCAGTTCAAAGATTTCTAGAGTCAACTTGGGATCCACTTGTAGTAGTCGATCAATACAAAGAAAACATGCTGTAACCCACTTGGGCACCTGAAGTTTCTCACCACCATGTGTGCCAGTGTCCCATTTGGAAAGTAAATCAACAGAAATTTTTACCAGGCCAGCCGTTGAGGCAACTTCTCGTGCTGCAGCATCATCGTGAAGAATCAGTGCAAGAACATGAAAAAGAGCAGACAACATCGTGTTGCTGGATGGATCAGAAGTGCTACAACAACCCTTGATATTGTCAATGATAAAAGTCAGGACTTTTGACCGGTAGTTGCCATCATTTTGAGAACAAATCATCACGAGCAGATCACGAACAGAAAATGCCAAGGAGTCTTTCACATGCAAAAGTTTGATACATGCTGATAATATGTCATCAATAGGAGGCAATTCAACAGTTTCCTCTTCATGAACAAGATTATTAACATTTGCAGTTTCAACATCTTTTGGAGGTGTATTTGAGTTTCCTAAGGACATAGCAAGTGCTCGGGCAAGTTCATCATCTTCTTGCGGTTCTTCTGGGTGTGAGAACAACCAATCTGTTGCAATCTCAACGCTATTTGTTCCCACCTGTCTTAAAGCTTCTTCAGCCCTAGCTCGGGAAAACCCCATTTCCACAATCATTGCTATTGCCGATTCATCGGGAGGAGGGCCAACCACTCGGGTGCTCGTATTACCATTCACATTCCTAACTTCAACCCCAGAATAAACATGTCTCATAATAGAGATCATAGCGCTGATGAACTCCAAATTGCAATCTACAAATTGGGGGTGAGTCCAAATAGGAAGCACTGCCTTCAGAACCTTGGATTGTAGTATCTTCACAAATGCCTCAGCATCCTGAGGGAGTGGAATAATTCCATTTGTAAAAGGTTGTTCAAGCAACTGTTTTGTTGACGGAGACAATATAAATGATGATGTTGCGAGATGGTCCATAAGTGTACAGTAGCTGGCCAAGGGACCATAAATCCAAGAACTATCTGCTTCTTCCTTATCCTGTTTCAAGCTTATTTCGTCTGTTTCCATGGGAGAAGCAGGTACTTTATTAACTGCAAAAAGCAACTGGCTGGTCGCTTCAAAAGTAGTCAGAACTGCCTGGAATACCCCACAGGTATAGAAGCAATTGAGCATAATTGCATTACATGAATCTGGCCTGTCTAACAAAACACCGTCAATAAATTCAATAACCTTGCCAAGGTATCGGCATTTCGTAGATACCGAGACCTCGGCTTCCGACAGATTAACATGACCTTTGAAATTCAAGTGATCCAACATGATGGAGGAAACTGTAGTACCAACAGAGGTGATGGAGGGAGGCATTGCAGGATGGTTTTCACGACGAGAAGAGAGCAGCATTGCTTTTCCCAGTTCCATTAACATATGGCTGATATGGTATGAAAGTGACCTCATCATGTCACGACAGGAAGAGTAATATGACCTTTGCTTGTCATCTTCAATTTTGCCAGCCTCATTGGCATCTGAAGAACTAGATGACTGTGGTTGGGAACTTGATGCAAATCGTGAAGAGGAATGATTACCAGTTCCAAGTCTCTGAGGGCCACTAGCAGCTCGACCAAGATCTCGATATATGCTTATAAGGTCAGATACTTGAGACTCGATACTCCAGCCAGATATTCTTCGTCTCAATAATGGATCAAGATATTGCCTAAAAGAACTGAATCTTTGGTCATCAGAATCACTTGTGCCTGGGTCCAACCCTTGCACCTCATTGGCATTAGCAGAGCTCTCACCATCCATCTCAAGCTTCGACTCCTCAAGAAGGGCAATCTGCCATAATACTTCTCGATGAACTCGCCCAATATCTTCCAAGACAACCTTGCTCGCGTCACCAAATTCATTGAGTAGTGCACTTAACCAACGATTATCTTTAGAGGCAGCCAGAAACAAAAGGAATTCAATAACAAAAAGTGAAGAAAAGGCTCCACTATCATGTGCTGAGCTTGGTGCCAATAAAAAGGAACCAGAAGCAGAACTGAACCCACATAAAGCTTTCTTGAGATGGTCCCTCAAACAGGAAGAAAATGCCTTTGCTAAGGGAGCTGAATGGTGCTGAGTAAAGCCCTTAAAGACCACAGTGCTATGTAAAGCAATAGGCATTCCTTCGGATGACTGTGTGATACTAGGTCGCAACAGAAGTTTCATCAAACTATCTATTCCACCCTTCTCCACAAATAACCTACATGTTTCAGAATTTTCCATTGTCCGATGCACCAGTTCCATCGCGTGAAATATGCACAGCTGGACAAACTGCTCATTGCTAATGCCATCAGCATTGGAGCTCATGGCACTCATCAAATCATGTCCTTCACTTACTTTTTCTTCTGTGTCTGTTTCCATGGCGGTGTTCTCATCGAATTTTCCAGAAGTTTCACATTTGTCTTCTCCAATAGAAGAAAGCCTGCCAAGAATTTCAATGATTATGTCCACTCCGGTACTCCTTAAAGACGATACATGCCGAAGAAGCTCCTCAACAGCGTTCGCTAGCATGACAACACCTTCATTCATTGCCACCAAATACTTCCTCGTTGTGAATGTATCTATAAGAAACCTCAATGCAGAAGTTTCCCTAACAGCTTCTAACCCTTTGTTATTAAGGCAAATGGCACCTAGACCACTAGGAACACAGATTAATGCTTTCGAAGAAGGGAGAATCCCTGATACCACTGAATCCAAGAAAGAATCAGGAAGGCCAGACTGATGCAAAACAGGGAAGCATGTTGGATCCTTGTGTATAATTTCGCTCATAACAGTCACTGCCGAAAAGTATATGTCTCCTCCAAACCTATTAATATTTTGGAATATTAAAGACAACGAAGCTGGCAAGGAATTATCATGAGAGTTCTGTGCCCTTGTAGAATTTGCTGGAGAATATGTAGCAGACCCCAGAGCTTTGAGCAAAGCCTTAATAAGCCGTTTTTGGGAGTACAACTGATCTTCACATTTTGTAGAATCACCAATGACCATAGAATTGTTATTCTCATCAACTGCACCAATAACTCTATGGACTTCGATCTGCAGCCTTTGAGCCAAAAGTTCAACCCCTCCAAGATCTTTGAACAAGGATACAGATGGGCTACTGTACTCCATCAGCTTTTGGAGTGTCTTTACTGCTGAACAGACAAGATGAATATGGGAAGGATCGTTATCTTGTAGGAGTGGTAGTAGAGGGGGAACCATTCCCGAACCTCGGATAGCACTGCCAGAACTTGAAGAAGATAGAACATGTAGAAGGAAAAATTGTAGAAGAGCATCAACAAATAAAGGAGAGGAAGGATCACTTGGGTTGCTGAGTGACAAGACTGCCTTTTGAAGGACACTTAATAATACCATGCGATTTCCCCCACCAGAAATAATGCTTGAGCCGCTGAGTATCCTGGCTCGTTCATGGGATGATGCATATGCAGCTAACTGGGCCCCCAACGCATGCATAGCAAGTGCCCTTATAGTTGCAGGGACTGATTCTTCAGAGCGAACAAGCCTTATCAACTCATTTGTGTATTCAGGTTCATTAGCAAAAAAGGACACCAGTTCATCATGAGCATCACTGGACTGTACCAGAACAGTGAATGCAAGAATGCAGATCCTGCTATAAAGCCTACATGTTTTTGGAGAACGGAAGGCATGAGCATACCTAATCCTTGTCAGCAAAGAAAACCTATGCTCAGTGGGTACATTAAATTGGTCAACACACTGCCTCAATATGACCAAATCGTCCTCCTTCCTAAGATGCAGATCTGGAATATATATGACATTCGAGTTTGATGATTTATTTCTCTCGCTGGTTTCATCAGAACCCTGGGAAGTGTTAAATTCAAAATGAAGGGTTGAACCTAGACGGTATTGGATTCCATCGTTATCATTCTCCACATCCGATGGGAATAAAGACAGACCTTGGTTTCTTTCGTTTGCCACAACACATGAGTGCAAACCTAAGCCTTCTTCTTTGCTGCCCCAGCCTTGCGCCAGAGTCAGAAGGTGGTTGTTGATAGAACCACAACCAATCAGCTTCCCACTCACATGTAATTTGGAAGGATTTATTTTTACTAGTGCAGAAAGAGTCTCCAAGGTAGCTAACAAAATCTCTGGATCTGTTGATGCAAGTAGAAACCTGAAATGCTGAATCAAACCAGAAACGACTGCATCAGAATTCAGGCACAAAAGATATAGATTAAAGTGAGTAAATGTCTTTCATATTTGTTTTCGTATGAGTAGGCAACCATATACTTGCTTAGCTTAAAGTTTGAAGTAAATGGTTTTTATATTTGTTTTCGTATGGGTTAGTAACCATATACTTGTTCAGAAGCTCGCCAAGTAAAACTAAAGATGCACTTTATGTAAACTCAACATACCTCTAGGCCACTAAATGAACTCTTGTTGTGGCAATTTTCCAGAATTATTTGCATCACCCTCAAAATTTGCAATACAGAATGCTTAGGAAATAACTCTTCTTCCAAAATATTGTCAGACAAAAGAAGATCTTTCCTACATGATATGTAAGTCTTGAAATAAGTATCAAAATGCAAAAAGAGTGGCCTCCAATGGTGAAAGTTTCCCTGAAATCATTACCAAAAAATTAAGTCGGCAGCTGGTGCTATATGTATAAGGTCAATGGAGGTCCAGTGAGACATAACTTACCTTATTGTACTCCCAACGAAAGGCTGAAAGAGGTATGGCGATATCATGTAATGGGCTCTTAATCACCCTGTCAATGAAGGCTTTAACTTCTGGTGGCTGTAAGTACCCAAAAAGAAATTAGTATCAGCACGATACCATATTACAGGTTATCAACAATCTTGTCAATCATTAAAGGACATAGACACAGAACACTTGAAACATATGTTGCGGAGATGAGCTTTAACAGAAAAGAATCATCTCTTTCTTACAAAGAACCCACAGACACAAAATGTGATTACTGAATTAGAATTTATTTATAGCTTCTGCACATCACGTACAAACATATTAAGAAGAACAATAATCAACTATATTAGAGTATCTCCAACAACATCAAAAGAGATAATTGGCACAAATTTTGATGAGTTTATATTAACCCATCACAAGCATTATCCTACATAGACTTTAACATGGTATTAAATACTCCTTTGTGATATGAAGGAAAACCTGCATCGGCCGCAACAGTGATTAAGAAAGCTCTTTGTATAATATATGTCACAGGTGCTAAAATGAAGAGGCTTATGTTTTTCTACTTTCGCCTGCAATTTGTGATAATTTTCTGCTTAACTCTGCACCTTAAGCAAATAGGAAATAAAATTGAGCAAGCGACATTTGAAGTGAAGAGGTATTTTGCAACACTAGAGCACTTTGGAGGAAAGAGAACAAAAGCCATGTGTTACACACTAGTATTCTATCTACTATAAGCCAGAAAAGTTAAACTAATAGATCAAAAGAGATAGCCATGTAAATCATGTTGGTTCCAGATAGATTATGGCATAAAAGCATCAAACAATACACATATATTATTAAGACGAACATGTTCTCTTATCTTCATTACTACAACTAATTATCAGAGCTAGAGCTGGATGCATGGGGTTTATGACCACTACATGCTTGTGCATCAGAAACTTGTTTGAAAGATTAAGAAACAAGCATGCTGCTAACTAACAACATCAAAATCCACATGCATCAGCTCCAAATGGCCTGTCCAATCAAGTTCCAGCATGTATAGTGCACTACACGAATATCCTAACAGATCTAAAACAAGACAACAGGAAGAAATTACAAAAAAAAAGCAACAACATTTTCACCATTGGGCTTAAAAAGTTAACCCTGAGCCCTGGCTGTTAAAAAAAAAGCCATTATCCTATTTAGAATCCTTGGATGCTTCGAAAGGTTTGTATCCAATAAAAAAATGTTCCATATTTTAATTCTATCTTCCTCTGGCACCATAACTTGGATCTTGTTTGAATGCAATGACTTACACATTTCACTCTTATATCCGCCCTAGTCCATTTACAAGTCAATGCTAGTCACAGGCAGATGGAATTGCATTATCAACTTATCAGAATATGTTCCTAAAATTTAATATGTTTCATTAAACCCAAAACCCAAACTTTGACTTTGCCGGAACCAAGTCATCGCTTCCTAAATCCAATGAATCAACATACAACAATCGAATAAGCCAGCATAGTTGAAACTTACAGAAAAATAACTTGAGATAGAAGGCAAATACTTACCAACTTATTCTACTCCTCAAAAACCCAAACGCCCTAAAATAAATATCTTACCTTTTTTTTAATTTTGAGTAACACAATACCTTCAGACTCTAGCTTTCTCATCTGATTACAAAAAGCCCCAACTCTATACCAAGAAAAAAAAACCCTAAAATCACTATAAATCATGATAAAAAGTAAAATCTCACCGGCTCTGATTCCAACTTGAGTGCAGGCGAGACGGCCCTCCCTCCGCCTGCCAAGATCTGCTGCAGCCTCAGCGGAAAGCTAGACCGATGACTCGCCATCTCTCCGCAGTACAAAACCCTAGCTTTTTACAAAAAAGAAGGTATCAGATCAGAAGAGAAACACTAGATCGGCAACAGGATGCGCTGCATCAGAATCTGGACCCGGCTAGGGTTTGGGCTAGGGGCTTTGAGGCGCGATCGAGGGGGGCGACGATGACGGTGATGTTGATGATCGAGGAGAGAGAATGGGCGAGATGCATACACATCAAGAGTTGAGAGTAGAAAAAAGATTAATTATTTTTTTGCCCTAGAGAGAGAAAGGGGAAAGCGGGGCAGAGAGGAGAGAGAAAGCTTCGTTGAGAGGTAAAGAGGGAGAAAGAAGGGGTTATTTATAAGGGAGGAGATGGAGGTGGGGGATAGGTCGGCACAAGTGGATCGGTGCTTTGTGAAGAAGGGGAGCTTGTGTCACGTGAGTATTACGTGTCAGCTTTTTCTGTTGGGCCGGGTCGGGTCGGGTCGGGTCGGCCTCGTGTAATTGGGCTCCCAAGGCAAACGGAGGGGCCGTTTAGGGCGTGTTTGGATTTCAATAAAATTAAGGGAAATTAGGTGAGAGAAGAGAAGGAAAGGAAAGGGAGTTCCCTTCTTATTGGTTATACCCCAATTTGAGGGTAACATATTTTATATTATTAATGAGTGAACTAAGGGGAACTAGGGTGAATAACTTCATCTCCTAAATGTTCCCAAATAAGGTGAATGGTTCCCCTAACTTCTCTTCTCCCTTATTCCTCTCAATCCAAACAAGTCATTGCGCATCAAACCTTGTTTGGATATTTGAAGGACAAATTTTTAAAATAGACTGTTTTAGAAACATAATCATCAAAGTCAATCCACTTGCAATTTATTCATCAACTTCCATCTAGTTTTAATCACATCTGCAAATGTGGGTTAAAACTGGGTCAAAATTAGAAAATATTTTCTCGCGAAATCTACGAGATTCTCAATCATGTAGAGTTTAAGGGACAATTAAACTTCACGGGACTCTCAATTAAGACAGTTAACTATTTACACCCACTGCAGCGACAATAACAACTACAACTTGACATAGTTATCCACTTACACCTGCTTCGGTCGCCGGAGTTTTGATTTGTACGGAAAAATTGTTCCCCATGAGATCACTTTTAGGTTATCTAACAAGCCAAAGTCCGCTCTCACCAAGCACAATGTGGGACCCAATTTATCTAGCCCATTTGCAATCCTAAACAAATAACTGCAAATAAATTTCTCCCCCATAGCCACTGGTTTACTTATTCTACATTTATTGCAGCTCAGTATGATCTCCACAACTCTTATCTATATTGCACTTCCAATTTCAAACCACCTAATAAAAAAGTGGAAAAAAGGTAAATCACAAACAATGCAAAATCATGCCACTAGTAGAACACTAAACCCTAATTTGGACCACATAAAACTTGAAAAAACATAAACTCCAAGAATATCACATAAAACTTCCTTCAATTAGGACTTGCGCTTCTTTTCTTCAAATGTATGCATCCCTAACGTCCTTAGAGAAGTTTAAAATCAACACCCAATTGGGTTACTAGATTACTTCAATTGATAGGTTTGCACTGGATTTTGTGGAAAATCTCGAGATTGTAGTCAATTTTTGGGATTCATTTACCTCTTTTCAGCGATTGAGAAAAACAAAAAAAGAATTGCCTTGAGATTTTTGAGGGAATCACATGAAGAGGAATAATTTGGTTACTATGGATATTCTCTAGCGCCTCGTTTGGTACACGGAAATGGAGTCAAGTGAGAATGGAAGGAATGTAGGAATGGAATAAAATAGATGTTGGAATGGAATGCACATTCTCATTCTCATGTTTGGACGTGTTTAGAGAATAAAATAGGAATTGCAATCTTATTCTCATTCCCATGTTTGATATCATTTGTTCACAAGTGAGAATAAAATTTAGTTTTTTAATAATGCCCTTACAAAAACACAAAATTTTAAAAACATAAAAATATTTTAAAAATGACTAAATAATTTATTATTTTAGAAAAATAAGTTTTATAGAAATGATATTTTTCTTATAGAAATAATTTTTCAGTTGATAGTTATATTTTGGTACACCGCCTCAGCAGCAATTTCAGACTTTTAGCTTACTAATTGAAAAATAATTTTCATAGAAATAATTTTTATTATAAATAATTATAATTTCATATTTCTAACTTCTAATGCTACATGTCTATTACTTGTACAAACAGCTAATGCTACTAGCATCTCTATGCACAAACATATATAATATACTGAATTCTATATACATGCTACGTGATTTATGACTGAATTCCATGTGCATGCATGAAGAGAGAAATCGGAAGAAAACACTAAAATTTGAAGGATTAGAAAAACATGTTAACTTTTAGTTTGTATATAAAATTTCTATGAAATTTTAAATGCATCTTTAGCTTTCTAAAAATTGATTAGGAATAGAAAACATATTAACCTATAAAGTTTGAAGGAATAGAAAACATCTTAACCTCTAATCAAAATATAAAGTTTTAATCTCATCAATTAAGCATATTATTTCTTGTTGTGAGTGCTTTGAAAAAAATACTGAAAAGATTTGGCATATATACTTCAATGGAACTTCAAATCATACATCCAAAGATAAAATATTTACTAACTTAATTGCCAATAGATTACGCAACCGAGTCACTAAAAGATAAAAAATTATTGTAAAGATTAGGTAAGGATTAGCCACACATACATATTTTAAAAAGAAATAATGGTTACCTAACCGAGTCACGTCGAGTCGAAGACGAAATTTTTTTACTGCAGACGCGATGGAATTAGGGCAAAGTCGAACAAAGAATAGTATTTTAATATTTTACATCTATTTGTATATTTGTACGAGCAGCTAATGATATTATTTCTATAGAAATAATTTTTAGTATGAGATTTTATATCTATTCGTATCTTTTAAGGATGGTATAATCAGAAATTATTTGATTATTTTATTCTCACTTAAGTGGGAATATCAATTCCTTGTTAAATAGTTAGGAATGACAATTCCCACATAAAGTAAAAATTGATAAGAAGAGGGAATATCAATTCTAGCGTCTAATTACATCATGTTTGGTACGCATAAATAAAGAGTTAGAATTGCATTCCCTTCTCACTCATTCCAACATACCAAACGAGACGTAGGAGTTAACAAATCATAGTTAGATTTTAGGTTTCTTCCTTAGAACCATCTTATATTTAGGGTCAATGTGCTTAAACCACTTATATTTTCAATTTATAAGTAAACCACATATGAGGTTATTTTTCTTCTAATCAACCACCTAATCCCACTTTGCTGCTAAAAGTTTACTAAATTTGAATATTACTCACTTAATCTCATGTGTAAAGCAGTCGATGATGTGCAAGCTTTCCACAAGAGATTAAGTGATGATATTATTGGGATTTTAAGAAAGATTTAGTGGTAAGATGAGGTTAGGTGGTTGATCAAAGGAAAAACTAACTTTGTAAGTGATTTTAGATATAAACTAAAAATATAAAGTGATTTACACAAATGACCCTAAATATAAGGTGTCTTAGAGGGAAAAAACCATGAGGCCTCATTTGGCGAAGAGTTAAGGAAGAGGGATAGAAAAAGAATTAACATAGTAAGCCCATTCGATAACCCGAAGGACTAAATTATTAATCTGTTATATAAGTTTTATTTTAGCTCCTCAGGGGTTGGCTTAATTTGAGTGAGAAACACATCAGAATCAGCCAAGACTTTTTGTAAAGCTTCCCTGGTGTCTTTCGAGAGGCGCAGCAACTCATATAAAGTGATCCTCACTTGGATGTTGGCCAATTGAGCCATGACATCAGAGCGATACGGGTTATTCGAACTTTCCGATTTATCTCTTCCAATCGGTCGATTAAAACGAGACTGCTTTGAAACTTGAACCTCTTTGTGCTAAGACTCTTTCTCCTTTTGTTAGGCATTGGTTGTTGTTGGGGTTTCTGAGCAAGTGTAGGTGGAGTTGTAACCACCCCCAGTTCAGCCAACGTTTTGGCATTTGAATCAGAAGCTTCAGGATATTTTTATTGATATTCATTCCCACTCCTGGTAGCAAAGACTTTGCGTTCCTCTTCAGAAAGTGGAAAGTAAGGACGCTTTTGTTATCTTTCTCAGGGATTGCAGTAGCATGACAACATTTACCATTGTTTTTGGCCTTTTTTTTAGAAGAGGATCATGCCCACTGTTCATCTCCAAGCAGATATGGATGGACCCAAAGAACTTCGCCGTTAGGTGCAGTGTGTGGTACTAGTCCCTTCTGACACTGTCCATGAGGGTCGTTGTTCACTACCTTCATCTCTACCTTCGATACGGGCTCTGGTTGGAACCACGATAGACGGACGGAACCGAAACTAATGGACATCGCATTCACACCCACTTTTTTTCTTTGGGCTTCACAGTTATGATACCAGCATAGATCAAGGCTTGAATTCGATCTTTGAGGACATAACAATCCTTCGTAGGATGGTGGACTCTTCCATGATAAGCGCAATACTTTGGATCTAAGGTTTTCCTAGCTCCCTCTTCATTCGTGATTGGTGGCAGCTTGATCATGTTGTTATCCAAGAGATACTTGAAGGTAGCCGACACTTCATCCTCTTTAAAGGAATACTCTTTCGGGAGTCTAGGTTCTGAAGTCTTTGGTTGCCTTGAAGGTTGCTGTGCTTGATGTTGTAATTAGAATGACGACTACTGCATTGACTGCTGTTGCGGTTGTCGTTGTGATGTTTGGTGGGCATCAAAAGCAGTTGTGGGATCCTTTCCTCTGCCCCGAGGATTAAAATTCTATTTTTGAGGATTGGCTACCGGCTAACCCCTCTCAAGCTTCTTTCTCTTAAGTAAGCGTTTGGCCTGTTCACCATGCATCTTTAATTCTTTCCAGGACTTGGAAGTCATGACTCTCATGGCTTCTAGAACATCCAAAGAGAGATTATTGTGACACATTTGGAGAATGAACTCCTCCATGATCGGGCCTCGACAGTTTATTACTTTATTCCGGAAACGTTTGACGAAGTTGTCAATTGACTCTCCATCTTTTTGCTTCTCATCCAACAAAGTTTCAATTGATAATTCGGTGTCGTCATCAAAGAAATTGGTGAGGAATAAGCTTTCCATATCGTCCCAACTGTTAATGTTTCTAGGCTTAGGACGCCGGTACCAATCGAAAGCGGCCCCAAGAAGGGTGCCAACGAATGACCAGACCATCAAAGCTTCATTTCCAGAGATCATATCTAAATGAGACTTGAAATAAATCAAGTGTTGAGTGAGTGAACTTTTCCCATCAAATAGAGTGAAGTTAATCAGACTGAATTTTGGTGGATATGGAATTGACTCTCACTCCCTTGGATGTGGGCATGGAATACCCGTCTTCTTTATTTCTTGAGCTGACATCAAAGTGTTGACCTTTTTCTCCAGCTCTTTCATTTTCTTGTCCTTGTTAGACCCTAGAGGGGGTCATTAGGGTCTTATGCTAATCTAATCCGATTATATGCCAATTAAAATTAATTAACAAACTATCCTAGCAAGTATGAAATACCACAAGATATATGAGCTAGGATAAGCAATGTAAACAATGAGATATATCCTATATGATGAAATATATATGCAAGGATATATACAACAAGATATATGTATATGATGAAATATATATGCAAGGATATATACAACAAGATATATGCAAGGATATGAAACTAACACAAATGGGTAAACAATATGAGCTAGATAGTGGATCATATAAATAATGAGCTATGGACAATGGCGACAAGAAATATAAACATAAGATTAAGTGTGCCAAAGCAAACTCAAACACACGATATGATCACGGAGTTCGGACCTTCCGTCCTACGTCTCCGCTCCCCACTCCCGGGGAGAAATCCATTATCATAACCGGGTTTTCTACGTTCACCCGAATAACGTTTATACCTCACACTCGGTTTTCTAGCTAACCGGAAATTTTACAATCAACACTCTTGCAATCACACTCTACACCCTCACAAGTGTTGGACCTAGCCGTGTCTCCCTCAAGTGCTCGGTTACAACCACTTCCTAGGCTCGTCAACCGACGCCACTCCTCTTGGAACGATCCCCGACTCTCACCACACACTCCTCTCGCTGTACAAGTGTATTACAAAGTGATTCCCACGATTAGGCTCAAAATAACAAGTGATTGTTCTCTAATATGAATGAGAACACAATGAAAGCTCGCACTCAAAGTTACAATTCTCACCAACCCAAATATATTATGAATGAAAGATACAATAAGCTCAAGTGGGTGTGTGTAACAATGAGATATAAATCAAAACTAAACTCAATATAATTCTAGCTTAATAGAAATGATAATCAACAAATAATTATAAATAAAAGCTAGAGTTGAGTTTTAGGAAAACTTCACAACAGATGACAAGATGGAGAGATGGAGATTGAAGCCCAAACAAGAAGATGATCTCCTCCACTTGTGAAAACTTCTTCATAAACCAAACAAACACTAAAACACACTTAAACCCTTGTTTAAAACTTGTTTAAAACACTTCTTGGATTCATAGATAGAACTGAGGTATAATGGGGTATTTATAGAAACCCCAAAGCCAAGAGAAAGCTAAGAAAAGACCAAAAAACCACTCAGCAACGGCTCTGGAAACTAGCCGTTGGAAAGCAATGATTTGTTCGGCGGTCGACCGCGGAGGGCGACCGCGAGCAACAAAAACCAGCACTATGGCTCTGGACAAGCGACGGGCGACCGCGGCGGTCGATCGCGAAAGTTCTCTGAACTACGTACGGTCGACCGCCACGGGGGGGGGGGAGCCAACAAAACAAATTCTGAGTTCAGAACTCATGGCGGTCGACCATGGCGGTCGACCGCGAACTGATACTCAAGAAAACAGGTTTTAAAAGTGAAATGCTGATTTTAAAACATTGTTTAAAAATATCAAATAAATTCCAAAAATATAAAACTTTGGGGAATGATTGTAGACATGATAATAAATTCCAAAAAAGGACTTCCCAATTGAAAAAAATATCATCATTTTACAAAATAGGCTAAAACATGAAAGTGTAAACATGTGAATTTTGACATTTTGGTTAAACCATGTTTTAAAACTTTGCACAATGATTATGTAGACTTAATAAAATATGTATATGATTATTGTTAAGTCCAAAAACTAAGAATACAATATTTTTACAAATACAATAGAAAATGAAACATATGAGTATGTATATGAAAGTATATTGTTTCATATCTAAGTAGTTAAACCAAAACACAATAATAAATATGGAATATGTAATTTCATATTCATAAACATAAAAACCAAAACTTGTGTTGTATATATATATATGACTACATATATATACAAGGAAACCAATAAAATGTGTGTGTATATGATATTGAGCTTAGAGTATCTAACACACATAATATAAACCTAAACTAAGTTACCCAAGCTAGATCTTGATCTTCAATAAGCTCGACTTGGTACACTTGCGGATGAAGCTTGAACTTGATCTTTAACTTTGAATTGCGTAGGCTTCATTCCACAATTCCGCCAACCTCCATTGGATATGATCGTTGAAGCTCTATTCCATCCATCCTCCAACTCGTTGTTTGTCTAGAATAAATACGAAAACACAAATACTAGACAAACAATATTAGATGTAAATTGTTTGTTAAACATCATCAAAACAAGAAGGCTAACAATCTCCCCCTTTTTGATGATGACAAACAATTTACAAAAAGGATATATATGCATGAATGAAATGAACATATAAAAGATAATACACATGCATATAAACGAGGAATTGTATACTCACAATATTTCTCCCCCTTTGACAACATCAAAAAGGGGACAAAAGAGTGAAGAGAGCGAAAGCTGCCCCTATCAATAAGCATAGGTGAGTATCAAACATGTATAGGGATTGCTCCCCCCATCAAAAAACCATATAGAATATAAGAAATAAAAGATCATGGCAAACATGTGAGCAAGCATAAAAAATATGCTAAAAATCACTCACATTCAAGAGATAATGAGAACATATATAAATATATCAAGATGAACATATTGTCTCATATAAAAAAAACATAAAAACCATGTATAAAAAAAGATTTATGAAATCACAAGAAGAAAGACATGAGAATCATGTAAAAAGTTTTCAAATGAAAACAAATCAACCAATGAAATCATAAATCGCAAGTAAATCATATAAGAACATAAAACGAAATCATCATTAATTTTCAAAACTCAAGAGAGGCAATTATATCTAGCTATTGAGCTAGTATCAACCCATATAAATATTTTAGCATCCGGTAAACAAGATTTGGGAATAAACACCCAATAAATCCGGAGGGTTATATGAACACAAACCTCTTATCAAAATCAAAACAAATAATCATGAAAACAAATGATTTGATCAATTAAAAATTTGTTTTCATAATCAAAATATTTTAAGACATAATTTTCAAAACCAAGAAAAGGAAAAGTAAGAACACTAAAATTTTTGGTCTAAAATTTAAATTTGTTTTGGTACCCAAGAACTCTTGGTACCAAAAGATTTAGGGACATGACCCCTATCATTAAAGCTCAAAACCCTAGGGTTATGAACCCTCTTGGGTACATATGGTGCACTAGCACGGTCAAAGAAAATGACCCTTCCGATTGCAATTTGTGCAATGAAAGAGATCCATTTGTTTTTGTGGACCATTAGCTCGTGCACGGGAATCATTTGCAAATAAAGATTTTCTTTTAAAATTATTTTGCAAATGAGAAACATTCTTAAACAATGGTCTATTTGGAACATATTGCAACTTAGAAGCTTTTTGTATATCAAAATAAAATTTAGCAAGATGTCCAACCCTACCACAAACATCACATTTAAAAGCATGTGGTCTACTAGAAGCATTTGGCAAATGAGATTTCTTTTTCAAATCAAAACAATATTCGGCCAAATGACCAAAACGACCACAATGATCACATCTATACACATGAGCATGCTTATGATAAACAATGGGTGCATGTGTGTGTACATGTGATGAAGAAGCTACATGAGATGTACAAGGAGCATTAACATTTTTATGTTTGTGTGCATCATAGCAAAATTTAGCTATATAGCCTTTACGGCCGCGAATAAAGCACTTGTAAACTTTGCTATATATGTGTGCATGATGAGTGGATGATTTCTTAGACTTGGCACACATATCCATAAGCCTCTTATGATTATTAATGCATGTTTTTAAAGTTGAATCTAAAGATGAAATGTATTTATTCATAAGATTCCAATCTTCATTTTTAGGCACATATGCATTTTTATTAGAAGTAGAACATAAATGGTTATTTATAAAAGAAGCAGTATCATTTTGTATGTTCTCTACTTCTAACATGGCATTATCTCTTTCATGAGTTAAACTAGCAACATTTGAAGTTAAAGAAACATGATCCAATTTTAATTTTTCATTGTTTTCTTTAAGGATCATATTTTCATTAGAAATAGTTTCAAACTTAGATGCTAACAACTCATGATCGGATTTCAAATCCTCACGCTTGCTTTTTAAATCAATAAAAATTTTATGCAATAAGTTATAGGCATGTAACAATTTTTCACTAGCACAAGCAAGTTCATCACTAGATAAATCATTAGTGGTTTCAAACTCGTAAACCTCACTAGGGCTATCGCCTAGTGGCCGTGTGCATGATGCTCCTTTTGAACTTGAAGCGGGATCCTAACCTCACTAGGGCTATCGCCTAGTGGCCGTGTGCATGATGCTCCTTTTGAACTTGAAGCGGGATCCTCACAAGCTTGTCCGATCGCCTCCAAGTCCCCTTGATGTGCTTCTATAAATTTCCATAATGTATAAGCGCTATCAAAAGAATCAAGCTTGTTAGACATAAATAAATCAAATGCATTTAATAAAAATTCTAACATAAGCTTGTTCATAATAAACATCTTTTTATCATGTTTGCTCCACTTGGATTTCTCCAACGTGGGCACAATATAAGCACAATCAATGATTTCCCATAAATCGATATTTTTAGATTAAACAAATATTTTGAATCTAAAGCACCATTGAGCATAGGGGAAAATATTGAATTTAGGAGCAATACTCGAATCATAGCCTAAACAAGATGCATAATTCATATCCATAATTTGTAAAAATATGCAAGTAAGATACAAATGCAATCAAAACAAGATTAGCACAAAAAGATAACTTGGATCTTTAACTCAAGGCGATTAGACCTTAAATCAAAGAGCACCAAGCTCTGATACCAATTGTTAGACCCTAGAGGGGGTCATTAGGGTCTTATGCTAATCTAATCCGATTATATGCCAATTAAAATTAATTAACAAACTATCCTAGAAAGTATGAAATACCACAAGATATATGAGCTAGGATAAGCAATGTAAACAATGAGATATATCCTATATGATGAAATATATATGCAAGGATATATACAACAAGATATATGCAAGGATATGAAACTAACACAAATGGGTAAACAATATGAGCTAGATAGTGGATCATATAAATAATGAGCTATGGACAATGGCGACAAGAAATATAAACATAAGATTAAGTGTGCGCCAAAGCACACTCAAACACACTATATGATCACGGAGTTCGGACCTTCCGTCCTACGTCTACGTTCACCCGAATAACGTTTACACCTCACACTCGGTTTTCTAGCTAACCGAAAATTTTACAATCAACACTCTTGCAATCACACTCTACACCCTCACAAGTGTTGGACCTAGCCGTGTCTCCCTCAAGTGCTCGGTTACAACCACTTCCTAGGCTCGTCAACCGATGCCACTCCTCTTGGAACGATCCCCGACTCTCACCACACACTCCTCTCGCTGTACAAGTGTATTATAAAGTGATTCCCACGATTAGGCTCAAAATAACAAGTGATTGTTCTCTAATATGAATGAGAACACAATGAAAGCTCGCACTCAAAGTTACAATTCTCACCAACCTAAATATATTATGAATGAAAGATACAATAAGCTCAAGTGGGTGTGTGTAACAATGAGATATAAATCAAAACTAAACTCAATATAATTCTAGCTTAATAGAAATGATAATCAACAAATAATTATAAATAAAAGCTAGAGTTAAGTTTTAGGAAAACTTCACAACATATGACAAGATGGAGAGATGGAGATTGAAGCCCAAACAAGAAGATGATCTCCTCCACTTGTGAAAACTTCTTCATAAACCAAAAAAACACTAAAACACACTTAAACCCTTGTTTAAAACTTGTTTAAAACACTTCTTGGATTCATAGATAGAACTGAGATATAAGGGGGTATTTATAGAAACCCCAAAGCCAAGAGAAAGCCAAGAAAAGACCAAAAAACCACTCAGCAATGGCTCTTGAAACTAGCCGTTGGAAAGCAATGATTTGTTCGGTGGTCGACCGCCGCGGGCGGCCGCGAGCAACAAAAACCAGCACTATGGCTCTGGACAAGCGACGGTCGACCGCGGCGGTCGACCGTGAAAGTCTCTGGACTACTTACGGTCGACCGCGAGCCAACAAAACACATTCTGAGTTTTGAACTCATGGGCGGTCGACCGTGACGGTCGACTGCAAGCAGACATATGGAAATAACAGGTTTGGACAGTATTCTGATTTTAAAATACTGTTTAAAAATATCAAATAAATTCCAAAAAATATAAAACTTTGGGAAATGATTGTAGACATGATAATAAACATGCTACAATGACTGGTTTCCAAAAAGGACTCCCCAAATGAAAAATATCATCATTTTACAAAATAGGCCAAAACATGAAAGTGTAAACATGTGAATTTTAACATTTTGGTTAAACCATGTTTTGAAACTTTGCACAATGATTATGTAGACTTAATAAAATATGTATATGATTATTGTTAAGTCCAAAAACTAAGAATATAATATTTTTATAAATACAATAGAAAATGAAACATATGAGTATGTATATGAAAGTATATTGTTTCATATCTAAGTAGTTAAACCAAAACACAATAATAAATATGGAATATGTAATTTCAAATTTATAAACATAAAAACCAAAATTTGTGTTGTATATATATATGACTACATATATATACAAGGAAACCAATAAAATGTGTGTGTATATGATATTGAGCTTAGAGTATCTAACACACATAATATAAACCTAAACTAAGTTACTCAAGCTAGATCTTAATCTTCAATAAGCTCGACTTGGTACACTTGCGGATGAAGCTTGAACTTGATCTTTAACTTTGAATTGCGTAGGCTTCATTCCACAATTCCGCCAACCTCTATTGGATATGATCGTTGAAGCTCTATTCCATCCATCCTCCAACTCGTTGTTTGCCTAGAATAAATACGAAAACACAAACACTAGACAAACAACATTAGATATAAATTGTTTGTTAAACATCATCAAAACAAGAAGGCCAACAGTCCTCTCCCGTACTTTTCTTCTGGGGATGTTAAGGATGTTCAACTGGACCACCCCCAGCGTTATTGTTATTGGGAGGAGGATTGGTCAAGATGTGCTCATCTACCTATGAATCACTGTCGACTGTATTCGATTGAACCGGAGCAGTATTATATCGGCTAGACTCAGCCCGCTGACTTGACTCAGGCTACTGACGAGATTGTTGAGTTTGAAATTCTCTCATCTGTTACATAGTCAACTCCATCTCTATTTTCATCTCAGCTCTAATTTCTTCTCGCTGCTTAGTCAGAGCTTCTTGCAGCATTTGAGCTAATTGATCAGGTGTTATGGTGAATACCTCTCTAGCTTGTCCTACACTGGACATTGTGTCGTCGGAGGCAACTGCAAAACAAGTATCTGAGAGCTCCTCATCTGAAGACAACCCTTCGTGTATTCTTCTTTAGTCTCTATGTCTAATGTCCCTTAGCTATAGCCGTGACATTCTATGAGAGAGCTCCTGATCAACTCTTCCTCCTGGAGAAAAAGCAAGATCAGAATTGGTTGAATGTCGTTTTCCTCTATCTGTCATATTA
Source organism: Asparagus officinalis (assembly GCF_001876935.1). NCBI lineage: Eukaryota > Viridiplantae > Streptophyta > Magnoliopsida > Asparagales > Asparagaceae > Asparagus > Asparagus officinalis. The sequence continues at coordinate 39,163,936 of NC_033802.1, read as the reverse complement.
ATAGTGACCTCTGGAAGCTCATCCTCTTGAACGACAGATCTTCTCTTGCGGAAATACCTCGGCTTGGGCTTTGATGTTTCAGTAGAAAGTCTTTGGTGTTAGACCCTAATGCTACTAGGAAAGAACCCTAGAGGGGGGTGAATAGGGTTTATGCTAATATAATTCGATTTAATATCAATTAAAACTAATTAACAAGTTATCCTAGCAAATAAGATATGCAAGGATAAGCAATATAAACAAGGGTAAAATAAACAAAAACAAACAAGAGTGATAGTGCACAAATAAACCAATACAAATACAAACAAATAATCACGGAGTTCGGTCCTTCTGACCTAAATCTCCGCTTCGCACTCCTGGGGAGAAATCCACTATCACACCGGGTTTTCAACGCTCACCTGAAAACGTTTATACCTCACAATATCGGTTTTCAACGCTCACTGATCAACGTTCACAATCACTCACAATGTAACTACACAAATCTCACCTCAAGTGTTGGCCTCTCACGTGTCTCCCTCGAGTGCTCAGAATTACTACCTCTCACTAGGCTTTACTACCAACGTCACTCCTCTTGGGACCGACCATGTCTCTCACCTCTACACTCCTCTTGATGTATTTGTGCAATACAAAGTAAATCCTCACAATTAAGCTCTCAATACAAATAAATTGTTCTCTACAATGGATGAGAATACAATGTAGGCTCACTCTCTAAGTCACAAACCCACAACCCTAAATAATACTATGTATACAAATACAATAAGCTCAATAGGTTGTGTGTGAACAAAGAGTATAATAAAAAAATCTAAACTCAATATAAATCTAGCTCAAAAAAATGATAATCAAATAATTATATATAAATGTAAAACTAGATTGAGTTTAGAAACACTTCTCTAAAGATGACAAGAGAGAGAGAGAGAGAGAGAGAGATGAGTTGAATGTCCAAACACAAATAATGATCTCCTCAAGCTCTTGTAAAAATTTCTTAACAAACAAACTTGTAAACAAACTTTGAAACCCTTAAACTCTTTTAGAAACTTTCTTAAACTTGTATAGAAACTCTCTTGGATGGATTATAAGTGTTGAGGGATGATGGGGTATATATAGGAAACCCCAAAGCCAAGAAAAATACCAAAATACCATAAAATGACAAATTTGAAAAACTATCCGTTATACGCTGAAAACATGTCATCAGTCGACTGATGAAGATGACCGTTGAACAGTTTTGGCAGATTCTAGAATTTTTACATATCTGAATTTCTAAAATTAATTAAAAATAGTAAATCAACTCTAAAAATCATGAAATTTTAAGGAATGGTTATAAACATGTATATGAACATGTTAGAGAAATAATTTATGAAATATCACTTCCCATTTATGATAAATAAATGTTTGAACATAGATATTATAGATTCTAAAAACTACTGAAACATCTGATTTTATAAAATCAATTCATTATAGTAAATCAGCTCCAAAAATAATAAAATTTTGGGAAATGATTATAAACATGTAATAGAATATTTTAGAAAATGAATTTTTCAAAATGCGTTTCTAATTGAGAAATATCATTTATTTTGTAAACCGTTCAAAAAATCAAAAACGTTAAATACTCGATTTTGACAAAACAATTTCAAACAAGTTTGCAAATCCTTTTGAATTGATTAATAGACTTAGGAAAATATGTAAGATAGTTATATTTAGTCTATAATCTAAAAACACGATATTTTCACAAAAATGATGTGTAATGAGATAAATCCACAATTTGTGCGTACGTGTATGAAATGAGCTTAAAGTATCTACACACATAGTATTAACCCTAAACTTATTTACCCAATCTTGATTGATTTTCAATGAGCTTGTCTTGGATATGGATGAAGCTTGATCTTGAATTTTAGTTTGAATTACAAATGGCTTCATACCGATATTCCTTCCATCCTCCAATGGATATGATCGTGAAAGCTCAATGTCATCCAACCTCCGACTGATTGTTTGCCTAGAATAAATAAGAAAACACAAACACTAGACAAACAATATTATTTATAAATTATTTGTAAAAACATCATCAAAATAAAAAGGCCAACATTTGGAATATAGAGACTCTTGATGATGAGGCTTTGGAGCAGCTACATTCAGATAACGCTACTTTGATGAGCCTCTCACATGCACAATGAGGACTCGTTTCTCGAACAGTTTTCTTTCGAGACTTATTCTTACCTTTAGCTTGATAGTACAACTCGTTGGTATGATGACCTGAGCAACCTATTGACTGTTAGTGTGGTTGGGCCTTGTTGACATTCTCAAGACGACTTGATGCCGCCTTTGAGTGATCCAAGGTCATACCATGAGTCACACGTTTAGAATTACCCCTTTTGTGGTACAGGGTTTTAACGGGCTCCTGAGTTCTGATACGAACTCCCAAGCGTATGGAAATTGGAATTTCCTCTTCCCGGGATTGCTTTGACTTGGTGGGAGGATGCGAACAACCCCCTGCATGAGAAGTCACTTAGGATTTATTCACCGGACCCAAGCGTTCTTTGACTGGAGCTTTGCCTTGATCCTCGTGCAAAGGACCAAGGCGATCCACCATTGTAATTCTGAACTTTGACAGGTCAGGAGTGACCCAAGGCTTCGTTGGTGGAGTAGCAGATGTGGTTGCAGCAGACGAGCGAGGAGCAGACATCAATGGAGTCGAAGGAGAGCCCTCCTCAGATATGGCTCCCTTTGCCGAGACAGCTGCTAGTGTCTCGGATAAGGCACCTTTGTCCGAGACACTCGCAAGTGTCTCGGTTGAAGGAGGTATTTCACGATTCTGATTTTTGCGCAAGTTTAGATTTTAAGATCCACACTTTACGAGTTCTCTGTGATTCTTTGGGCACAATTTCCTTCTTCCCTTCTTATGTTTGTTGCAAGAGGGCACGAGCACGAGTGGCATTTGCACGACGCTTTTGAATGCGCTCTTTGAGGGTCGAACATGCTCTTTTGACGAGAAATCATTCCTTCGTCATTAACCTAGTAGAAATATAAGTGGTTTGTCATTGAGGCAAATGGACCACTCGTTGTTTCCTTGACTCTAGATCCGCGTAGTAGCGAACCACGTTGACTTGTTCCACGGCCTTAGCTATTTGACGAGCGCGACGCTAACCTTGTCTCTGATGAGCCCTCTTCGTTAATGCTAGCGAACTTTGATTCAGTGACTCCTTAACTGGAGAGAGTTTTTGATGTTATTGATTATCGGAGAAGGGCTGTAACGGAAAGCCTCAACAACAATCGGGCGAGAGTCTTCACCCGTAGCCTTCATTGGAGTTGAAGACTGGAAAACCTTCTTTAAAGATGAAATCTTCCTACATTTGCGAGGTAAGGAAGATCTTGAGGATGAGGATGATAGATATTCATCAAACTTTGCTTGATCGAATTCATTTGCGAGGTAAGGAAGATCTTGAGGATGAGGATGATAGATATTCATCAAACTTTGCTTGATCGAATTCATACTCGACCGTGGATTCAACCGATCTTGATCGGTTGCAACACGACGGTCTCGGCAGCAAGACCGTTGGCTCCCACTGTGGTCGCCAGTGTGTTTGCGTCAAAAATTAGTTTATTTATTAAACCCATTACAAATAGTTTATCGAATACAATGAATTCTGAGAAACAAGCCTTTTTATAGGACCTCTCGTTACAAACAAACAACTTTCTAGAAACACACGTAGGAACGTTTATCATTCGCTGCTTGCGTAGGATCTTTGCATGTGCCGGGGGTGCGTTAGCCTATGGACGATCGAATCACAGATGCAAGTTGAACCGTGAATAAGGCTTAAGTTTGATGTTTCATTTTAGAAACAAAGATAGAAGTTAATATCTTAGCAAAGTAAGATAAAACACTCTTCTCGAGATTAAGTCAAAGCTTAGATATCAAGGAATCGTAAGAGCTCTGAAAGGTTTGCACGTGATGAAGCTTCTCTCTCTCCCTTGCTTAGAATGCTCAAATCTCTGCTCTATTCTACTCAATTTGCACGTGATGAAGCTTCTCTCTCTCCCTTGCTTAGAATGCTCAAATCTCTGCTCTATTCTACTCAATAATGCTCCGTAATGCTCCCTCCTACTAAGTAATGCTCCCTCCTCCTAAGTAATGCTCCTAGGAAGGTATTTATAACACATAAGAACTGTAACTGTAGTCAGGAGTTGAAACAAAACAAGTCAACAAAATCCCTATTTTCGAGACAATCGCGGCTATCTCGAAAACAGGGTTAGTTCCTGTCCATTTTGTAATCGTTCCCACTACTCTTTAATGCTATTATTTTAGTAGTTATTGGCATGATTTTCGCTTGTAACGTCTCTCCCACGATTATGGATGGTCCCTAGTTGTTATGAAGGCACGTGGATTGCCCAAAACTCGAGAAAACCGTCACCAAGTCCACTCTAGTTTTCGAGACAGTCGCAAGTGTTTCAGAAACTGTGATTTGCCTTTATAGCTTCTGAGACAGCCGCAAGTATTTCGGAAACTATGATTTGCTTTCATAGCTTCCGAGATAGCCGCAACTGTTTCAGAAACTATGAGTCTTCTCATAGTTTCTGAGACACGTTTTGTGCCTTAAAACTTGTGTGATGCGCTTCTTGTACATTCCTTAGTTGATCTTTGGCTCTGAATGATCTTTTATAACTTAGATAATGACATTTATTGCCTTCTCTTCATCTTGAACTATGTGTGATACCCTATAGGCAATTTTTTGACGCCTACAGATATCCCTCCAAAGTGTTTCAGCCTCATTCTTTCATAGAGGAGGCTAGAATACTTTGGATATGATATGCCTAGCCTTCAATTCTTTAACTTCTTCAGCTTTTGGTCTATTCAGTATTTTGTCGAATAGCCAAAATTCTTCTGGTGTTGTGATGCGGCATAATTATGTACCAAAATTGCAAGTGCACAATTGATCAAGTTATAGTATAAAAAATATCGATCCCACGAGGAATGTGATTTTAAGAGATTATTAGAAATGATTCTTATGTTTTGTGCATGACAATTAGGAATAAAGAATAAGTGTGAATGTGATGAGTGATTATTGTGAATATATGCAAAAGATAATAAATTGAATTTTAGAGAAGAAAGAATCAAAGAATAAATGAAATCACAAGGCAAGAAATATGAATTAATAAAATCAAGAAATAAAACTAAGAATGAAAAGAAAATTTAAGAAAGTCAAGATGGAGGATTCAAAAGAGGTAAGAAATCTAGAATATAATCCACTAACCAATTTCAATTACAAAATATAAACTATTCTCTTTTTATCATATTTCAACTTAGATTTATTAAGCATAGATTATCAAACCATTTAAGGAAAGTGTAACCTATCAAATTATCATCTAAGTTAAAATTACTATTCATGATAAGAACAACAACATGATAATAATCCTAGAATTCATAAGCATAACCTATCAAACCATTTAAGATAAGCATAGATTATCAAATTCTTCTTCTACCGATTAGTTCTCTAGTTGATTATCCTAAACATGAACATTTTAAGTACAAGAGAATAATTCATACAATATAAAGGAAATTAGACTAGTTTCATACAATTCTAAGATTCCTACAAGAATTAAATTCACATCTTAAGAAATAAAAACAAGAAAAAGAAGACTAATTACAAAATTAAAAAGAAAAGAAAAATCTAAACTATGAACAAGAAATAAATCTAATTACAAAGAAAATAAAAATCTAAACTACAAAATAAATTGCAGAAATTAAATGCAAGAAAAATAAATCTACTCTACAAATTAAAGTGCAAAAAGAAATAAAAAGACAAGAAAATAAATCTACACTACAAGCATGAATTTAAATCTAACTAATAAGCAATAATAAAGAAATTACTAAAAAGAAATAAAAGAGAAAAGAAATGCAAACCTTCAAATTGCTCTTCATCTCCATCCTCATCATTCAACAAAGAGGAGAAAGAACAAATTTAAAGAGGAAAAAATTATTTTTATTAATTGCAACTAAAGTTACAATTTTTGGAAGGCCTTCTCAATTAAGAGTAGCCCTCCTCTCCAAAGGAGTTACAAAAATTTTTCACACCATTAACCCCTCACTCTCTACCCCTATTTATAGTAATCTTCAATGAATATGAGTCATTGGATTTGTCTTGAGCCCCAAGCAACAATCTCCACCTTTGAATTTGCTTTTTGTTCTTCTCTAGCCCAAATATAGGAGGTCCAAATGATTTTCAAAATTAAATCAAGTCCGGCCTTGATTGATCCAATTCATGAGAAAAAAAATTGCAATTCAGCCTAAGTCCGGTCATATGATTTTCGGCCCACTGCAGATGTCCAAAGTCATCATGTGATTTTCCAAAAGAAATTGAAGCTATAAAATCCCAATGGAGTTATTTTCGGCCCACTGCAGATGTCCAAAGTCTGGCATTTGGAAAGAAAAAAAATTCAGGTCTGCAGTCCGGTTTCATTTGATTAAGATCAAAATATGCAGCCCATGTTCACTTGATTTTCAAAAGAAATTCAGCAGCCCATGTTCACTTGATTTTCAAAAGAAATTCAGCAGCCCATGAAAATATGTCCGGTCCCCTTCAATTCTTGCAACACCTCAAGGAAGGTCCGACCTTTGATTTTTTCAAAAATCAACTCTGCACAGTCCGGTCTTCATTTGAGTAGAAATCAACAATGCAGCAAGTCCATGAGCATTTGATTTTCGGTCCAACAACACTCAAGTCCGGCCCATAGACTTCATGGGTGAATTATTTGTTGATGGGCTTGGGTAATTTGGAAATTTAATTTTCCAATGGGCTTCTTGATTCATTTCTTCATTTAATCAATGAGTTTTTGTTGAGAGATGAGAAGTTGAGATTTATTCTTCATTAACCTGCAATTAAAAGATAAAAACAATTATTAGTGGTATATTTATTCATGTAAAATAGATAATGAGGGTATAAAATTGTAATAAAATATGATTATCAAATACCCCCATACCTAAACTTTTGCTAGTCCTCTAGCAAAGAAAATAAAAAGAAAATCCTAACTCATTTTCGCAGGAATCGCGGTTGTATTTAGCGCATACAACAAGCCTTTAAACCCCTATGTTACCCTAGTGGACGAGTTATAGTCTCGTGAGGGTTTGCAGTGAATATACCCACAAAATTCGGTCAACTTGCCAAGTTAAATAAGTCAGTAAATAACAGAATTTCCTTGATATATTTAGACATTCTAATTGAAGCTAGTTAATAATCAAGAAAACGTTTTTATATATAACTCCAATGTAAATCCCCTAGAAAATCTTTTTCATTATAGCAATACAAAACCAAGTCAAATCTTAGAAATTTAATTAAAAAGTTTTGAAAAGAACATGCTAACTCTTTGTTTTAAATAACTTTTAAGTCTCTTGATCAAAAATTATTTTTCAAGACCATATATACAAAACAACAATATATAAAAACAATTGTTAGTGTTATATATATGTATATTTTTTCCACTCTCTAATTCTTGGTGATTGTTTTCTATTTTAACGGGCTTTCTAAGTGACCATTTAACGAGTTTTGGGCCAATGAATCCCAACCCAATTGGGCTTAGGTCATTAAGTATAGAGATACTCCTTGGGCTTAATTGCTCAGTCAACTTAGGCTTTATAAGATAGAATCACCCTGAATTTAAGAGTTTTTTTTTGTGGTGCCTATTTTTTGCACTCTTCTTTTTTATAAGGTTAGTTTTTTTTAATATATATATGTGTAAGTATATATAGTCTTTAAAAAAATGTGTAAATCAAGATGACTTGAAAAAAAAAAATTTCAACTCTAAGTTAAGCATGCAAAAATTTCATTATTTTTTAAATTAAAAATTTAAGGTAAGACTTAAGTAAAGTATACTAGTTGAAAAATCATTTCTTAAGAAATTTATTTGAAGTTATCATAAAAGGTGAACTTGAATATGTTACTAACTAAGAATTAGAAAATTTAAAATCTATCAATTTGATCAATTATTACTTAACTCTATTAATTTGGCAAGTGATAATATTTTTATAATTTTTTTTAACAAAAAGAAAGAAAAATGCATAAAAAGGTAAAATAAAGAGGAATATATGTATTTCTCACCCCCACACCTAAATTTTGCATTGTCCTCAATGCAAATTCGCTGAAGCACAAAGTAAAGCAGATAAAATTAAAGAACTTACAGTTGTTCGGTTGATAATGATGATAAGGATCTGCAATTACTGTTAGTATGAGGATGAAGAAATCAAATAAGAGGAGAATTGTAAGTAATTATTTTTTAAATATATTTATTATTATTATTATTATTTTTATCTATTTTTTTACCTATGTTACTTATTCAAATTTTTGTTATGTTTTTTTTAAGAAACAAAAGAACTTTTTTTTAAAAGAAACAAAAGGAAAATTAGTTTTTGTTTTTTGTTTTTTTATAGATAATGAGGTTCATGAAGAACCAACACCTCTTCCTCGCCGAGCGTAGAAAATTCTAAAAATGGTTTCAGACGTTGACTATTTATTTTAAAAATATTACCATTTTTAGGATTTTCTATCTCGACGGCTCCATGTGGAAAAACTTGTTTAACAAAAAATGGACCTGTCCATCTTGATCTCAATTTTCCCGGAAAAAGATGTAATTTTGAATTGTACAATAAAACTTTCTGTCCTGGAGAGAAATTTTTTCGCAAAATTGATTTGTCATGAAAAATTTTTGTTTTCTCTTTGTAAATTTTTGAGTTTATGTATGCATCATTCCGAATTTCTTCTAACTCATTTATTTAGAGCAATCTGTTTTTACCTGCCGAGTCTGAGTCAAAATTTAACTGTTTTATTGCCCACATTGCTCGATGTTCTAACTCTACTGGTAGGTGGCAAGCTTTCCCAATACCAGTCTGTATGGTGACATCCCCAAATTGACCTTAAAAGCTGTTCTATACGCCCACAGAGCATCACACAATTTTACAGACCAATCTTTTCTGTTATGGTTAACCGTTTTTTCTAAGATTTGTTTGATCTGCCTGTTTGTGACCTCTACTTGCCCACTGATTTGGGGGTGATAAGGAGTTGACAATTTGTGTGTGATTGAATATTTCCTCATCAAAGCCTCGAAAGAACGGTTACAGAAATGTATACCGTTATCACTGATGATCGCTCGAGGTACTCCAAACCGGGCAAAAATGTTCTCTTTTAAAAACTTGCACAGGCTTGCTCATGACAGAAGGATAGAACACTCCTAGTTTCTTCAGTGGGAACACACCTCCTAAAGATCTGATCAGGACAGTATTTGAACAGATATGGATCATCCCAGTAAAAGTATTTTACTTGGGAGAGAAAACGGGATCTATCCTGTTTGGACCAATGAGAAGGGATCTGGTTCATGACTATGTAGTTCACAATGTCGGCGAACCAGGGAACAGATTGGATTTCTAGGAGTTGTTCATCTGGAAAATGTTCATTGATTGGGACGGTTGATGTTGGTGCATTTGGGAGTCGAGAGAGGTGATCTGCTACGGGGTTCTCTGTTCCCCTTCTGTCAAGAATTTGAATGTCAAACTCTTGAAGAAGGAGAATCCATCTAATGAGCCTTGCTTTAGCATCCTTTTTGGTCAAAAGATACTTTAGTGCGGCATGATCAGTGAAAACTTTGGTTAAGGAACCGATGAGGTAGGACCTGAATTTTTCTAAGGCAAAGACTACAGCTAAAAACTCTTTCTTTGTAACAGAATAGTTTTGCTAGGCATCATTCAGAGTCCTACTGGCGTAGTAGATCACATGCGGTTTTCCATCAAACCGTTGTCCTAAAACATCACCGATCGTAGAATCAGATGCATCACACATTAGTTCGAATGGTAAGGTCCAGTCCGGTGCATGAATGATAGGAGCAATGGTTAGCTCCTTTTTCAGATATTCAAAAGCTTTGAGGCAGTCGGGAGAGAAGACAAATGATGTATCCTTGGCTAAGAGATTGATCAAGGGTCTAGCAATCTTGCTGAAATCCTTGATGAAACGTCGGTAAAAACCAACATGACTAAGAAACGACCTGACATCTTTGACTGTTTTGGGAGGAGAGAGATTGGAAATGAGATCTACCTTAGCTTTATCCACCTCAATTCCCCTATTGGAAACTACATATCCTAAGACAATGCCTTGTTTGACCATGAAATGATATTTCTCCCAATTGAGAGTCAGATTTTTCTCCCTACACCGTTCTAGGACCAGTTTAAGATGATGCAAACATTGGGAAAATGTGTCACCAAAAATAGAAAAGTCATCCATGAAAATTTTGAGAAATTGCTCTACCATGACGGAAAAAATACTGATCATGCAACGTTGGAATGTGGCCGGTGCATTGCACAGGCCAAAAGGCATGCGTCGGTATGCGAATGTTCTATACGGGCAAGTAAAGGTGGTTTTCTCCTGATCTTCTGGAGCGATAGGGATTTGATTGTAACCTGAATATCCATCCAGGAAACAATAGAACTCGTGTCCTGCTAAACGCTCTAACATTTGGTCAATGAAAGGAAAAGGGAAGTGATCTTTCCGAGTGGCTAAGTTGAGTTTTCTATAGTCAATACAGACTCGCCCTCCCGTTTGGATTCGAGTGGGAATCAGCTCATTAGCCTCATTTTGGATCACGGTGATCCCAGATTTCTTTGGAACAACTTGGACTGGACTCACCCATGAACTATCAGAAATGGGATAAATGATCCCATGATCAAGACATTTCAGAATGTCTTTCCTAACGGCTTCTTTCATCACTGGGTTTAACCTACGTTGAGCATCTCTAGTAGGTTTGGCATCATCTATCAAATGGATTCGGTGTTGAACAATGGTTGGACTAATCCCTTTGATATCAGCCATGGTCCATCCAATGGCTTCCCTATTCTCTCTTAAAACAGCTAAGAGAGCTTCCTTTTGACCGGTAGTCAACTCAGAGGACTCGTTCTCCCCTAAGTAGACATACTCTAAATTTTCGGGTAGAGGTTTGAGCTCTAACTTAGGGGGTTCCTCCACAGATGGGCGAAGCTGGACTCGGGGTTCTATCTCTAAAGGTTCTCGTTGCCAGCCAACAGCAAAAACATGATTGACCAGCAGTTCCATTTCTAGTTCGTCATCAGAAATTTCCTCAATCATTAAATCAGATGCATTCGTATCAGACTCACACTCTCCCTCTTGTTATTCACTTGATATTCCTTGAATGAAATTCACTTCCATGGGTTCATCAGATGGATCACTAGGCTGTCTCCCTAATTCACTTCCATGGGTTCATCAGATGGATCACTAGGCTGTCTCCCTAAGTTGAAGATATTGAGGTCAATAGTCATATTCCCAAAAGATAGTTTCCCCTAAGTTGAAGATATTGAGGTCAATAGTCATATTCCCAAAAGATAGTTTCATCTGACCGGTTCTACAGTTTATCAAAGCATTTGAAGTGGCTAAGAACGGTCTTCCTAGAATGACGGGGATTTGACTTTTGAGATTAGAAACGGGCTGTGTTTCCAAGACAATAAAATCAACAGGGAAAATGAACTCTCCAACTTTGATCAGAACATCCTCTACCTCTCCTTTGGGAATTTTTACGGATCTATCAGCTAACTGTAGAGTGCATCTTGTCGGTTTAAGTTCTCCTACACCTAGCTGTTGATAGACCGAGTAAGGAAGGAGGTTGACGCTGGCTCCCAAGTCTAGAAGTGCCTTATCAATGTGAGTGTTACCTATGACGCAAGGAATTGTGGGACAACCAGGGTCCTTGTATTTCAACGGCATAGGTTTTGAAAAAATTTTACTGAGGTTGGCAGCTAAGAAAACTTTCTTGGGGACGTTGGTGGTTCTTTTCTTAGTGCATAAGTCCTTCAAGAACTTTGCATAAGAAGGAATTTGTTCGATTGCATCTAGGAGAGGGATGTTGATCTTGACCTGTTTAAACGTTTCTAGGATTTTCTCAACATGCGGGGAGTTTTTCCTAGGTTTGAGTCTATCTGGAAAGGGGGCAACGAGCCTATACATATCTAGATCAGGCTCAACTTCAAGTTCAGCAGTTTGGTCATCGGAAGGAATTGCTTCATCGGAAGGAGTGTTTTGAATGGGAGAAGGGGTTTGATCCGGTGGCATTCTAACCTGATTGTCTATTTGTTTTCCTGATCTCAGAGTGTGAATTGCATTCAATTGAGCTGGATTGTTGGAACTGGATCCAGTGTCTTTAGGGTTTGCAACAGGTTGACTAGGGAATTTTCCTTTTTCTCTCTCACTTACGGCAGCGGCTAGTTTCCTAAGTTGGGTTTCTAACCGGGCTATGGCTTGAGTGTTCGAGTTGAGCACTTGGTCGGTGGTTTTCATGAAGGAATCTAGAGTGGTGGATGATTGGATCAACATATTAGTAGTTTGTGTAGAAGCTTTGATCATAGCTTCTAAACCCTTTTCTAAGACACTTAAACGTTTGTCATGATTAGAATTTGAAGGATTCGTGGGCTGGTGAGGATGAGGATGTTGGTTTGGAAAAGGTGGGTTAGAAAAATTATTCGGTGTATTGAACGGAACAGCGTTTCCCCTCGGGAATTGGGGGTTTGACGCGGGAATGAAGTTTTGATTTCCGGGAGAGTTTCCTTGGTTCCAAGCAAAGTTAGGATGATTTCTCCAACCTGGATTGTAGGTTGGAGAAAATGGATCATTTTTAGGACGCTGGAATGTAGCGTTCATCTATTCTAATGCATGGTTGTTTCCTAGAAGAGGGCATTCCTCTGAAACATGGGTAGAAGACTGACAGTTATGACATCCCGGGGCAGAAATATGATTGATTTGAGCCGGAGCTCGTTCCTTAACTTCTAAGGCTTCTAACCTCCGCATAATCGACGCCATCTTCGCTTCAGATGCAATGTTTGACTCCAAGGAAAAACCACTAGACTTAGATTGGGAAACAGATGAAACCCTGTCATCACAGTTTTCCCACTGCATTGTTTTCTCGGATAGACTCTCTAGGAATTCCCAAGCTTCATCGGCGTTTTTTCTCATAAAATCTCCCTGACACATCGATTCTAAAGATGTTTTTGAAGAATAGTCCAATCCTTCATATATGACTTGGCACAATCGCCATTTTTCTAGACCGTGATGAGGACATTGGATTAAAAGATCTTTAAATCGGTCAAAGTATTTCCAGAATGGCTCTCCCGGGACAATTTTGAAATTCTGAATGCTGTTCCTAAGCTTTACCGTTTTGTGAATAGGGAAAAATTTCTTGAGAAAAACGGTGACAAATTCCTCCCAAGTTGAGATAGAATTTATCGGTAAGCTGTACAGCCATTTTTTAGCTTTGTCCTTTAGAGCAAATGGAATAAATCTAAGCTTAATCGCATCTTCGGTTAATTCTCTCATTTTTATCATAATACATACTTCCTCAAATTCCGAGATAAATATATATGCATCTTCTGTTTCATTACCTAGGAATTTGGGAAGCATGTTAATGAAATGCGGTCTAAGCTCGAAATTTGCTCCATTTACTTCGGGGAGTCTTATGCAAGATGGAATTGCATTTCTGGTGGGGTAACACATATCCTGAAGAACTGGTTGATTTGCCATTTCTTGGATTGGTTCAACACGGATTAAGCGATGAAAATTATCCCGAACCCAAATTTGCATACATCAAAACAAATTTTTTTTAAAGAAAAGAAAGAAAATTAGTTTTTTTTAAAGGAAAGAAAGAAAGAAAATTAGTTTTTTTATGAGAAGATAAAAGAAAAGAAAAATCCTAACTAAAACAAATCAAATCAATCACTTTTCAATCAACTTTAATTCTAGGGTTTAGCCTAACTCCACTAGACCAGCTCCTAACCAAAAAAATCACTTTTCAATCAACTTTAATTCTAGGGTTTAGCCTAACTCCACTAGACCAGCTCCTAACCAAAAACTCCTACAGTGAAAAGATCAAAGTTTTACCCAGGTAGTTAGCCAGGTAAGGATAGTACTAGAGGTTGATCAAAGATCAATTAAGTACCTCTTTCCTTGCGGAGCGCTTTACGCAACCCCTAAACCTTGCCTTAGACACCAACTATTCTGAGAAAACTTAAACCGTTCACTTAAGGATTTCTTGTTCCTTATTGAGCTCGAATCCTTAGGGGCCAACGTCTAATGAGTTTTAGAAGGCTTGGGTTTGTGAAGTGAGGAATTAGTGATTTGTGGGCTAAGGAAAGGGTGATGAAATCCCTTACCTTATCTTGATTGGGGTTTTACCCTTAAAAATGTTTTAAGTGTGTGCCAAATCAAGTGCTACAATCACTTTGGTGAATTCCTACACTATAAAATCAATTCATTATAGTAAATCAGCTCCAAAAATAATAAAATTTTGGGAAATGATTATAAACATGTAATAGAATATTTTAGAAAATGAATTTTTCAAAATGCGTTTCTAATTGAGAAATATCATTTATTTTGTAAACCGTTCAAAAAATCAAAAACGTTAAATACTCGATTTTGACAAAACAATTTCAAACAAGTTTGCAAATCCTTTTGAATTGATTAATAGACTTAGGAAAATATGTAAGATAGTTATATTTAGTCTATAATCTAAAAACACGATATTTTCACAAAAATGATGTGTAATGAGATAAATCCACAATTTGTGCGTACGTGTATGAAATGAGCTTAAAGTATCTACACACATAGTATTAACCCTAAACTTATTTACCCAATCTTGATTGATTTTCAATGAGCTTGTCTTGGATATGGATGAAGCTTGATCTTGAATTTTAGTTTGAATTACAAATGGCTTCATACCGATATTCCTTCCATCCTCAAATGGATATGATCGTGAAAGCTCAATGTCATCCAACCTCCGACTGATTGTTTGCCTAGAATAAATAAGAAAACACAAACACTAGACAAACAATATTATTTATAAATTATTTGTAAAAACATCATCAAAATAAAAAGGCCAACATTTGGAATATAGAGACTCTTGATGATGAGGCTTTGGAGCAGCTACATTCAGATAACGCTACTTTGATGAGCCTCTCACATGCACAATGAGGACTCGTTTCTCAAATAGTTTTCTTTCGAGACTTATTCTTACCTTTAGCTTGATAGTACAACTCGTTGGTATGATGACCTGAGCAACCTATTGACTGTTAGTGTGGTTGGGCCTTGTTGACATTCTCAAGACGACTTGATGTCGCCTTTGAGTGATCCAAGGTCATACCATGAGTCACACGTTTAGAATTACCCCTTTGTGGTACAGGGTTTTAACGGGCTCCTGAGTTCTGATACGAACTCCCAAGCGTATGGAAATTGGAATTTCCTCCTCCCGGGATTGCTTTGACATGGCGGGAGGATGCGAACAACCCCCTGCATGAGAAGTCACTTAGGATTTATTCACCGGACCCAAGCGTTCTTTGACTGGAGATTTGCCTTGATCCTCGTGCAAAGGACCAAGGCGATCCACCATTGTAATTCTGAACTTTGACAGGTCAGGAGTGACCCAAGGCTTCGTTGGTGGAGTAGCAGATGTGGTTGCAGCAGACGAGCGAGGAGCAGACATCAATGGAGTCGAAGGAGAGCCCTCGGGAGATGGCCTTTGTCCGAGACACTTGCGTGTGTCTCAGATATGGCTTCCTTTGCCGAGACAGCTGCTAGTGTCTCGGATAAGGCACCTTTGTCCAAGACACTCGCAAGTGTCTCGGTTGAAGGAGGTATTTCACGATTCTGATTTTTGCGCAAGTTTAGATTTTAAGATCCACACTTTACGAGTTCTCTGTGATTCTTTGGGCATAATTTCCTTCTTCCCTTCTTGTGTTTGTTGCAAGAGGGCACGAGCACGAGTGGCATTTGCACGACG
Source organism: Asparagus officinalis (assembly GCF_001876935.1). Taxonomy (NCBI): domain Eukaryota; kingdom Viridiplantae; phylum Streptophyta; class Magnoliopsida; order Asparagales; family Asparagaceae; genus Asparagus; species Asparagus officinalis. The sequence goes on along the minus strand of NC_033802.1, from coordinate 39,148,138 downwards.
CTTTTGAATGCGCTCTTTGAGGGTCGAACAGGCTCTTTTGACGAGAAATCATTCCTTCGTCATTAACCTAGTAGAAATATAAGTGGTTTGTCATTGAGGCGCTCTTTTGACGAGAAATCATTCCTTCGTCATTAACCTAGTAGAAATATAAGTGGTTTGTCATTGAGGCAAATGGACCACTCGTTGTTTCCTTGACTCTAGATCCGCGTAGTAGCGAACCACGTTGACTTGTTCCACGGCCTTAGCTATTTGACGAGCGCGACGCTAACCTTGTCTCTGATGAGCCCTCTTCGTTAATACCAGCAAACTTTGATTCAGTGACTCGTTAACTGGAGAAAGTTTTTGATGTTATTGATTATCGGAGAAGCGCTGTAACGGAAAGCCTCAACAACAATCAGGCGAGAGTCTTCACCCGTAGCCTTCATTGGAGTTGAAGACTGGAAAACCTTCTTTAAAGATGAAATCTTCCTACATTTGCGAGGTAAGGAAGATCTTGAGGATGAGGATGATAGATATTCATCAAACTTTGCTTGATCGAATTCGTACTCGACCGTGGATTCAACCGATCTTGATCGGTTGCGACACGACGGTCTCGGCAGCAAGACCGTTGGCTCCCACTGTGGTCGCCAGTGTGTTTGCGTCAAAAATTAGTTTATTTATTAAACTCATTACAAATAGTTTATCGAATACAATGAATTCTGAGAAACAAGCCTTTTTATAAGACCTCTCGTTACAAACAAACAACTTCCTAGAAACACACGTAGGAACGTTTATCATTCGCTGCTTGCGTGGCATCTTTGCATGTGCCGGGGGTGCGTTAGCCTATGGACGACCGAATCACAGATGCAAGTTGAACCGTGAAGAAGGCTTAAGTTTGATGTTTCATTTTAGAAACAAAGATAGAAGTTAATATCTTAGCAAAGTAAGATAAAACACTCTTCTCGAGATTAAGTCAAAGCTTAGATATCAAGGAATCGTAAGAGCTCTCAAAGATTTGCACGTGATGAAGCTTCTCTCTCTCCCTTGCTTAGAATGCTCAAATCTCTGCTCTATTCTACTCAATAATGCTCCGTAATGCTCCCTCCTACTAAGTAATGCTCCCTCCTCCTAAGTAATGCTCCTAGGAAGGTATTTATAACACATAAGAACCGTAACTGTAGTCAGGAGTTGAAACAAAACAAGTCAACAAAATCCCTATTTTCGAGACAATCGCGGCTATCTCGAAAACAGGGTTAGTTCCTATCCATTTTGTAATCGTTCCCACTACTCTTTAATGCTATTATTTTAGCAGTTATTGGCATGATTTTCGCTTGTAACGTCTCCCCCACGATTATGGATGGTCCCTAGTTGTTATGAAGGCACGTGGATTGCCCAAAACTCGAGAAAACCGTCACCAAGTCCACTCTAGTTTTCGAGACAGTCGCAAGTGTTTCAGAAACTGTGATTTGCCTTTATAGCTTCTGAGACAGCCGTAAGTATTTCGGAAACTATGATTTGCTTTCATAGCTTCCGAGATAGCCGCAACTGTTTCAGAAACTATGAGTCTTCTCATAGTTTCTGAGACACGTTTTGTGCCTTAAAACTTGTGTGATGCGCTTCTTGTACATTCCTTAGTTGATCTTTGGCTCTGAATGATCTTTTATAACTTAGATAATGACATTTATTGCCTTCTCTTCATCTTGAACTATGTGTGATACCCTATAGGCAAATTTTTGACGCCTACAGATATTCCTCCAAAGTGTTTCAGCCTCATTCTTTCATAGAGGAGGCTAGAATACTTTGGATATGATATGCCTAGCCTTCAATTCTTTAATTTCTTCAGCTTTTGGTCTATTCAGTATTTTGTCGAATAGCCAAAATTATTCTGGTGTTGTGATGCGGTATAATTATGTACCAAAATTGCAAGTGCACAATTGATCAAGTTATAGTATAAAAAATATCGATCCCACGAGGAAGGTGATTTTAAGAGATTATTAGAAATGATTCTTATGTTTTGTGCGTGACAATTAGGAATAAAGAATAAGTGTGAATGTGATGAGTGATTATTATGAATATATGCAAAAGATAATAAATTGAATTTTAGAGAAGAGAAAGAAGAATCAAAGAATAAATAAAATCACGAGGCAAGAAATATGAATTAATAAAATCAAGAAATAAAACTAAGAATGAAAAGAAAATTTAAGAAAGTCAAGATGGAGGATTCAAAAGAAGTAAGAAATCTAGAATATAATCCACTAACCAATTTCAATTACAAAATATAAACTATTCTCTTTTTATCATATTTCAACTTAGATTTATTAAGCATAGACTATCAAACCATTTAAGGAAAGTATAACCTATCAAATTATCATCTAAGTCAAAATTACTATTCATGATAAGAACAACAACATGATAATAATCCTAGAATTCATAAGCATAACCTATCAAACCATTTAAGATAAGCATAGATTATCAAATTCTTCTTCTACCGATTAGTTCTCTAGTTGATTATCCTAAACATGAACATTTTAAGTACAAGAGAATAATTCATACAATATAAAAGAAATAGAAAAGAAATGCAAACCTTTAATTTGCTCTTCATCTCCATCCTCATCATTCAACAAAGAGGAGAAAGAACAAATTTAAAGAGGAAAAAATTATTTTTATTAATTGCAACTAAAGTTACAATTTTTGGAAGGCCTTCTTAATTAAGAGTAGCCCTCCTCTCCAAAAGGAGTTCACAAAATTTTTCACACCCTGAACCCCTCACTCTCTACCCCTATTTATAGTAATCTTCAATGAACATGAGCCATTAGATTTGTCTTGAGCCCTAAGCAACAATCTCCACATTTGAATTTGCTTTTTGTTCTTCTCTAGCCCAAATATAGGAGGTCCAATTGATTTTCAAAATTAAATCAAGTCCGGCCTTGATTGATCCAATTCATGAGAAAAAAATTGCAATTCAGCCTAAGTCTGATCATATGATTTTCGGCCCATTGCAGATGTCCAAAGTCTTCATGTGATTTTCCAAAAGAAATTGAAGCTATAAAATCCCAATGGAGTTATTTTCGGCCCACTGCAGATGTCCAAAGTCTGGCATTTGGAAAAAAATTCAGGTCTGCAGTCCGGTTTCATTTGATTAAGATCAAAATATGCAGTCCATGTTCACTTGATTTTCAAAAGAAATTCAGCAGCCCATGAAAATATGTCTGGTCCCCTTCAATTCTTGCAACACCTCAAGGAAGGTCCGGCCTTTGATTTTTTCAAAAATCAACTCTGCACAGTCCGGTCTTCATTTGAGTAGAAATCAACAATGCAACAAGTCTATGAGCATTTGATTTTCGGCCCAGCAACACTCAAGTCCGGCCCATAGACTTCATGGGTGAATTATTTGTTGATGGGCTTGGGTAATTTGGAAATTTAATTTTCCAATGGGCTTCTTGATTCATTTCTTCATTTAATCAACGGGTTTTTGTTGAGAGATGAGAAGTTGAGATTTATTCTTCATTAACCTGCAATTAAAAGATAAAAATAATTATTAGTGGTATATTTATTCATGTAAAATAGATAATGAGGGTATAAAATTGTAATAAATGTGATTATCATGTTGCGTTTATCGTCTGACCGTTGTCGAAATCTTGAACTGAAGCTGGTGTGTTGATTTCTAAATTTAGCTCGTGTAGATGAGTAGATGATGAACTGATCATCTTGGTCGGGAATTCATATCTGAATTATGATTGAACTCCTAGGGATTATCATTGGTCTTGGAATTGATCTGTGCCTTATTTTGGTAAAGTTATCGACGAGTTGACTGGCGTCGACCTTCATTAGGGCATGAACATAGTTTATACTCATACGTAACTAGAGTCTACACAGTTTAAGATCTTAATGTATTGGAGCGGAGAGAATCAATTTATACTTATGTACTCCTTGAAGTTTTCAAGAATCAGTTTAACCTCGTGTACCCGTTGGAGGTTCAAGGTGGTGCAGTTTATACTCGTATACTCACCGGAGTGTTAATATATATTGAATATAGGTCGAGGATGCCACACGAACACAATTGAAAACACATCGGGTTGGCCCTTCTTCCGAGACAGTCGCAACTATCTCGGGAGTGCAAGATAACATAGCTGTCTCGGAAGCCCGAAGACAGTTGAGACCGTCTCGCGACCGAATCGACAGTGCACTTCCAGCGGATTATAAAACCCGACACTTAAAGATTATTTCTTACTTTTGCCCACTTTCCTGTGTTCAAAACCTCTTCAAATCCTTTCCTAAATAGTTACCAAACCCATTCATCTTCCTTTTCCTCAGATTTCATCAGATTTGACTCGAGGAACCTAGGGTTTCAAACTTTTCTTTGAGGTATATTCTTCTAACTCTCATTCTTTTTTAACCAAAGCTCATTTTTTTTTGTTGATCCTTTATGAAAACCGAGTCTCTAGGATCACTTCTTGGGTATTCTTCACATCTTTGTTGATTTTGACCTCAAAACCCTAACTTTTGCAGGATTTTTAATATCAATCACTTTTTTATCATGTTTCCCAAGAGATCTCGCATCCCGACGAGTAGATATGCCTCCAATGCAACCAAGAGAGTAGAGCCTACTGTTGCTTCATATGGAGGTATATCTTCTCAACTTTTGTTGATTTAAAGTTAGCATTTCATAGATATATCCTTATTTGCTATCCTTTGAGAGGCATTCAGGAAGAACCGGTATCCTCCTTTATGGGGATCGACGCTAAAAGATGTTGTTTTGCTTGGCCAAAACATATCTCAAGGCAAAAAGGGCGATTTTGTATTGTTCCATATTTTATAAGGCCGGATATATCGTCGTAGTGTTTGCACACAACAATGTATATTGCCTTTTGTGCATGTAACAATTGAAATCATCTCGCCTATCACAAGGCGGTGACTCTATTTCGTGGGTTTATGAGATAAATTACACCCCTTGTTTAGCCTTAGCAATATCCTTTGAATTGGATTCCAACAAATATATATTTTTGTTCTATTTCCAGTCAATTTTCCTTCCATGGCCTTCTCTGATAGAGAGGTCATGGGTCAAAGCAATGCTACGCACGCTTGTTATGAAGGGGTTCTTTTTATTGAAGAGGCCCCCCAATTCAGCTCTGACTGTCTGGAGGATGTCCCTGAACTCATACGACGAGGGGATCATCGTATTTTACGTCGGTTGATCACCGACGCTCCATTGACTTGGGACCACAGTTCTACTCAACCCCTGATGAAGCCACAATACTTATTTGGAGACTCTGTAGAGGATCCAGAGAATCTTTCCTGTGAACATGCACAATGGTTGAACGAGTGTGGCTCAACATGCAGATATTTATCGCTGATTCCCCACCAACACTCTCTTCAATAGTTCAAAATTTGGCGGTGGCCCAGGAGATGTCATGGAGATTGATTGAGGATCATGAGCGTGTCCATTACAGGTTTATCGGTAAGGATGCTAAGACTCCAGGCTCGAGCGATAAACATTCTATCAGAGGGCTTCATCCTGGCATATTGGGCAAAGATAATTTGCCTCAGAATGAGTTGATGCTTAAGGCAAATACAGTGAAGAATCGTTTGGCTCGATTAGGAAGAGAGCTTCCAATCAAAAAGTTTAGATATTATGGCTGGGTCCACTCTTCTGCGGATAGGTGGTGGATAAGAATGACTAGTTACGTGCTTAGTCGTTGGGGAAACGAGCTGGCTGATAAAGGGTTATTCATCCCCATACGTGCTAGCATGTACGGACTGCCGACCAGTGTTGACCACTTCTTTGCCTTGTTCGAGACTTACAATCCAGACACTAACACCTTCTTCACTAAGAATGGAGAGTTAGGTCTCTCTCTTCATGAGATGATGAAGGTTTCCGGGCTACCAATGGGAGATGTACCTTACCAAGAGTTCTTCCCAATAGTTAATCAGCTCAACCGGATGAAAGAAAGAGCCACCATATCTTATGATACTCTGTAGGAATTAACATGTCATTATCTGACTGCCATGGCAGAGATAGAGATCAAGGCTAAAAAGAAATCTCCGCAACTAAGCCTGAAGCAATTTGCATATTATCTCTTCAAGATTCTTGAGGATCATTCAGGCCATGAAGTGTGTGAACTAGCTCCCTTAAACCCATCATAGATCAACATGCTATTATTGAAGACAAATGCCCAAACATACACTTCTCGCTCAGAAGGTGGATTCCCTTATGGCATAAGGTTCGGATCATTTTTATGGCAGGCTCACAAAAAGAATCATGCCGACAACTCTTCTAACTGGGTACTTAGCTATTTGGCTAAAGAAGTGTGTAGTCCCTCATTAGCCTTTTGATGTAATGCCAATTGAAGCTTTATATTTGGCCATTCAATTGGCGACTGGATGTAGGTTATCTCTACTCCCGGCAATGATTGCGGACATTCATTGTGGACTCCGTCATTTAGCCACCACTTTCACAAAGGAAGGAAAGAAGCCCTCGAATGAGATCCCAGTTCCCAAGGTCGAATTGCCTTATACCTACCTAATGACTTAGTTGGTTCTCCACCGACCTGACCTGATGTCAGCTCCTGAATCCGCTAGTCTAGATCTCCCTTTGTTGCAGATCTTAGAAGAATGAAGGTGGTCAACCAGGCAATGACATGATGTGTCCCAACAATTTTTGGTTCACAAATGTTGGGAATTCTTCTCATGCTTCCCTCAGTTTTCGGCACTTTTAATGATACACTCTTAGACACTAAAGAGCCGAGGAGGGACAGAACTGTGTTAGATGTTGGATATTTTAGGTGGTTGGTGAACATCCGTCCAGGTTATCTGGTCTTCAGAGTTAAGGACATCTGTAGTATCGAGCCGTATCTATTTTGCAGGTTTGCCTGTCAGTTTGGTTATGACCAGCTGTACGTTGGTAACCTAAACAAACAGCTAAAAGTTTGTGGAGGTCTCATCGATGGAGCAAGGGCCTGGTTTTGGAGTATAAGTGGCTGCACCAATGCTCGATTTGATCTTCCTCTGGTTGTGCCTCCCCTACAGATGACCTTTCTATATTGCAAGTGGCTTATATCTGCCAATGCCACCACTAGGAAGAAGAGACTCTCTGAGTTGGAAGCAGAGGCTGCCTCTCGACTTGCTACCGAAGCGGTCCAGGAGACCGTACTCTCAAGGAAAGGAAAGAAACTGGTCGGATCTTCCAGTAAGAGAAAGCAAATCGCTAGTTCTAATGAGGATGAGTGAGAGTTCCATACAGATACAGTTGGAACATCTGAAGAAGAAGGTGAGGATGAAGTTGGGGCTGAAGGTGAAGTTGGGGGTGTTAGAATTGATAGTGATGACGAGGAGGAAGTGGCTGGTCTCCCGTCTTCTTTCTTTCAAAGAGGATATGTGAGTTCTTCCATTGCTCACAGGACTCATCATGTTGACCTACCTCAATCACCAAAAGCTCCAAAAAGAAAGAGGGAGAGGGTTGTTCTGACATCTCCCTATCGAATGATAGTGGAAGTCCTTAGCGGAGATGAAGAGGAGGAAGATACAACATCCCTTACTCATAGAAAGAGATCTCAGTCTTCAACTCAGGCTCAAGCTCAAACCCAAGTTTCTCCAAAAGCCGAGTTGCGCACCAAATATCATCATGAGGGATCTGATACTCTGGGAGAAGCGCGTTCATCAAAGAGGAGTAAGAAGATTGTACATCGACAACGTACTTCTCTACTTGCCTTAGAAGAGAAATCTGCCCATGATGTTTCTTCTGACGAAGTAACGACTCGTCCTTATTTCCATTTCGCTATCTCCTTTTTTTAAAGATCTGAACTAATTTAGTATTTGGTTTTCATAGGGGTTTGAGAAGAAGGAGAAATTCAAGTTAGCATCGCTTCTCCCAGACTTATGGAAACCGAGGAGCCTAGCTTCGTCCAACAAATGCATGATGCAATGGATGACGAACCTGTTGGCGTTCAAACGACCTCCCCTACTAAAATCATTCCACGAACTCCCAGTGCAGGTACGTGTATTTCCCTATTCAAAGGGTAATTTTGAGAGATGAGTGAGTCGGAATGTGTACCTCTTCTAATGACCTGTGCGCTTTATCTCCTTTTTGTGAAACTAAAGGAAGCGGGTGCAAGTAGTGGAGTTGTCAAACCCTCCGTGGCTACTAAAAGTAATGCTGATTTCCATTTTGTGTGGGCTCACACACACACACACACACACACACACACATACATATATATATAGATACACACACACACACACACACACACACACACACACACACACACACATATATGTATGTATGTATGTATGTATGTATGTATGTATGTATGTATTCATAATTCAGCCTATTCTGTAGATGTCGTGATGAATGAACCAGCAGAAGGGGAGACCACTCATGCTGCTGAGGTTGAGGATTTCAATGAACACAACCTCAATCTTGACCTTTCAGAAGATGACCATCAGTATATCTTCAATTTATTATCAGGGAAAACTCCTGATGCGATTACAGGACCAACTGCTAGAGTTGGTTCAACTAAAGCTGGTTCTTCTACAGGTATGGATTTTATTCTGTAACCTCCATTATCTCTTTGTTAGTTAACTTTAAATAATTATATGGGAGTTTTAATTGTAGGACCAGTTACTGAAACTGATACGACTACTATTATCGGGATGTCTAATCAGCCTGAGGGTCTTGGTTTCTTGTTGTTGGTAGGAACCAAGGCAAAGGCTCAATCATCGGTTCCTGAATTTCAACCTCTCATCCCTTCAGACTCGAGGGCAAGAGAAGTTATCGCCACCGCCAAGTCTAGTCCTGCTACAACAATTGTGAGACCAACTGAAGAAGTTGGTACATCGATGGTTGTTGTATCCGGAATGCCTCCATCTGTTCATGAAGTTGAAAGAGTAGGGACAAGCATGGAACATCAAATCAATGAAGCCTCGCCCAGAGTTGGTGAGTGTTGGTAGAAAATTTGCAGTAAAAGAAATGAAAGAAAAATTTGATTTAGATTCTCTCGATCTCAATTACAATTGGATTTCGATTACAAAAGAGAGGAATGAAAGAAAAATTTGATTTAGATTCTCTCGATCTCAATTACAATTGGATTTCGATTACAAAAGAGAGGAGAATGATCTGGAAGATTCTCTCGATCTCAATTACAATTGGATTTCGATTACAAAAGAGAGGAGAATGATCTGGATTCCCCCTTTGTTTAATACTGGGTTCTTCACGGTAGCGATGGAGTGCCTCCTTAGAATGTTTGCATCGAATTTGCTCTCCGTTGACGATCTGACCGTCTTGTCTCATGGGAACAATTAACTTGTATGGCAAGTTTGATTGAGAACTCTTAACGAGTTTAAGAACTCAGAATGAGTCAAAAACTCTGAAAAGAGTTGTTGAAAACCGAATAATCGGTTAGTAGCCAAGTGGATTTGTTTGTTGCTGAAGGATTTGATCTCCTAGCTACCAAGAACTCTCTTACGCTAATTTCGTAGATGATTTGATCTTTGAAATCTGGCCGAAATCTCCAATCTCCCAAGAATTCACCCTTAATATTCAGAAAATCCAACCCTCTGTCGAAAAATTCCAACCTCTTACTCAGTTGAGTAATGCAGTTATTTATAGGGGGATAAGGGGTGTAACCAACCCCTAAATCCGCTCCTAAGTGGGCGAAAATCCCTCAAAACGTGGGATAAACGGTTTTGAGGCCGTTCAACTTGTGTTTGAACAAGTGAAACACCTAAATTGGCGTTATAGACCTTAACTCTACGTCTTAGACTTAAGACACAGAGTTAGGTATCTGCTATAGATTGGAAACGCACAGGCCGCTCGCGTTCTGAGTCTTAACTTTGCGTCTTAGATTTTAGACGCAGAGTTGAGTGTCTACTGGAAATTGAAGACACACGGGCCGTTTGCACTCTGAGTCTTAACTCTGCATTTTGGATTTGAGACTGCTGAAGAACGCATAGGCCACTTGCGTTTTGAGTTGAGAAGCGCAGAGGTTGACTCTGTGTTTAGAAGTGGTTGTTGACTTGTAACCTCTTCTATTAAAGTGTTGCGAAGGCTATTGCTCATTGATCCTTGCTTTAGCTGTTGTGGGGTGTGAAAGTCGTCAGATTGTAACTCTCACTGTTGATTGTGAAGACCACTGAATAGAGTTTTCATCAGCTGTCGGAAGTATCGTTGAATTGTAACTCTTCTCAATCCATATGAAAAGTCCTCCATTTGTAGTTTTTATTTGTTAACATGAGAGCCATCTGATTGTAACTTTCATCATCGAGGTACGAAAGTCGTCGGATTGTAACTCCTATCATTGAAACCTGATGGGGATCAGCTATCTATTATGATTTTTAGACAGCCTACAGAACCCCCTCCAAAGTTTTTGAAAGTTCGCGGTTGACTGGGACAAATTTTCGAAATACTTTGGATCCCGAAATTTGTTTGATTGATTGTCCACTTCGTCTGGTTTGAAGACATCACGAACCTGGTTGCCGAAGTGTCGCAATTCTACTTTCTTAAACCAAACAAGGTAACTTTTGCGTCTTGATGACAATGAACTTAGTCAAACAAGCTAAGGCCCAAGTCATTGCTGATGAACCAAACAAGAACGATGATGACACCGAATTTGTCTGGGTCCTTGAGATACTCCACTCACTCCGCAATGAAGTGTATTCTTCGGATTTTGTCTAGATCCTTCAGATACTCCACTCACTCTGTGATGAGGTGTATTCTCTGGATTTCGTCTAGATCCTTTAGATACTCCACTCAATCTGCGATGAGGTGTATTCTCTAGATTTTGTCTGGATCCTTCAGATACTCCACTCACTCTGCGATGAGGTGTATTCTCTGGATTTCGTCTGGATCCTTCAGATACTCCACTCACTCTGCGATGAGGTGTATTCTCTAGATTTTGTCTGGATCCTTTAGATACTCCACTCAATCTGCGATGAGGTGTATTCTCTGGATTTTGTCTGGATCCTTCAGATACTCCACTCACTCTGCGATGAGGTGCATTCTCTGGATTTTGTCTGGATCCTTAAGATACTCCATTCACTCTGCGATGAGGTGCATTCTCTGGATTTCGTCTGGGTCCTTAAGATACTCCACTCAATCTGCGATAAGGTGTATTCTTTTATCCAGAGAATTCTTGTAGGCATTGATGAACACTCGACATGCAGTTTTATTAATCTTAGTGGGAATGTTAAGCCACTTAGGAGAATAAGTTATGTGCAGCTTCTGGCTTCGTTAATCTTAGTGGGAATGTTAAGGCACTTAAGAGAATGAGCTGCGTGCAGCTTCTGGCTTCGTTAATCTTAGTGGGAATGTTAAGCCACTTAGGAGAATGAGCTACGTGCAGCTTCTAGCTTCACTAATCTTAGTAGGAATGTTAAGCCACTTAGGAGAATGAGCTGCGTGCAATGGATCGAGCTTGACAGTTTTAGCTTCGTTGACTGTAACCTATTTGTACTCATCCAAGAGGCTGCATAACTGCTTGTCATACACCAGTTTCTTCTCGGCCTTAGTCACCTTGATGCCCAATGTTAGCTTCTCTTTATTCGTTTGAAGCTATGTCTTAGCTTTAGCCATCGAGAAGTTCATTTGGTAGCGTTAAAACGCACAGGTGGATTTCTGCGCTTGAGAATTGAAACGCAAAGGTGAACTCTGCGTTCAGAAGTTCAACCAACGTGGACGCACATGCCGCGTTTGGTAGGATTCTGGGCCTAGAATCTCGCTCTGATTCGACAGCTCATAGCTGTCTATAAATAGACCGCTGAGGTCAAATCATGAGTCATTTGACTCTTCAATCTGTTCTTTTTCAAAAAGCTTAACGAAGACTCTTCGTTTTGAAATCCGGCGAACCTGCTCATCTTCTCCGACCATCATCCTTAATGGCTCCTAGGAAGAAGACCGTCTCCTATCCTAAGTCTGCCATCGTTGCTGCTCAGAGCTCGCATCAAACTTCGGCCTTCGGCGGTGATGCAGCTCAGGTTGATGTGCCGCCGATGTCAGTTCCTCTCGTTGGTGGTAAGTCTCGACTTCTGTGGCCATAAAACTTTCTTCAGCAAGTTCTGATCAATAAGGAAACTCGTTCTGATATTATAACGCAGAGTTAGGTATTTGCGTTTCGAATTCGAAGCGTTGGGGTTTGACCTCTGTGCTCAGATTTTGTAACGTAGGGTTTAGACTCTGCGTTTGACCGACTAACGGCAAGTTTGACCTCTGCATTAATTTGACGCAGAGTCTAAACTGTGTGTTTGAACGCCTAACGCAAGGTTTGACCTCTGCGTTCAAATTTTGTAATGTAGGGTTTAAACTCTGTGTTTGATCGACTAACGCAAAGTTTGACCTCTGCGTTAATAAGATTTGACGCAGGGTCTGAACTGTGCGTTTGACCGACTAACGCAAGGTTTGACCTCTACGTTAATAAGATTTGACGCAAGGTCTGGACTGTGCGTATACCTTATTCATCCAGGAATTCGACCTTTGTAATTGACTAAGGTTGCTTTCGTTTTATTTTCATGTTGACTGATTGAGTGCTTTTCTCTTTTGTAGTGCCTTACACCCATGTACCCCTCACTCTTCGTCATCACTTTGGACATGAGGGCGACGTGGATTTGAATATGCAATTTAATCTACGTCAAGAACTCCCAGTTTTTTAGGATACTGACAAAGAATGTGTCACCCTAATCTCCTAAGCTAGCCCGACTGTATTCAGGATTCTAGTTACAGATGCCAAATTTGAAACTGAATCCCGTAAAAAGCTCACCAAGCTAGCATTTCTGTTTGGAGATCATGTCGCCATCCAGAAAGAGATCGTACATGGTGGCCATTATAAGTGGTTGAGGCAAATTTTGGAGATCATGTCGCCATCCAGAAAGAGATCGTACATGGTGGCCATTATAAGTGGTTGAGGCAAATAGGAGATCGCCGCTTCTTTTATCCAGAAAGAGATCGTACATGGTGGCCATTATAAGTGGTTGAGGCAAATAGGAGATCGCCGCTTCTTTTTTCCAGATATGCATAGGATGTTTCCTATATCTTATTATCAATGTGCCTCCGTCCCCCGACATATGAATTGGGACCTTGTTAGAGAGCAAGATGGGGTAGTTGTTAGGGCTTTGACTTATACAGGCGTACACACCATTGGTTACAACCGACAGGTGTCAGCCTTGGAACCCTGCTTATTCTCAAGGGGATACCCCGTCGCAGAGACAGCTAGTATAGCAAACACTTTTATGCGGAGATTTTTGACTACAAAAGGGGAGTTCCCTTCTTCAGTATTCAGAACTCCTAGATGGGTACACTCTACCAGAATAGGGTGATGGGCAAGGATGACAGAGTTCGTGCTGACATAGCTAGAGGGGTCATTAGCTCGATCTGGGCTCGGTTGCCCTATAATGGCTACCAGATGTGGTATTGACTACAACCATTATAATTTTTTTGCTATTCTGGAGAGATATAACCCGGAGACGTGTACATTTTTCACCCCGGAAGGGGAATTAGGGTTTACCCTCCACGAAATGTATGACGTTTCGGGCCTTCCTTTTGGAGACTTGCCCTATGAAGAGTTCATCCCAGGGTCAAGTGAGCTTAGGATTTTGAAGGAGATGAACCCTGATGTCGATGACACCCTATGGGAAGTAATGTGTCATTTTCAAATCTGAACCCAATTGACAGGGACACGAGAACGTGGTATAAAGCAGCTATCCTGGGCTGAATATCTCTTCAAGAATTTGTCTCACAAAATTGCTGCTGTGTCTCGTTGGAGTGTGAGAACCCCTGAGATTATCCAAGCTTTGATCAATGATGCCACCGTTCATTACGTCAACGAGGGATTAGAAGACAATTTCCCTGCGCAGACTGAATTCGAAAGCTTCCACTATCAGGCTGCTACACCCATTTCTGACATGGCCTTGCTGGCGGGTTTTCTCATGCTATGGTTGAAATGGTCTGTTGTCCCCATGAGGCCAATAGATGTTGTAGTAATAGAAGTAGTCTACCCAGTTGTTCTCTTAGCTCACGGGAGGCCTGTGAATCTACTTTCAGCTATGATATGCTGTCTGCAGCATGGTTTGAGGGAGCTGTGTCTTGAATTCATTCAGGTGAAAGAGACAGGCTCTGGAGAAAAGGGAGCTGTGTCTTGAATTCATTCAGGTGAAAGAGACAGGCTCTGGAGAAAAGAAGAGTTTGGTGACTCCAAATCCTCGAGTACCCGAAAGAGACAGGCTCTGGAGAAAAGAAGAGTTTGGTGACTCCAAATCCTCGAGTACCCTTGTCGTATACTTATTTGATAGCATGGTACATATCCTATTATCCTCATTTGATGAGTGTCCCATCTTCCTCGAACGAAGGATTCGTCCCTTTCGTGCAGAGACTGGAGGGGGCTACTTGGGAAGGCACATATGTAGTGAGGGTCCGTCAAATCTTGTCGAAAGACCTCAATTATCACATATTCCGCTGCTTCCCAGACTTTGAAGGTGGTGGCTATGGGCAGGTATTCCAGGATACAGCTGGCCCGGATGGTTTCACCCGTTTAGATGGGGGAGTCTTCCATTGGCTATTGAACATTAGACCAGGTTATCTTCTCTTTAGGCAAAGTGACAAATGCATAATTGAGCCGTACCAACCGTACCGATTCGCTCAACAATTTGGGTACGATCAATTATACATTGGAAATCCACGAGGCCAGCTTGTAATTGTTGGCAATGTATACGAAGGGGCTCGGGCCTGGTACTACTCCATGGCAGGCTGCACTGGAGCTACCTTCAGGTTATCCCACAAGACGCCCAATTCTCTTCTCTCCATGGTTTTCTGCAATTTGTATCACACGGCTTCCAAGATACCTGATTATAAGTTGAATTTGGCAGGTTTATGGGAAATTAGAAGAATGTACTCATCCAGAAGAGGATCCCCGGTATCTCGTCTGAAGGAAATCAATGAGTTCTTATCTTATGAGGATGAAGCTGAAGAAGGAGAAGGAGATCTGGGACTAGAGAGCACTCCAGTAGTGAGCCCTAAGGCTGCTAAAACTCCAAGAACAAGGACAGCCAGAAAGAGGGCTCTTACCGAGGAAGAAGCAGATCAGTACGAGAAATGTACTCGCAGGAAATTATTAGTAGACCCTCCTTCTCAGAAATTAATGGCGGATGCTTTTAAGTCCACTGGGGGGGAGAGAAAAACAAGAATCTGCTGCTGCAAATCGTCCCTTCCGCACCGGACTTCGCTCCGGAGGTCCTGCGTTTTCCAGTGAATTTTCCTCT
Source organism: Asparagus officinalis (assembly GCF_001876935.1). NCBI lineage: Eukaryota > Viridiplantae > Streptophyta > Magnoliopsida > Asparagales > Asparagaceae > Asparagus > Asparagus officinalis. The sequence goes on along the minus strand of NC_033802.1, from coordinate 39,132,919 downwards.
TATCGTCCTTTGGACCAGGAAGAGGGCGGGGATGAGTCATTGATTAGGGATACAGAGTCTTCTCCTATAATAGACCCTATTATTTCACCATTTCTAGGTCAAGCTTCATATGCTACTCTTCCAACTGCAGAGACATTACCTACAGCGTCTCCATCTGAAGAGGTTAGGCCCCCTGTAGACGAACCTATGATGGATGAATTTGAAAAGCTTAACGAAAGTCAGTCTCCTGCCGCTTCTGCGTTATTACCACATACGGGGGCTACTATCCCTAGCCCGACGATTGGCATAATGACTAAAGCAGATGCGATCGCAAGTTCTCCCGGACCCTCGACTGCAGATGATGAAGAAGCATTAGATTATGAGACCTATTCTCGTAGCGACGGTGCTGATGGGGAGGAAAGTGCTAGTGACGATAATCCTGTTAACTTGGCTAATCCACCACCACTCTCTTCTGACAAGGCGTCCGCTTATGTTCCTTCTTCCCCCAATTGTAAAGATTACACACTCTAGTTTCTCTGATATTTTCTTTCTTTTATACTAACTGCTCTTTTGTGTAGGTTCTTCAACTCATGAGGCTGCTGATACGACTCCGTCTCCTAACCAGCAAGCAACAGTTGTTCCTCTCTCCGAGCAAATACCGGTAACAACGACTTCTTTGCAAGGGGAATCCCTTCCGCTAACAATTTCTCTCAAATCTGCGAGGATGGAGAATGTGTTGAGTTCAGCCCAGGCAGAGTCGCTTATGATTCTTCCTTCAAGTCCTTCACAATTGGATATTACTATGGCTTCCCCGGCTTCTTCACGATCGTCACCAACCGTTCTTGCGCCGGGGTCTACAATTTTAGGCTCCCCAATGACATCTCCTGTGACATCTCTAAGTCCAGTGGTCATTCCCTCCATGCTTAAAATTCTTATATGACCCTTGGAGGATACGATGAAGGTGGCGATTGAGGAGGTCGGTGCCGGACGAGCTTCATTCAATTCTTTTAAGCCAATACTCATGCATTCTCTGAACGGCATTCGATATGTGGATGATGCTCGCTGGTTTTAGCACTGTTCCGACAATGTCTCTCGATTGGAAAAGGATCTGAGAGCTTTGGAGGAGTTGCGCTGCGCTGATCTTGCTGCCCAAATTACATTAACCTTTGATGATCTCAGGGCTGAAGCAACTCGTCAATATGAAGCTCTTCAGAAAAATATCACTGAAAGGGAGCTTGAGATTGCATCCTTACAGGGGCAATGTATTCAGAAGCAATAGGCCGTAGTTGCTTCTAATACTGGCATACAAACGTCTCGAGTAGAAATCGATCGACTAGAGATGGAGTTGGCTCGACACAAAGCTAAACTTGCGCGGGAAGAAGAGATCTTGGAAACACTCACAATAGAAAGTGTGAAGACCTACGCCACCTATCGTTCGTCAATCTAGGCTCTTGAAGTTGTCCAAAAGGAAGCAATCACGATGATGCCGGATGAGAACGAGCTTAAGAAGAGAGCCGAGGTAATGGTACAGGCCACTCATGAAGAGAAACTATCTGCTATTAAGTCCCGGCTCACGTCTTTTCATTTTACTGGCCCAGAGGCTTAATTATGTATTGTCCTTTTTGTTTGATAAGAACAAGACTTTTGTATCACTTCTTAATATTTCTGAGTAAAATAAGAAGAAAATGATTTTGGCTTTTCTCTATTTATTGCATGTGTCGTGTTCTGACTCGCAACAATGACATTATAGGAAAAATGCCAAGTTTAGAAAATTTTCGTTATTATTATTTAAGATAATTCTAGAAAATTTTGATTTGTTGGGGATAAGTACTCGTCATTCTCTTAGGATATGACTTGTTCAATAGAATTCTTCCCGTGTTATGTTTTTGCCTTAAACACTGAAATCATTCTCTTAGGATATGACTTGTTCAATAGAATTCTTCCCGTGTTATGTTTTTGCCTTAAACACTGAAAGAAATCCACAAGTGCCAGAGGTGTGGTATAGAATTCTTCCCGTGTTATGTTTTTGCCTTAAACACTGAAAGAAATCCACAAGTGCCAGAGGTGTGGTATCAAATTGGCGTGAATTCTCACATAAAGTGAAATTCAAGAATTTTCCTTATAGCCAATAAGGGTCATTCTAGAAAGAATTTGACTTGCTAAGGATTTTATGAGAATACTTGTTATTCTTTGTGTAGAGGAATAAAAATGTTCCCATAGGGGGTTTAAACTGTTAGAGTTATAATATTAACGTAACAGGGAAAATATTATGATCGGGGTAATTTTGAGGACTTATCGCTCTATGGAGGAGAGTCGATAAGTTGATTTTATCAGAGGTGTGATATTAACATGATAGGGAAGATATTGCGATCGGGGTAATTTTGAGGACTTATCGCTCTACCGAGGAGAGTCGATAAGTTAATTTTGTCAGATGTGTGATATTAACGTGACATGGAAGATATTACGATCGGGGTAATTTTAAGGACTTATCGCTCTATTGAGGAGAGTCGATAAGTTAATTTTGTCAGAGGTATGATATTAACGTGACAGGAAAAATGTTGAACAAGATCTCGGAGGACTTAGCATCTAGCTGGGGAGAATTGCCAAGTGGTTTATCATCAGAGCGATGACTTGTGATACTTATGACTTGAACAAGATTTTGAGAATTAGCGTCTCGCTGTGGAGAATTGCTAAGTGTGTTTATCACCAAAGGCGACAAATTTTGGTATTCGTAATTTAAGTAAGGTTTGAAAATTTTATCACTCTGTTGAAGAGAGCTGATAAATTGGTTATTCACTACTCTGTTGGGGAGAGTTAGTAAATTGATCATGATTTGAGTGATTTTGGAGACTTATCGTTCTATTGATGAGAATCAATAAGTTGATTTTGACAGAGAAATTATCGTCTCTTTGGAGAATATGCAAGTTAAATTCAAACTCTGTGGGGATGTTAGTTATCAGAAATGTAGAATTAATTCTGACGAGGGTTTGGTCAACCGAAATGACTTAGATTCTGCTGAAGAGATACAGAGATCTTGATCAACACTCTGTTAAAAGAATTCATGAACTTAGAGAATAAGTGTCATGTTTAAAAATACAAAGGTGGATCCTTTGTTTGGATAATCCTCAACGGAAAGGTGACCTTTGCGTTTGAGGTTCGAAACGCAGAGTTAAGAACTCTCATAACGCAGGTCTGGGCCTAGCGTTTGGGGAATTTGAACGCAGAGATGAGTTTTGCGTTAAGGTTGAAGTCTAAAAGAGGTCTGGGCCTAGCGTTTGGGGAATTTGAACGCAGAGATGAGTTTTGCGTTAAGGTTGAAGTCTAAAAGACTTCTTATCTATTAGGGGAATTTGAACGCAGAGATGAGTTTTGCGTTAAGGTTGAAGTCTAAAAGACTTCTTATCTATTAACGCAGTAGATAGCGTTTCAGAACGGTTGGGATTCTTCACTAGAATCCCGTACCGCTTTAACAACTCGACAGCTATTTATAAATAGACCTGTATGGTCACATCAAGAGCCATTCGACTCTTTCTATTTTTAGCTTGGTTCCAAGAACGAGAATTCTCGTTTAATTTCGACCAGATTCCCGACGAACTCTGTCTTCTCCGACCAGCTGCATCTTTTTCGACCGATTACATCAATGGCGCCACAAAGAATGAGTTCCGGCTCCAAGAAGATTACCAGGGCGACTACAAAAACATCACTAGCTGAGAACGCCGGTGGTGTTGTTGCTCTTGCGAGCGCCTCGCCATTGTCGCCGTCGTCGTACGGGCCTCGTTGTTACGGTAAGTGGTGACCATAGTAACTTGTTTCGACAAGTTTTCTAAAAACCCTAAATAGGTTCTTACCAACGAGGAAGATGACTCGTTTTGTTATAATTAAAACGCACAGGTAGAACTTTGTGTTAATTATGAACTCTGAGCGTGGGTTTTGGACTCTGCGTTTGAGATTAAAAAAACGCAGATCTTGAACTCCGCGTTTAAGATTAAAAACACAGATCCTAAACTCTGCGTTTAAGATTAAAAACGCAGATCTTGAATTCTACGTTTATAATTAAAAACATAGATATTGAATTCTGCGTTTAAGATTAAAAACGCAGATCTTAAATTCCGCGTTTAAGATTAAAAACACAGATCTTGAACTCTGCGTTTAAGATTAAAAACGTAGATCTTGAACTTTGCGTTTAAGATTAAAAACACAGATCTTAAACTCTGCGTTTAAGATTAAAAACGTAGATTTTGAACTCTGCGTCACAATCTAGTTTCTCTCATTAGCAACTCACTTTAATTACTAACTTATGTTTCTTATTTCGCAGTGCTCTTTCCGAAAATACCACTTTTGCAAGAGCATCATTTTGGGTATATTGGCAGCCCTGACATGAATGAAGTTTTTAGCCTTCGTAGCAGAATCCTGTTGTGCATTTTCCCTGACTCGAAGAGAACGAACATGCTCAGATTCCCACGATGCTCTACTCTTAGAGCTTTGATCACTGACTTAGACTTGGAGACTCCTGTCAGCCGTGATCAATTCCCTAAACCGGCGTTCATTTTTGGAGATCACATAGCAGCTGACGACCGTCTTATACATGCAGACGATTCAAAGCTGTTGAGGAGAGTCCATGACCGCTTTCTTTTTCTCCCAAATATGAAGAGGATGTATCCACTCTCCTACTTCTTGAACGTGAGTTGTCGCTAAGGTTTGACGTTTGATATAGTCAAGGAGAAAGAAAATGTGTCGCTTGGACTTGGTTGACAAGCTCACACACAAATTAGGGGACAACTTAAGGGCTTAAGACCCGACCTATTTGAGAAAAAGGATCTTGCTCATGAAGCACCACTTCCAGCAAATGTTTTCATTCGCCAGTTCATCGCGGCTCAGGGTGAATTCCCTGCGCAGATGTTTAGATCCCCAGGGTGGGTTTATTCTGGAGAAAGAGGTTGGTAGACCCGGATGGTGGATTTTGTTCTTGAGGAACTTAAAGAACCACTCGCTCAATCGGGTCTCACGATCCCGGTGTTAGCTATTCGGCGTGGGATTGTTCAAGGCTATCCCAATTTCTTCGCCATGTTAGAGAGATACAACCCGGACAACTGCACATTTTTCACACCTGTAGGGGAGTTGGGCTTTGCTCTCCATGAGATGCAAGCGGTATCAGGGCTGCCATTGGGTCGGATGCCCTCTGAAGAATTCATCCCCACTACTGAAGAGCTCTCCATTTTAAGAGTGGCACACCCAGCAGTTTACGCTACCTTTTAGGAGATGATGTGCCACTTCCACATAAGTGCTCAGGCTGTTGGGATGCGCGGAGGGGGTCTTATGCATACTGCATGGGCAGACTATCTCTTTCAGAACTTGAGTCAGAAAGATGAGGCCATGACCCGACTGGCTGCCATTTCTCTTAAAGACGCTAAGGCCCGAATTAAGGCTTCTAACGCTGCTTACAAGACTGAGCACATGGAAGATGGGTTTGAGCCTGGTGTCAAATTTGAAAGTTTTCACTACCAGGCCACAATTCCTATTTCCGACGTGGCTCTCCTTGCTGGCTTCTTCATGATCTGGTTGAAGCGGTGTGTGGTACCATCAAAACCAGTCGAGGCGATATTAGCTGAGGTTGTATACACAACTGTCTTATTAGCTCATGGGAGGCCCGTGAGCCTCCTTACTGCTATGGTAGGCTGCGTACAGAGTGGCTTAAGGATGTTAACCTCTGAACTTGTTGGCACCTAGGGAATTAAGGCTACTGGGAGGAAAGCTGGGAAAGCCCCCCAACCACGTGTACCGGTGCCATATACGTACTTGGTAGCCTGGTTCATGTTACATTGCCCTTCGTTGATGACGGGGATATCTGAAGACGATGACTCTTATATTCCCTTTGTATAGAGGTTGGAGTCGGCCACATGGACGAATGCCTATATAGTTAAGGCTCGACTGCTTTTATCTCAGGAAGACAAGTATAGAATCTTCTGCTGCGCTCTTAACTTTGATGGAGCTGATGAGGAGAGTGCCAGCTTTACAGACGTGCTTTTCGAAGGCTCGTCTTCTTTGGAAGAAGGCACCTTCAGATGGCTCCTCATGATCAGATTAGGCTATCTGGTCTATTTCTTGAGGAAGAAGTGCATCATTGAACCTTACATGCCTTCTCGATTTGCCAAGCAGTTTGGATATGATCAGCTTTATGTTGGCAATCTTAACCCGGCATTGGCTCAGGTTGGGAATTTGTATGAAGGGGCTCGCGCGTGGTACTTCTTCTCTGCCGGAGGAACTCATGCGCACTTTACCTTACCTAACTCACCGCCTGGCTGTTCCACCATTGCGGATTTCCGTGACTAGTTTAATGAGGCTTCTCAAATCCCAGAATACGATATCTACACTTCATGTATAAGCGAGATTCGGGAATTATAAAAATCGAGAAGCGGTTCCACCAAGACTCGTTTACCAGAAATAGAAGAGCTATCGAAGCCCAACAGGAGTTTCCCATCATTAAGCCCTCTGAAGAAGAGGTTCCTATAGGGACTGAAGAGGGATCATTAATTGCTGACCCTCCTGAAGACAAGCTGGCAGGGAAAATTCCTGAGGAAGCGCCCGCTCTTGAACCTCTCTCTTTAAGATCAGTTAAAAAGGCCCTTACAGCTGAAGAGGAAGGCGAATATGATAGGAGAATTTGCAAGCGAAAGCCCGTTGCAGCCAAGAATTCTAAGAGGGCCAAGTTGATGGGAGACGTAATGAAGTCTACACCCATCGCGCGCTCGGCTGATAGAGAGGACAAAATGCTTCAATCAATTCCTTCTATCTCTGAGGATGCGGGGGTCGACGAGATATTGCCCATTGAGGGTTTAGAATTCGCCTCTCCTCCTCTCATCTGGGACCAGGGTATACATGAAGGCCATCCTTCCGAGGTTGTTCCTCTATCTACTCGTAATGAGTATACGGGTCTGATCTATCCAGCTGCTCCTCTTCCTCATTCGAGAGCTCTGAGGAAACTAATCGAGGAATTAGAATACTGGATACAGATGACTATTGATGTCGTCAGTCTTGGGGGTGCTTCCTTTGAGGATTTTGAACCCATCTTGACTAACTGTTTAGATAAAATCAGGGATAAGGGTGATGTGTCGTGGACCGAACATTGTAAGAAGGGTGTCATCCTCTTGGAAGCAGAGTTGACAGCTTTCAAGGAGCTACAGTGTACCAATCTGGAATCTGAAGTGGTGCAGGCTCTCTCTTTGGCTACAATCTCAAAAATTCATCATCAAGAGATCCTTCGCAAGGATTTATCTGATAATCACAAGGATTTATCTGATAAAAAGGCTTGCATAACGATCTTAAGGAAGCAACATACTCAGGTGTACACTGATATAAATAGTGTCATTTCTGATATTCGTGTCACTGAAGAAGCCATTGATCGATTAGAGGCTGAGCTGACCAGAAGAAAACCCAGTTGGCTCAATATGCGGATGTTAGAAAAAGGCTTCAGCTTCAAAGTGACAACATTTTTAAGGATTTTTGCAGCACACTCCACGCATCTGAGGGAATTCGGAGAGAGATTGTTGCTGTAGCGCCTGTTGAAGCAGAACTCAGAAAGGAGACTGAAGAACGAGTCCGGGCCGCTCACGAAGAGAAACTGTCTACATTCAAGTACAGGCTGAAGTCCTTTAAGCTGATGAATCCTGACGCTTAAATTTTACTATTTTTAGCTGGCGAATAATTTTGTGTTATTTTCATTTCAATTATCGTCACTTTGTATCGAATTAACAATTTTGAATGAGAATGATATCATTTTTTCTTTCATCATCTCTCTTGTTGAAATCTAATTCAGGACAATGAAAAATATTGCAAATGTTATAAGTGTAGTGTTAACTTAGCATGAAATCGAAATTCTCTTTATTACCACTTAGAATAATTCCAGAAAATTTCTATCGTCAGAGGTGTAGTGTTAACATGATGACATACAAGACATGACAATTAAACATTTATTCCTGAAATACACTCTAAGTCGACAACCCCCAGTCTGACTTGACTGGATTTTGAGAGAGAAAGAAGGGGGCTTCATGACTTACGGGAAGTATCTCTTAAGGAACTTCCCGTTAATTGGCATCATGAGCATGTCTCCTTTTTGATCGATGAGGCGTTAAGCTCCATTCGAATAAACTGATTCTATTACGAAGGGTCCTTCCTATTTGGGATTAAACTTCCCTTTGGTTTTGTGCGTCATCACCATAGATCGTTTGACGGCTAAGACCAAATCGTCTTTCTTGAAAATTCGTTCTTTAACCTTTTTGTTGTAGGCTTTAGAAATTCGGGCTTGATACATCTCGATCTGTTGCTGAGCTTGAAGTCGCTTGTCATCTAAGGCTTCAAGTTCTTGAAGGCGTAGTTAATGTTTCTCTTCCTCTGTCATTCCAGTTGCGATAGCGACTCTCAGGGAAGAGATCTAAATTTCTAATGTTAGCACAGCTTCGCAACCGTATACCAAAGAGAATGATGTAGTTCTTGTAGGGGTCCTCACCGTTGTGCGGTAGGCCCACAGACATTCGCTGAGTCTTTTGTCCCAATCGCGTCGGCTCTTAGAAACAAACTTTTTGAGAAGCTTCACGATGGTCTTGTTAAAAGCTTCTGCGAGGCCATTTGCTGGCGGATAACATGTCGTAGAGGCAACGATTCGGATTCTAAATTTATCACAAAATCTCTAAAATCCAAAGCTGACGAATTGTGTCCCGTTGTCGTGAACTATCCGTCTCGGGACTCTAAAACGGTAGATGACGTGATGTTTAATGAATTTAATCACATTCGAAGTCTTGACTTTTTTTAGCGGAATTGCCTCCGCCCATTTGGAGAAGTAATCGGTTATAGCTAAAATAAACCGGTGTCCTTTGGAAGTCGGAGGAGAGATTGGTCCCACAACATCCATACCCCACATTTCAAATGGCCAAGACGCAGATGTGGGATGTAAGTTCACTGGTGCTTGATGGATAAAGTCACCATGAATTTGACACGCGTGATAACGTTTAGCGTAGTCGACTGCGTCTGAGAACATCTTTGGCCAATAATAGCCAATTCGTCAGAAGCGATCTCCCAACTTAGCTCCGGGCTGATGAGCTCCGCACATTCTGTCGTGAGCCTCCTTGAGAGCCTCTTTTGCTTCCTTTAGAGAAAGGCATTGAAGCAAAACTCCATCATGTGATTTACGATATAATATTTGGGAAACCGTGTCATAATAGAATCGGAGGGCCTTTTGTTTGATAGCGGCTGCTTTCTTAGAATTATCAGGCAAAATCCCGTATAAGACATAATCGATATACGTGAATCGCCAATCCCTGGATTCAAGCTCCATGGAGTTTGTGCAGACTTCTCATGCTGTTGTCTTGTCTGAGCTTAGAACAGTATAGCTCGCGTCCCATGACCGGAATCATTGTTTCAGCCCCAGGTGGCAATGCTAATGAAGTTGCCAACGAGGCTAAAGCATCTGCATAAGTATTCTGAGCTCGTGGAACATATTTAATGAAGAAACCTTCAAACTTCTTAGCTTGCTTTAGTACTGCGAAGTAGTACGGGATCAGATCCTCATGACGCACTTCGTATTCCCCTCGAACTTGATTTACGATGAGCTGAGAGTCACCGTAAGCCTGACGCACTTCGTATTCCCCTCGAACTTGATTTACGATGAGCTGAGAGTCACCGTAAGCCTCGAGATGCCGAATATTAAGCTCTTCAGCAAATTTGAGCTGAGAGTCACCGTAAGCCTCGAGATGCCGAATATTAAGCTCTTCAGCAAATTGCATTCCTAATAACAGAGCATTATACTCGGCTACATTGCTGGTGCAAGGCTTGATCAGGAAAAATCCCCTTGGGATTACGTGACCGTTTGGAGAGAAGAATACTACTCCTACTCCCGCGGTAATTGCTCCATGAGGCACTAGTAGAAAATGAGTTTTTACCTACGGAAATATAGCGACGACATTTTCCGTCGCTATATGTTAATTTATAGCGACGGATAAATCCGTCGCTATTTATCCGTCACTATAATTGTTTTAGCGACGGATTATCACATTTTAGCGACGGAAATTTTTCGTCACTAAAATATTTTTCGACGAAATTTTATTTCGTCGCTAAATTAATTTTAGCGACGGAATTTCCGTCGCTAAAGAATTTTTAGCGACAGAAATGCTGTCGCTAAAATTAATTGGTGGTAAAATTTTTTGGGCGCGGGCGCCCAAATTTTTTGGGCACCCGCGCCCGAATTTAATACCCTACCCTAGGTTTCCCCCCCTCTCATTTTCCCCGCCCCCCTTCTCATTTTCCCGTGTACGATCCCCCCCGCCCCCCAGCTGTCCGATCCCCCCCTGTTCGAAACCCCCATCTCCTCCTTTCCCCCCACTGTCGAACCCCCACGTCCGAACCCCCATCTCCTCTTTGGTCCGAATCTCGCCGCCCCTCTGAGTCGTTCATCCGCCGCCGCGCCGCCGCCCCTCTCTCCCCCTCTCCGAGGTACCCCCTCAATCTCTCTTCTTTTCTCTCCCCCTCTCAATCTCTCCTTCTCTCTCCCTCTCTCTCGTTCGGCCCGCGACGCCGGCAGCGAGCCGACCAACGGCCGCCGGCGTCGGCCGACGAGAGAGAGGGAGAGAGAAGGAGAGATTGAGAGGGGGGGAGATGCATTTGTAGTTATTTTTGTTATTTAAATTTAATTTTTATAATTTTAGTTTAATTTTGGTAAAATAAAAAAATTATGCAAAAAACCCAAACTCTAATAAAAAATATTCATATTGATAAGATTATAATATAAAAAAATTAATTTTAATTATGGTTAGGGTTAGGGTTAGGGTTCGGTTAGGGTTAGGGTTAGGGTTAGGCGAGGGTTAGAGTTAGGGTTAGGATTAGGGTTAGAGGAGGGTTCGGTGAGGGTGGGGGTGATAGTGAGGGTGAGGGTTAGGGTTAGGGTTGGGGTTAGGCGAGGGTTAGGGTTAGGGTTTGGGTTAGGATTAGAGTTAGAGGAGTGTTAGTTGAGGGTGGGGGTGATGGTAAGGGTTAGGGTTAGGGTTAGGTGAGGGTGGGCGTGAGGGTTAGGGTTAGGTGAGGGTGGGGTGAGGGTGAGGGCTGGGTGTGAGTTTGAGGGTTAATGATTGGGTTAGGGTTAGGGGAGGGTGAAGGTGAGGGTGAGGGTTAGGGTTAGGTGAGGGTGAGGGTGAGGGTGAGGGTGGGGGTGATGGTGAGGTTGAGGTTGAGGTTGAGGGTTAGGGTTAGGTTTAGGGTTAGGTGAGGGTGAGGGTGGGGGTGAGGGTGAGGATCGATAATGGGTTAGCGTAACTATTATATCGCTAATTACTCAGAAACTACACACACCGCACACTCATATTTTCGAGCCGTAGAATACCCCGTCCAATAAATACTATATATAATCTCTTTATTTACTTGTCACATACGCGTACAGGATCGTTGGCGGATACAAGGCCATCTTGTTCGGTCCGATAACTTTTTTGTACGCGTATGTGAGAGGGGGATTATATATAAATATTTATTGGATCTGTCCAGTTTGGACGGGTTAGGTATGTAAACATGGCGTGTATATGTATTTACTTGTGTTCTTGTGTACTTTCTTTTCGTCAGAGTTTCGGCGGCGCTTACTCGTTGTTCTCCGTGTACAAATTGCGGAGGGATATGCATGAGTATATCCTTCCCACTATTGCGCGCAACATTCATAACCTTATTAAAGACCTTCTATAGTAATTTACGTTCTCTCCTTACAAATTTTGACGAAATGATAGTACACTTGAACACACGTAAATACATATACACGTCACGTTTACATACCTAATGGGATAGAAGCCTTCCTCTGACAGCCGGTCACACATGCGGTCCTCTGAACACACTTTACATCCCTAAATTAAAATGATATATGTCGGGATATGCTCACTTCCATTAATTTTTAAATTATAGATGCGGACAGTTCCTGACAAATCGTTCATGAGCATACCACGTGATCGAAGACATCTAAACACCCAGTACAAGGATGGGATAGAAGCTTTCTTAGTCTACTCTGACACAAACCCTCTACGGTCGCTAAGCGGGTCGATTTTCTGTCCTTATAAGAATTGCAGGAACGGTAAAATGCTCGCTAGGAGTGACGTAAGTTTTCATTTGTCAATCAATGGATTTGATAGCTCTTATGTATTTTGGAGTCATCACGGTGAAGGCGTCCCGGTGATGCAATCAGAGGAAGAATTCACTGAAGTCAGCAATCCAACAGTTGACACGACTGATATGTTAGAAGATATTCTTGCAGCGCCGTCGGTGAGGGATGTCAACACTAATGATATGTCTCAAGATGTAGATCGATTGATGAGACTTGTTGAAGAAAACGAGTCACCGTTATACGAGGGGTGTAAGGAGTTCACAATGCTTTCTTTTATGCTGAGGCTTATTCATATCCAAACACTCCGTGGGATGGCTGTTACACATTTTGAGATGTTATTAGATTTGCTGAGGAAAGTTATTCCAGGCGGCGAGAAAAGCATCCCCGCGACCTATTACGAAGCTCACAAGATTGTTGATACGCTGGGGCTTGATTACAAGAAGATAGACGCCTGTCCTAACGACTGCATCTTGTACAATAAGGGTAATGAAGCTCTGGAGGAATGTCCGACGTGTCATGTATCACGTTGGAAGGGAGAAGTTACAAGCACATCCGAAGGTGGTGCATCAAATAAGCAGAGCAGAATCCCTGCGAAGGTTCTCCGATATTTTCCAATTATTCCTAGGCTGCAGCGGTTTTATATGTCTACCGAGCTGGCTGAGAATATGCGATGGCACTCGACCGACCGTAAAGAGGACGGGAAACTAAGACATCCTGCGGACGGTGAGGCATGGAAGCACATTGACCGTATATACCCCGACTTCGGTAAAGAGTCTCGGAATATTAGGCTGGGGCTTGCTAGCGACGGATTTAATCCGTTTGGATTAATGAGCTCTGCTTGGTCTACCTGGCCAGTGTTGCTGACACCGTACAACATGCCGCCGTCGATGTGCATGAAGCAACCGTACATGATACTGTCACTTTTGATCCCTGGAAGATATTCTCCTAGAAATGACATCGATGTTTTCCTCCAACCATTAATTGACGACCTGAAGCTTCTCTGGGAAAAAGGTGTCAGCACTTATGATGCTTATGGTAAGGAGTCTTTCTGTATGCGGGCAATGGTCATGTGGACAATTAATGATTTCCTGGCGTACGCTAACCTGTCTGGATGGTCGACAAAGGGTCAGATTGCTTGTCCGATTTGCATGTCAGACTATGAGGGAAAGTTCCTGAAGTACAGCCGTAAGTTTTGTTATTGGCAACACAGAAGATGGTTGCCTACAGGGCACAAGTTCAGAAAGTTAGTAGGAAAGTTCAACGGCAATCCAGAAAGTAGACCGGCACCACCAAGGCTGACCGGAGAAGAAATATTTGAGCTTCTACATCCTTTACCTAGAAAAATATTTGGAAAAAAAAGATTCAACAAAGAAAATCCATTTGGTGTTAGGAGAAAAATATTGAAGCAAAAATGGAAGGGAAAGGGAAAATCAAAAGGAAATAAGCCTCGCAATGTCCAGTCACATGGGCGTGTCTCAAAAGGCACCGAACTTCCTCATGGATGGTCAAAATTCAGCATATTTTATCAGCTGCCATATTGGAGAAGTTTAAAAATACGTCACAACTTGGATGTCATGCACATCGAGAAGAACATATGCGAGAATCTCTTGAACACTTTGTTGCAGGACGGGAAAAAATCGAAAGATGACTTAAGGGCACGTCGAGACCTAGCAGAATTGAACATTCGTCCGGAACTGCAAGCTATAGATAAGGGCGACGGAAAGTTTGAACTCCCAGCCTCCCGTGTCACACTGTCGAAGGATGAGGTCCACAATATGTGTTTATTTCTAAAGTCCGTGAAGACACCGGATGGTTATGCTTCAAACATTTCAGCAAATGTGCATATTGAGGACAGAAAGATTTTGGGACTCAAGACACATGATCATCATATTCTATTACATCAACTTCTCCCGGTTGCGTTGCGACATGCTGACAAGGAACTCGCGATGGTGGTAATAGAATTCTGCGGTTTCTTCAAGCAACTATGCTCTAAGGTGATTGATGTTAGGGAGTTTGAAGAATTAGAGGGACGTGTTGCTAATACACTGTGTAAAATGGAAATACTATTTCCACCATCATTCTTCACGGTCATGGTGCATCTGACAATACATTTAGCATACGAAGCCCGCATCGCAGGACCAGTTCAATATCGCTGGATGTACCCCGTGGAGAGGTATTTATTATTATAATATTCATTTAATATTTGTCAAATTACGTTTCTCAGTTCCATTTTGTCACAAATCATGAAACTATATGCTTGTAGGTATTTGGGTTTCATGAAACAACTGATGCATAATCGTGCACGTCCTGAAGGGTCGATCGCAGAGAACTACATAAGTAACGAGAGTTTGAATTTTATCTCTCGTTACTTGCGGGACATGGAGACAAGGCTAAACCGTCCCCAACGAATAATTGACGGTACATTCTACAATGATCGTGGAGAGGACACTAGATTCCCTAGAATGGAGCTAGATCAAGCCCACACATATATCCTGAGCAATGATACTACATTTAATATATACGCGGCGTAAGTATTTAATTGTTTGAATCAGATTATATATATCACCTCACAATAATTATCTCTAACCGTTATAAATGCTTCTTGTCTAGGCTTCACATCCGACATGTCCAGACTAATCTTAAATGCAGAACAAAAAATAAGAGAGTTATGGACACACACTCTAGACAATTCCCTGCATGGCTGAAGGGTGAAGTAAGATCTTTTTACATTTCTGATTCGTATATCAAATATATGTGCCTGCCAACAGATATGTAAACTATTTGCTTCTTTTCTTAAAGGTTGACAAACGGATTACGAATGGGATTAACCTGTCTGAGAAAGTTTGTTTATATGCCAGAGGTCCTTCTAATGTGGTTAAGCATTATGGAGGATATTGTGTCAACGGCTTTAGGTTTAACATGTGAGTGGAGATCTCCTCGAGGTGAGGAGCGGAGACGTAGGTCGTGGGGACTGAACTCCGTGAGAGAAATTGTGAGGTATAAACGTTATTCGGGTGAACGTAGAAAACCCGGTTGTGATAGTAGAATTTTCCCCGGGAGTGGGGAGCGGAGACGTAGGACGGAAGGTCCGAACTCCGTGATCATATCGTGTGTTTGAGTTTGTCATTAGCGCATTTGCTTTTGCATTTATCTTATATCGCCAATTGTGCATTGCTCATTTATTTCATCCACTATCTAGTTCATTTTGTTTACCCTTATGTTGTTTATATATCCTTGCATATATCTTATTGTATATCTCTCTTACAAGAATAATTTGTTAATTAATTTTAATTGGCATTTAATCGGATTAGATTAGCATAAGACCCTAATCACCCCCCCTCTAGGTTCTAGTGGTATTGGTTGGTGGGTTGGTTGGTTGTGGTGTTGTGTAGTGGTGGTCGTTATGTGATTGGTTTGTGAGGGGTTTTGTCGTGGTGGGGGGAGGAATGGGGGGCGTAAAGGTAAAAAACCTGTCCACAGCGGAGTCGATAAAACTATAAGAACAGTCCTTTCGTTGGCACGCACACGGTTTTTGTCGTCACAGGTAATATATATACTTTGCTTTTTTTTTAATTAGATGATATCGTACATACTGGGTGTTGTTGTGTTGTGGTGTGATGTGTGGTGATGTGTTGTGCAGTGTAGTGTTGTGTTGAGTTGTGATCAAGGTTTTAAATATCAGTTATCGGGGATTTATTGGATGACTAAAATCCTTATCGGATAGCGGAAATCGGGGATATATCGGGGATAAGTAGTATTTATCGGAGTGATATACTGGATGATGTGTATATATAATATAACAATTAAAAATGTAATCTAATCATGCGTAATAAAATATAAACATACCAAAATGTAAATCATCATATTTAAAATCATTAACCAATTGTAGAAAGTGAAACTTACATCATAGCCTTGAAAAAAATATAATGTTAGTCAAAATTGGCCGATAATCCCGATAATCCCGATAAAAAAGTCTTACTTATCGGCCGATAAATGCCGATAACGCCGATAAATCGCCGATAAACCTAGAAAAACGATAACCAATTAAAAATCCAATTTATCCTAGCAGAGAGCTCCCAAATCCAATAACTCGGCCGATAATATCGATTATCGGCCAATATTTAAAATAGTGGTTGTGATGGTGTAGTGTTGTTGTGTTGTGGTGTTGTGGTGTTGTGTTGTGATGGTATAGTGTTGTTGTGTTGTTGTGTTGTGGTGTTGTGTTGTTGTGTTGTGATGTTGTGGTGTTGTGTTGTGATGTTGTGGTGTTGTGTTGTAGTATATTTATATTTGTACTCTTATTACACACACTTGTTAACATTTGATTTATATTTACAGGCCGGGATTTCTTCACAAGGTGCAGCCGGGGGTAGTCATAATGTGGCTGGTGTTGAGGATGAGGATGCTGATGATGATCAGGAGGATTGATTGTCCTTAATATAACTTTGAAAACAATTTCTTGTGTTGTATAAACAATATTTATTATGTACCTGTCGAGAAACTTTTACTTGCTTTTATTGAATTAAATGTGTGATATATGCGTGAGATGTGATATTTGTGTAAGATTGAAGCTTTCTTCTGCTGATTGAACAAGTTTTTAAAAATTATCATTGATATTGTACAGGGTATTTTCAATTTTCAAAAATTTTTCTAATTTTTTTTAAAATTTTTAGCGACGGAAAATCTGTTGCTAAAAACAATTTTAGCAACGGAATTTCCGTCACTAAAGTACTATATAGCGACGGAAAACATGCATGAAATCACAACTGTACAATTTAAAAAAACAATAGCGACGGATTTTTCGTCGCTAATAATTTATTAGCGACGGAAAATCCGTCGCTATAGAAATAATAGCGACGGAATATCCGTCGCTATTGTTTTTTAAATTTTTTATTTTTTAAAAATAGCGACTAATATTCAGTCGCTAATAAACCGTCGCTAAAATTTAGCGACGGAATTTCCGTCGCCAAAAGTCTCTTTAGGCACCCCTTTTATAGCGTCGAAACTTTAGCGACGAAATTATAATTTTTCCGTCGCTAAAAGTTTTAGCGACGGAAAAACGACTTATAGGGACGGATTTGTCCGTCGCTAAAAGTTGAAAATCCAGCAGTGAGGATTTGCTCTGGATGCACCGTCAAAGAATAATTTCCACATTTGCATAGCTTCTTGAGTGACGCAAGCTTCAGTGACTTCGTCGGGCAACTCTTCATACAACTTAGACGTTCCTAGCACCGGGTGGTCGGCTAAGAAGTTTGTCAATGCTTGACCCTTGACCACTTTTTGGGGCATAAATTGCATGTCATATTGTGACAAGAGGATGGCCCATTTTACCAGCCGACAATTTAGAGATGATGGTTTCGCCATCAGAACTCTTAAAGGATTTACCTTAGAGATGACATAGATTGTTTGTCCAACCAGGCAGTGTCGCATCTTTTGGATGGAGAATGCTAAAGCGAGACATTCCTTTTCAACTGGATTATACCGGTGTTCGGCTCCCATCATGGTCCTGCTTAGGTAGTAAATTGCCTGCTCCTGTCCTTGGTCATTGTTCTGGGCTAATAAAGCTCCAAGAGAATAGTCCATGGCTCTTACATATAACAAGAATGGTTTTCTTGATATTGGGGCCACAAGAACCGGCGGTTGGGTGAGATATCTCTTAATCTTCTCAAATGCTCTTTAGTAGTCTCCATCCTACACGAATGATACTCCCTTTTTCATGAGCTTAGAAAAAGGTTGGCATCGTCCTGAGAGATTAGATATGAATCTCCGTATGTAAGCCAATCTGCCTTGCAAACCTCTGAGTTATTTGAGATTCTTCGGAGGCGACATCTTTTCTGGATCAAGAGAAATTCCCTTGGATGTGATGATAAATCCCAGGAATTTTCCGCTTGATACCCCTATGGAATGATTTTGTCGGGTTCATCTTCAGCTGATGTGCTCGCATGATATCGAACATTATCTTCAGGTCTGTAAGATGATCACCTCTGTGTTGGCTTTTCACTGCTATGTTGTCAACGTAGCATTCAATCTTCTTACGCATATGTTCATGGAAGATGGAGTTCATTACCCGTTGATAAGTTACACTTGCGTTTTTCAAGCCAAAGGGCATCACTGTGTAACAATATACCCCCAATGGTATTCTGAACGCAGTATGCTTTTCATCTTCGGGATACATCTTGATTTGATTATATCCGGAGAACCCGTCCATTAAAGACATCCTTTCATATCCGTAGGTACTATCAATCATGACATCAGTGATGGGAAGAGGAAACTCGTCTTTTGGACAAGCTGCGTTAAGGTCACGAAAGTTGATGCATATCCGGACCTTACCGTTCTTCTTGGGAACTGGGATAATGTTGGCTACCCAATCCGGGTGTTGTTCCTCTCTAACAAAGCCTGAGTCTACAAGCTTTTTAACTTCTGACTCAATTGCTTCCATGATATCTGGACGAAACCGGCGTTGTTGTTGTTTAACGGGTTTTGTGTCCGGATCAATGTTGAGGCGATGCATGACTACTTTTGGGTCAAGGCCAGGCATATCCTCATAATTCCAAGCGAAGACATCTACATATTCTCGGATGAGAGATATAAGGTCCTCTTTCTCGGATGGTGATAAGTTTTCAGCTATGAAGATAGGCTTAGGGTCGGATTCATCTCCCATGTTGACCTGGACCACTTTATCTTCAGTAGGTGGTTCGTGCTGTTCGAAGCGCATATCCCACAAGATGTTAAGGCGTTTGATCCAGGGATCATTGGTTGATTCGATTAACTCTTTGTCACCCCCTGCGTCTTCATCTGGATGACTAGTTGAAACCATGTTCACAGTCAAACTTCTAAAGAAAGGCCCGATGCTGACATCAGATTCCAATGATGATGTCCCGGATGAATGATCCTGCCACAGACAGTTATCGGTTTCATTTTCTTAAAGGGAGGGAGTTGTGACGTAGCCCACACCTCTTCCAGTCTTTTGATAATAATCCGGAGGTTTTCCTTCTGGGGTGAGAGACATTCGAATCGGTGTTCGCATTCCTTTCCCGAAGTTTAAACCCTGTTTTTCATTAAAGTCGTACCCCATTCGTTTCATCAGATGTATAGAATTGGGTTCATGATAATGGAATTGAGGAATCCCATTATCTTCTTCTGAACTTTCTCGTTTGAGTAATTCAGGTTTGACTTTACCAAAATAGATCGGCTTCTGCCCTTTCCTTTTGGACGGGACTTTAAAGAAAACCTTCTGGATATCTCCTACTTCTTCATCTGAAGCGAAGAATGACTTAATCGGCAATGTGAGGGATGCCTCTGCACACAATGTGTGCTATGGGTCGGTACCTGCATTAAGATCATTCTGTATTTGTTCATTTTTAGAGGACACATCGGACAAGTATGCCAAAATAAATCTTCATTAATGCACCACTCGCCATCGCTTGGTACATTATTATTGTTCTCATCCTGGCCCATTATAGTTAAATTCAACTCCCATGGACAATCTTCTTCAGGGTCTGGCTCGACGTTGGCTTTATTACTACTGTCAATATCTTCTTTCTCCTGTGATTCTGAGTAGAAGACCGAATATGTATGGAAGTTTTCTACCCCTCTGAAAGGATCCTTTTCCGCAATCAGGGTTCGAACTTCTCCATCATCATTAACATACTTCATGACCTGATGTAGGGTCGACGGGACAATGCAGTTTGCGTAAATCCAAGGTCATCCCAACAATAAGTTGTAGGACATGTCCGCATCTATGATATAACAGGTCACTTCAGACTTAAGATCTCCGATTTGACACCTAAGCTTGATCTTCCCCAGGGGCTGAGTGCTGTTAGCGTTGAAGCCGAAGATAGTGGTCTGAGTGGCGTTCAACCGGTGCATGGGAATCCCTAAGACCTGCATGACCCTGTAAAGCATGATGCTGAGTGCTGAGCCTAGGTCAACTTGGACACGACTAATTTTCGAAGACCCAATGTACCCTGTGTAGTACAAAGGTCGGTCATGCTTATGTTTTACTTGCATGTCTTCTTGAGTAAATGATATGCAAGGTAAACTTCTTGCTACTTGTAGACATTGTAAGCAAGATTGGTTTTCAGAAGCTTCGGGAATCGAAATGACTTGAGTGATAAAGCTCTCCGTGTTCATTAAAGCTTCAATTAGAACTTCCTTGGTGGTTTTGGACAACCTTAGGAGCTCATACAAGGTAATCCTGGCCGGTATGTTGGCTAGCTGCGCCATGACATTGAATTAGAAAGGAGCGCTCGACTCTCCGGGCTCTTGGAGGAGATTTTTGTTGAACCGGATTTCCTTTTGTTTCTTCTTATCAACTGACTTCTTAGGTACAGAATCCCCAGCGTCTTGGGGCTGTTCCTCAGCTTCTTGAGCATTCTAGTCATAATCTTTCAGGTAATTTTTTCCTGACCAGGTGCCAGGGTTGCCTCCTGGGTATGCTGCTAGAACGATCCTCTCTTCCTCTGAGTCAGTGAGAGGTTTGAGATGATCATCATTCTCATTAATAGAGGGGCTAATCATATTGGATGACTTAACCTTGCCTCCCTTCTTTTTGGATGAGGTTTTCGTCCATTGTTGATCTTCAACTAGGTCGGGATGGACCCACATAATCTCTTCTTTTGGAGTGGTAAGGGGTACTAACCCCCTGTCCTTCTGACTGTATAAGTTAGTGTTTTTCAGGCGCATTTCCCCTTTGTGAATGGGGACAATGCCATCTATAGTCGCCACTGAAAGGAAGTCACCGAATTGGACCGCTATCATATTGGTGGATACGGTCTTTTGCTCGGGCTTTAAGGTGAGCACATTAGCATTCACCAGATTTTGCAGGATGTCTTTGAAAACATAGTATTTTCTGGTAGGATGCCCTAGGAACCTGTGATAGCGACAGTAATTAGGGTCATCCACATTTTCTACTTCATCTGGCTTTCTGATCTCGGGAAGCTGCAGCTTGTTGTTCTTCCAAAGTAACTGGAACAAGGTGTCCACATGCTCTTCTTTAAATGAATACTGCTTGGGCACTCTTTGTTGATTCGGTGCCTTGCCTTGCTTAGCGGGTGGTGGTGCTCGTGTGTTGACGTCAGCCGCCAAAGTCTCCTTTCCCTTAGACCGTGGAGCGTTGTGCTGGTTGCGTTGTTGCTGCGGCTTGGGTTGTGTAACTTCTTTAGCTTTGACTCGAGCAACAATTTCTTCGGCTTGTTCTCCTTACGAAACCAATTGTCTCCAGGAGCGACATTCTGCTACCCCCATTTAAGCATGGAGCTGGGTCTGCAAGTTGTGCCTGCAAGTTTCAACCAAGGTTGATTGAGTCATACCCGACGGGCATCGCAATGCCATGCTGCGGAATCTTTCCACATAAGTCTTGGTAGATTCTTCCTTCCTTTGCTTGGTGGCGAGAAGAGTCGGGACTGAGACTTTCGTGTCATCCTCGAAGAACCTAGCTAAGAAAAACCTTTCTAGATCTACCCATTTCTGAATAGATCCAACAGGCAGTTTCATGAACCACTCGAAAGCGACACCCTTGAGAGTGCCGATGAATAGTTGAGTTAAAATGGCATCGTTCGCCACCACGTCCCCAGTATGAGACTTGAAGTAGTAGATGTGCTGGTTTAGCGATCTTGTGCCATCGAACGGTTGCAAGGTTGGAGCCTTAAACTTTGGTGGGTAGGGAGCTGTGTTCCACTCAGCAGGATAAGGCCGTACCACTCCTTCTTCGCGGAGCTCACTTCTGTTGGCGATTGCGTTGAGGCGAGCTTCTAGTTCATCCACCTTAGAGGACTAAGGGTGTAGCTCTCTTTCCATCTCCTTCTCATTTTCAGAAGAAGATTCTATGTTCTGAGTTTCGCGATCCTAATGCTCAGGCGCTTTCTTCTTTCCTTTAGAGATTGTCCTCCGGGAGGACTCCGGTCTTTGACCTTTTTCAGCAAGGAGTTGGGCTAACATATCCTTCATTTGGAGAAGTGTCTCCTGTTGTGCCTGGAGCATGACGTGGTGTTCGTCAACTCTTTTGACTAAGTCTTCGGGGTTTCTAGTCATGTAAACGGAAGCCTCTCATGCCACGACAGAGCTTGAAGATTGAGATTCGGCAATTGTCGAATGTTCATCATCAGAAATGATCCCCTTGGCCAACCTTTGATAGTTAACCGAGCGGATAGCTCCTGTCCGAGTCCGAGTATGTTGATATACTCCTTCGAACTCGTCACAAATTTCCTGAACAGTCGGGGAATGACTTCTTTGTGACTCATCAGAATCGGGATGCGAGGCTTTTCCTCTGCCGATCACGTTGATAGTGACCTCGGGATATTCAGTTTTAGAGACCTTTTTTTTGTGGTGACGTTGTCGCTTGGCAGGTCTAACGACATTTGTCAGTCTGTCGAACACGGATTACCGAGGTTCAGATGTACAACAATGGAATTCCGAAAGAACTGCAGAAATAAGCCGCTCACATTGGCAGGCATGAGCTGCCTGCTGTGTAGGTCTCCTTCTTGACAGCAGTTCATGCAAAACAGAGACTTGGGAAGAATCTCGTGAGGTTAGAGATGGAACCCCTTGCCCCTGAGTGGGTAGAACTGATTCTTGTTGGACATGAATTTTGAATCCATGCAGGCTCTTTTGAACTTGGCGGACCACGTCGTGTTCTTGAGAAGAAACGCGAGGGTCACATTTTGGTTTATAAACATTAGGTCGAGGCCTGTGTTTGGCCGATGAAACAGACCCTTGGGGGTCGTGTTTTATCTGGACGCATCCTTGAAGTGTGCGTCTATTGGATGAAGCGGATCCCTGAGGGTCATGTTTTGCTGAATGCATGCTTGTGGTGTGCGTTTGATTGATGAAACAGACCCCTGAGGGTCTTGTTTTGGTTGAACGCACACCTGTGGTGTGCGTTTGATTGATGAAACAGACCCCTGAGGGTATTGTTTTGGTTGAACGCATGCCTGTGGTGTGTGTTTAATTGATGGAACAGACCCCTGAGGGTCTAGTTTTGGTTGAATGCACGCCTGTGGTGTGCGTTTGGTTGATTGAACGTGCCTTTGGGTGTCACGTTTTGCTTATGAGACGCACCCCTGAGGTGTGCGTCCGGATTGAACAACGCACCCCTGAGGGTCGCGTTTAAGTTAGATTACACAAGGCTCGTAATCGGGCTCGTTACCACGAAGTGTGCGTTTAGAGGTAGAGACGCAGCACTTGAGCAGAGACTCAAGAACGCAATCTTCGTGTTAGGTAAGAGATTGGTTATTTCGCAAGTGCGCTCACCGTATGGATCTTCTCCTTCATCGAGCGGCGTTTTTCTTGGCTTGCTTCAACGCCTTGGCTGCAATGTCGTCGGTGGTGATTGGATTTTCCTCTGTCATAGGCCTCTTATGACCTATTACACGCCGTGTTGATGCGGGTGTGGAGTCTTCAACTCGTTGAACGAGTTTGGAATCTTGGCCAAAGGAGAGGACTTCCTTTGGCATCTCAGCAGTAGTTAAGACCTCCTTGGAGATCTTGCGGGTGTCGCGCCTAGCCTTAGGGCTAAGCGATCTAGAGGAGAGGGCCTCCTCGTACTTGGCTTGGTCGAACTCTACGATGAGAGTTTCGACGGTTGTTCCAGTGAGGTGAACGTTGGATTACGCTATCACTTCCTCGTCAGAGAAGCTAGTCCCCAGCGGAGTCGCCATCTTTTGTTGGTAGAAAATTTGTAGTAAAAGAAGTGAAAGAAAAATTTAATTTAGATTCTCTCGATCTCAATTACAATTAGATTTTGATTACAAAAGAGAGGAGAATGATCTGGATTCCCCCCTTTGTTTAATACTGGGTTCTTCATGGTAGCGATGGAGTGCCTCATTTGAATGTTTGCGTCGAAATTGCTTTCCGTTGACGATCTAATCGTCTTGTCTCACGGGAACAATTAACTTGTATGGCAAGTTTGATTGAGAACTCTTAACGAGTTTAAGAACACAATTAACTTGTATGGCAAGTTTGATTGAGAACTCTTAACGAGTTTAAGAACTCAGAATGAGTTGAAAACTCTGAAAAGAGTTGTTCTCTTAACGAGTTTAAGAACTCAGAATGAGTTGAAAACTCTGAAAAGAGTTGTTGAAAACCGAATAATCAGTTAGTAGCCAAGTGGATTTGTTTGTTGCTGAAGGATTTGATCTCCTAGCTGACAAGAACTCTCTTGCGCTGATTTCGTAGACGATTTGATCTTCGAAATCAGGCCGAAATCTCCAATCTCCCAAGAATTCGCCCTTAACCTTTAGAAAATCCAACCCTCTGCCGAAAAATTCTAACCTCTTACTCAGTTGAGTAATGCGGTTATTAATAGGGGGATAAGGGGTGTAACAACCCCTAAATCCTCTCCTAAGTGGGCGAAAATACCTCAAAACGTGGGATAAACGGTTTTGAGGCCGTTCAGCTTGTGTTTGAACAAGGCAAACACCTAAATTGGCGTTATAGACCTTAACTCTGCGTCTTAGACTTAAGACATAGAGTTAGGTATCTGCTATAGATTGGAAACGCACAGGCCGCTCGCGTTCTGAGTCTTAACTCTGCGTCTTAGATTTTAGACGCAGAGTTGAGTGTCTGCTGGAAATTGAAGACACACGGGCCATTTGCACTCTGAGTCTTAACTCTGCGTTTTGGATTTGAGACGAAAAGTTGGGTGACTGCTGAAGAACGCACAGGCCGCTTGCGTTTTGAGTTGAGAAGCGCAGAGGTAGACTCTGCGTTTAGAAGTGGTTGTTGACTTATAACCTCTTCTATTACACTGTTGTGAAGGCTATTGCTCATTGATCCTTGCTTTAGCTGTTGTGGGGTGTGAAAGTCGTCAGATTGTAACTCTCACTGTTGATTGTGAAGACCACTAAATAGAGTTTTTATCAGTTATCGGAAGTGTCGTTGAATTGTAACTCTTCTCAATCCATATGAAAAGTCCTCCATTTACAGTTTTCATTTGTTAACATGAGAGCCATCTGATTGTAACTTTCATCATCGAGGTACGAAAGTCGTCGGATTGTAACTCCTATCATTGAAACCTGATGGGGATCAGCTATCTATTGTGATTTTTAGACAGCCTACAGTGAGTTTTATCAGTCACTTGCTTTAAAATTCTGATTAATACTCCAGAATGCTTATTCCCTCTCTCTTTTATTTGCAGAACCTTCATCCCATCAATCCCAAATTATTGTCGATTCAGATCCGAAGTCGATGGAGGTTCCGGCTACCCAGTCAACTGATGTAGCGGGTATGTTGATGATGAAAGGCCCTAGAGGGGGGTGAATAGGGTTATGAGGCAATAAATATGCAATTAAAAGTAAGACAAAGCAATTCACAACAAAATAAAATGTGAAAACAAAATAAGAGAGATGAGTTAGGAAATAGTTAGCCAATTATGACACGCGATATGTTCACGAGGTTCGGTCCTCCGACCTATGTCCCCGCTCCCCACTCTCGAGGAGAATTTTACTATCACAACCCGGTTTAGAAGCCATAACTTCTACACAACGATCTCCTCTTGAGATCTCACAACCACACAGTAGATCTCCACAAGGTCTTACTCTCCACAAGTTACAAAGAATAGAAAGAACCTCTCTTACAGCAGCCCTATGGTAAGGAGAAGAGATTCCAATTGAAGCTTGGGATGTGGGATTTGCAAGTGTGAAAATAGATTTGGGAAATTTGAAAATTGAAGCTCTTTTAAACTCAAGAACACAAGCTCAATTAATTTTGTCTTGTAAAGTTAGTTCAGAATTAAATAGCGTAGGTTGGTATATATAGGTAATTCTCGGAAGAAGCCAAAAACCCTAGAAAAAACAAAAAAGACCAAATCCTAAAAATCTAGAAGCTGGCAGAAACTAGCCGTTACGGTACTTGTGGTCGACCGCAGAACCAAGTCCGGTCGACTGTAGAACTAGCCATTACAACAAAGACTCTCTGGACTTTTCACGATCGACCGCAGAACCAAGTCCGGTCGACCGTGAAAGGCTGCCAGACTTCCCAAACTCTCTGGACTTTTTACGGTCAACCGCAAAACTAAGTCCGATTGACCGCGAACTGACACGGAACATACACAAAGTTTTTAAACAGGTTTTTGACTTTGGGAAATTGCAAAAATTATCAACAACTTTCAAAAATTGTAAACCTCTGGAAAATGTTTTTAAATAAGAAAACAAACTTGTTTAGCAAAGAATTTTGTAAAAATGTCCTTATACTTGTGAAAACTCATTGTTTAGCAAAAGTAACAAAATATGAGTTTTGAAAGTGTGTGTGTTATCCCAATAGCTTCAAATGTAATCTAACAAACTACTTGCCTACATTAAGCAGTAGAGAGAAATAAAAATATAAATATCCCTCACATATAAGTATATAGCTTGAGTCTTGATATTTGCGTGATTCTTGATAAAGTTTCTAATTTGATATTGTGCTCTTGATAGCTTTGTTTCGCCAATATGCCTCCACCTCCTTGATTTCATCGTTGTAGCTTGATAATCCATCCAATCCTCCAATAAAGGTACTAATGAGCTTGCTATTCTTGTAATCTATAATATCACTCACCAAGCAATTAGTACTAATAATGGTGGTTGTGAATCATCATCAAAATATAAAGGCTAACAATCTTCCCCTTTTTTATGATGACAACCAGCCATTATTCAAGAGCAAAATGAAATTGAATGTATAGCGTATAGATAGTTGCTCCCCCTATCTATAAGGCTCTCTCCCCCTAACTATGTGCACAAATGAGGAGATTTCTCTCCCCCTTTGTCACCATAAAAAATAGGGTACACAAAATAAAATATATGCAAAAACCCACAAAATACACCTTACGTGTTGGCCTACCCATATCACATTCCTCAAGTATTTGGATTTACGATCTCTCCTAGGCATTACTACCAACCCACTCCTCTTGGAATTGCCCCCGATTTCTCCCAAACACTCCTCTAGGCAATTTGTTTGTGTATACATGTTATGAAAATGAGTGTGTAAAGGAAAATAGTAGGATATGAAAATGACAATCAAAACAAACAAACAAACAAGCAAAGTCAAAGAATGCACATGCCCAAACCATTGCTTATGTGATTTAGTATCAATATAGATAAGGGATACATCTTTCTGCTCTACATAGTCATGTAAGAAATGATGGCGTACATCTATATGCTTGGTTCTAGAATGCAAAACGAAATTTTTTGAAATATTGATAACACTAGTATTATCACAAAAAAAAATTGTATCTTGAAAATGCAAATTGTAATCAACCAAATTTTATTTCATCCATAAAAGTTGTGCACAACACAAGCCGATGGCAATGTATTCTGCTTCCGTAGTGGACAAGGAAACACAATTTTGTTTCTTAGATGCCCAAGAGACAAGAGAGTTACCCAAAAATTAACATATACCACCCGTACTCTTGCGATCTACCTTACAACCGGCAAAGTCGGCATCACAAAAACTATAAAGATAAAAAAGTGCTTTTTGGATAAAATAAACCAAGATCTATTGTGCCATTAACATATTTGATAATTCTTTTAACTGCAATCAAATGATACATTTTAGGAGAAGCTTGAAAACGTGCACATGCACACACACTAAATATGATATCCGGTCTACTAACGGTAAGGTAAAGGAGACTACCTATCATACATCGGTAAAGCTTTTGGTCTACCTAACATCTGCATCAAGCTTGAGACTTGTACTCATGGGAGTTGGAGCATGTTTGAAGCTCTCTAATCCGAATTTTTTCACCAATTTTCTAGCATATTTGCTTTGAGAAACGAAAATCTCATCCTTAGATTGCTTGACTTGGAGACCGAGAAAGAATATAAGCTCTCTCATCATGCTCATCTCAAATTGGTCTTGCATGACTTTTGAAAAGTCCTTGTATAAAAATTCATTAGTGGCACCAAAAATAATATCATCAACATAAATTTGAACTAAAAGGAAATAATTTTTCCATTTTCTAACAAAAAGAGTATTATCAATTTTTCATTTAGAAAACCCATTTTCAAGTAGAAAACTAGAGAGGTGAGCATACCAAGCTCTAGGAGCTTGTTTTAACCCATATAAAGCCTTTTGGACCCGATAAACATGATTAGGAAAAGAATGATCCATAAAACCGGGGGGTTGCTCAACATATACTTCCTCCTCTATAAAACCATTTAAAAAAGTACTTTTAACATCCATTTAAAATAGTTTGAAATATTTAAAACTAGCAAAGGCTAAAAACATCCTAATAGATTTTAATCTTACAACCGGTGTAAAAGTTTCATCATAGTCTATGCCCTCCTCTTGATTGTATCTTTGAGCAACTAAACGAGCTTTATTTTTAGTCACTATGCCATGTTCATCAAGTTTGTTTCTAAAAACCCATTTAGTTCCAATAACATGAACATTATTAGGTCTAGGAACTAATTTACAAATATTATTTCTTTGAAAATTGTTTAGTTCATCATGCATTGCTAAAACCCAAAACTCGTCTTTTAAAGCATTATTAATCTTTTTAGGTTCTATTTGGGATAAGAATGCTACATTACCACACTCACTCAAGACTTTTGAGTGAGTTAGAATTCATTGAGATGGACTCCCTATTATTTGTTCCTTTGGATGACCTGGTGCAAATTTCTATGCATTAGGGAGTTCTTCTTGATTTTGTATGTTGTTACTTTCCCCATCCTTTTGTGCATCCATTGAGGTTTGTTATTAATTTGCAAGAGCTCCAATCCTCCCTCAATATCATCATCAACCCTAGGCAAACTATCTTGCAAACCAATATTAGTCTCATCAAAAGTAACGTTTATAGATTCTTCAACAACAAGTGTTCATTTGTTGAAGACCCTATAAGCCTTACTTCTAGATGCATATCCCAAAAATATACCAAAATTAATTTTTGAATCAAATTTATCATGATGGTCTTTAGTGTTTAAGATAAAATATTTACAATCAAAAATATGAAAATATCTAATATATGGGGTTTTGCCAAAAAAGAGTTCATAAAGAGTTTTCTTAAATTTAGGTCTAATTAAAACACGATTTAAAACATGGCAAGCCGTATGCACAGCTTCCACCTAAAAATACTTAGCAAATCAAAAGAATTTTATCATTGTGTGTGTCATCTCTTGTATGATGCGATTTTTCCGTTTAACAACACTATTTTGTTGAGGTGTTCTAGGAGCGAAAAACATATGAGTTATACCATGATGAGCACAAAATTCATCAAAATTTTATTTTGAAATTCACCACCATAATCACTTTTAATTTTTACAATTTTTAAATCTTTTTACAAAATGAGAAAACTCTTCAAAACATTCATCTTTATTTGCAAAAAAAATTACCCATGTAAAACGTGAAAAATCATCAACAATAACAAATACATATTGTTTTCCTCCTAGAAAGGCAACACACATAGGACCAAAAAGATCAAGATACAATAATTGTAAAGATTTAGAAGTAGATATCTCATTTATGGATTTGAAGGAATTCTTAGTTTGTTTACCTTTGGCACATTTCTGACACATAGAGTCTTTAATATAGATTAGATTTGGCAGACCTCTTACTAAATTCTTCTTGGATAGCTTAGATATTAACTCCATGTTAGCATGTCCAAGTCTCTTGTGCCAAATTCAGGGATCTTCATCCACCGCGGTAAGACACTTTACATCTTGATTTATAGCTCATTCATCTCAAAGATGTAAACATTAGATCTTCTAAAAGCAACAAAAATGATTTTATCATTCATACTAACAATACATTTATCCAGTTTAAAAGAAATATCAAAGCTTTTGTCACTTAATTGACTAATACTAAGAAGATTATGATTTAGTCATTTAACAAAATAAACATCCTTAATTATGGGAGTAGGTTGTTTGAGTCAAAAGTCGGTTCTGTTGAGGAATTCATTATAACTTTGTTTGATTACAACGAATTCGAAAGAACAATCTTTTTATAAGACTTTTTCTACACAACAAAATGAAAATTACAACTTCTGAGAAACAAACACAAAAATCGTCTATCGATCTTTGTTTTCGTGGGACTTTGCCTGTGCCGGGAACACTTTGGTTCGTGGACCGCCGAATCACAGATCGTGAAGGGGGTTTACTGATTCTGACTTCGTTTATCGAAGTGAGAAATTGAAACGATATCTTATCGAAGTAAGATAGCCGTTCTTCTTAAAATCAAGTCAAAGCTTAATTTCAAGGCGTTGTATGAAAACTCAAATCTACTCTCTCTGCTCTGGAATGCTCGAAAATAGGCTCGATCCCCGTCAGAAATGACCCTAGGCGAGTATTTATAGCCTCTGGGGTAATAACTGCACAAAACTCAAACAAACGAAGAAGTTAACTGGCGAGACAGTGTTTACTGTCTCGCTGGTCGAGACAGTGTTTACTGTCTCGCCCAGCGAGACAGTAAATTTGCTGTCTCGCCCAGCGAGACAGTAAAATACTGTCTCGGAAAACGAATATTCCTGGCAGTTTCTCGCTGTAACTGCCTTCCCACGTTTCAAACTCCGTTATTTTGGCAGTTATTCACGTGATTTTCGCCCACGATGTTTTCCACGTCCCTTGGCAGTTGATGGACACGTGTAGGGCAGTTACGAAGGTAGTTTTGACCATTTCAAAGATGTCTCGCTGGCGAGATAGCAAACACTGTCTCGCTGGCGAGACAGCAAATACTGTCTCGCTGGCGAGACAGCAAAGTCTGTCTCGCTGGCGAGACAGTTCATATTTGTCAATTTTGGGTGGTTTTCCCTATGATTGGATATCTATTAGCATTTTTTGATGCCTACAGATACCCCCTCCAAAGTATTCCAGACGCATTCTTTTATAGAAGAGTCTGGGACACTTTGGATAAGATAGATTTTACTTACGACCCCTTCAATGGTTGGTTGAGTAGATCATGTGAAAAGACTTGAGAATGGCTTCAATGCTTGATCTCTTCTGCTTTTAGTCTATTCAGTTCTTTGTAGAATAGCTAATGTTTCCCAGGCGTCGCGTTTATCGCTTGACCGTTGTCGAGATCTTGAATTGAAGTTGGTACTTGCTCTTGTGGGTTCAGCTTTTTATCACTGAATTGATATATCCATTAAAAGTTCATCAGGTTATCCTTAAGAATATTCAGATTAATATTCTCCAGAAACTTCCTGTTGAGGGTAGGAATACAGTTTAGACTCATGTACCCATTGGAGTATCATCTGTATTACACTTGGCTTTTGACCAAGAGAATATCTACTGTCTCATGGAGCGAGACAGAAGAGTTTGCTGTCTCGTTCGACGAGACGGAGTTTTCTGCCTCGCTGGGCGAGACAGTGTTTTCTGTCTCGCTCGGCGAGATAGAGTTTTCTGTCTCGTTCTGTCTCGCTCAGCGAGACAGGGTTTTCTGTCTCGCTCAGCGAGGCAGAGTCTATATAAGTCGGGACTTAGGGTTTTAGGGCTTTTTCACGTCGGATTTTTGGCGATTTTCAGGCGATTCTTGGGCGATCTCCGAGCGATTTGCGACCACTTCTTCACCTCTTCTTCTTCTCTTCGTTTCTGATTTGGGTAGGGCTTCGTTTGGGGAGATTCCACTTGGATTTCAAAGGTCTATTCATCCTCTTTCTCCAAAATCTTGATTTTCTCCAACTGTTGACTGTGCATGCATTATCTCGGCCATATTATGTGATATTTTGTTCGATTTCATGCTTAAAATCTTGATTTTCCTCTTGGGTTCCAATGTAGATCGTATTTTTGTCATGTCGCCGCGTAGAGCTCGAGGGACTCGAGGCCGTCCGACTGTTCAGAGCCCTGAGGAGGCTGCCCCTGCTGCGATCTCACGTGGAGGTATGTTTTTTTCACTCTTTCACGAATTTAAATACTGTATTTCGTCAGTTCCATATATATGTACTTGCATTTGCTTGCAGATCCTCGTTTGTATCCTTTGAGATACCCTCGAGAAGAGCCGGTATCCTCCTTTGAGGGGATCGACGCTTAAAAGTGTTTGTTTTGCTTTGACAAAACACACTTCAGAATACACAGGGGCGATTTCATATCATCCCACGTGTATTGAAAGGTTTTGGTATGCCGTTATAATGCCCGTGCATAGTAACGCATATCTCCTTTATACATGTGGTAGATGGAAAATCGTCACACCTGCTGTGAGATGGCGACTATATCTTATGAAGTAAGATATACCGTTTTCTCTAAAATTTTAGGACTACACTTACACAATTTATGTGTATGTTTTTTTTATCAGTCTGATTTCCTTCTACCACCTTTGCTGCTGATGTGGTTACTGGCCGGAGTAGCGTGACTCACTCTTATTATGAGGGGATCCCGTTAATTGAATCATCTCCCCAGTTCAAATCTGGCTATAGCGAAAATGCTAGAGAATTAATCCAGCGAGGTAGTTGTCGTGTTCTACGACGATTAATCACGGATGTGACCTTGATTTCGGAGCAAGACTCGAATCAATGTATAAGGAAGCCGGATTTCTTGTTTGGTGATTCGGTGAAAGATCCAGAGATTGCTTTCTGCAAGCCTGCACAATGGTTGCACCAAAGTGGGTCATCATTCTTATATCTGCCCTGGATTCCTCGGGAGTATTCGTTGTTGAAGTTCAGGAACCTATCGGTTGGACGTGAGATGTTCTGGAGGCTAACCGAAAACCACGAGCGTATTCATTGTGGTTTCATTGGGAAGGAAGCCACCCCAGGTTCCAGTGAAAGAGCTCATGTGCGGGGACTTCATCCGGGTGTCTCAGGACAAGACAACATACCTCAGAATGAGAAGATAGTGCAAGCCAACACCGTGAAGAACCGGTTAGCGGCAACAGGAAAAAAATTACCCAGAGAGAATTTTAGATGTTATGGATGGGTCCATTATTCTGGGGATAAATGGTGGTGGAACAGGATGACCCGATATGTGTTGAACCGTTGGGGGCGAGAGTTAGCAGAATTAGGGTTGGATGTCCCGATCCGTGCCAGCATGCATGGCCTGCAGATTAGTGTAGGTCATTTCCTCTGTTTGTTCGAGATCTACAACCCGGACACTAATACATTCTTTACCAAGAACGGGGAACTCGGATTACCACTGCATGAAATGATGCAGGTGTCTGGTTTACCTATGGGCGATGTTCCATATCAAGAGTTCTTTCCGACCACCAATCAGCTGTTCGCTGATTATCTTTTCAAGAACCTGGATGACCGTTCGGCAGATGTATGCGGATTGTCTCCTTTGAGTTCGGGTGAAATCAATCATCTGTTAAAGAAAACAAACGCGCAATCTTATACCTCGCGCTCAGAAGACGGATTTTCGCACGGCACTAAGTTCCGCCCTTATCTGTGGCAAGCTGGTGTTCCAATTAGCCCTACTGCTCTGCTGGCGGGTTTTCTGGCTTTATGGCTAAAGAGGTGCGTAGTTCCCCACCAGTCCTCAAATGCGATGCCAATGGAAGTATTGTATCCAGCCGTCCAGCTAGCTACAGGTCACAAATTATCTTTGCTTCCCGCTATGGTGGCCGATATTCATAGTGGATTACGGCAATTAATCTCCGTGTTTACTCAGGAGAAAAAGAAACTCTCCACCAGTCTGTCCATTCCGAAGTTGGAGCTACCCTACACTTATCTGATGACCTGGTTAGTACTTCATCGACCAGATTTAATGGAAGCTCCTGAGGCGGCAAATTCTAGCATCCCTCTGTTGCAGAATCTCGAGAATTGCAAATGGATCAGGCATCGAGAGCCAGACATAACGAGGCAGTTTAAAATTCACAAGTGTTGGGAATTCTTCCCCTGCTTCCCTCAGTTCTCCGGTACCTACAATACTACCTTAGTGGATGCTGAAGACCCAAGGCAGAATCGCACCATCTTGGATGTCGGGTGCTTCAGATGGTTGATGAACATTCGACCTGGATATCTATTGTTCAGGGTAAGAGATGTTTGTCACATTGAACCCTATTTTCCATGTCGATTCGCCCGTCAGTTCGGCTATGATCAAATGTACGTCGGCAACCCGAATCGTCACCTTAGCTTTCGAGGTGGACTTATCGACGGTGCGAGGGCTTGGTTCTGGAGCATCGCTGGTTGCACAAATGTTGAATTTGATCTCCCCTTAGAGGCACCGCCCCTACGGATGACCTTTCTCTTTTGTAAGTGGTTGATTGCCGCTAATATCGCCACTTGACGCAGGAG
Organism: Asparagus officinalis; assembly: GCF_001876935.1. Lineage (NCBI taxonomy): Eukaryota > Viridiplantae > Streptophyta > Magnoliopsida > Asparagales > Asparagaceae > Asparagus > Asparagus officinalis. The sequence continues at coordinate 39,098,684 of NC_033802.1, read as the reverse complement.
AATATCTGACTCAGAGGGAGAGGCAGCTACTCAGCAAGCGGCAGAATCGACTCTTGAGGCTAGGGTGTCAACTCGAGGAAAAGAACCTGCTGAATCCTAGAGAAAAGGAAAGGAACCGGCCCATCCAACGGATAGTGAAGAGGAGTTTGATAGTGAAGCGACCGAAACTTCAGAAGGGGAAGGTGAAACCAGTTCAAATTCTGAAGAGGCATCTGGTCTCCCTGACTCTTTCTTTGAAAGGGGACTTGTAAGACCTTCCGTTGCTCCGGCCCAACCATCAACTGCTCCAAAAAAACGGAAAGAGAGAGTCGTCATGGAATATCCTAACCGGATGACGGTAGAAGTTCTCAGCTGCGATGAAGAGGATGAAGAGGATATGGTGCCTCTTGCTCGTAGGCAAAGATCTCAAACTTCCACTCAAGCTCAAACTCAAGCTTCTCCCCGAGCTGAGTTACGCACCAAACATCGTCACGAAGGTTCTGATGCACGACCTCTGAAGAAACAAAAGAAAGCTGCCTCTAAACCACGCGTTCATCTTCCTGCTCTAGAAGAGACATCTGGTCGTAGTGCTTCTTCTGATGAACAAGGTAACTATTTGTTTTTATCGCTTTTACATTTCTTAAACGCTCAAACTTATTTCTTGCTCAACTTCTGTAGGGGGTCGAGAAGAAGGAGAATTGTCAGCTGATGCTTCTTCTCCCGGAGGTATGGAAACTAAAGAGACCAGCTTTGTCCAGCAAATGCAAGATGCTCTGAAAGAAGGACCAGCTGATGTTCCACCAACTCCTAACACCGATCCATCGGCTGCGGATACAGGTACTAATCTTTCTCCCCTTGGAAGAGAAATCCGAGAAATGAATGAGTCAGACCGTGTGCCTCCTTTAATGACTTGTGCGCTTGGTCTCCTTTTAGTTAAACTAAAAGAAGCAGGTACAAGTGGTGAAGCTCTCGAATCCGTCCCGACCAACGAAGGTAATTAATCTTTGTCTTGAGCAAATTCGTTTGAATTTACGTGTCATTTATGATTCAACACGTTTGGTAGATGCCACGATGCATGAATCTGTTGGAGGAGAGGCCACGCATGCAACAGAGGTCGAGGAATTCAATGAGCATCATCTCGATTTTGATCTCTCTGAAGGCGACCACGAGTATATCTCCGACTTATTATCGGGGAAAACTCCTGGTGCAGCCACAGAATCCAACGTTGGAGTCGGTTCAACAGAAGCAGGTCCTTATGAAAGTAAGACCTCTATTTTGTAAACTCCATATATGCATACATATATATTTTAACTTGATTAATCATATAAGTGTTTGAATTATAGGACCAGTTGCTGGAACTGATACTACTATAATCATTGGAACGTCTGATCGACCGGAGGGTAGTGAACTTGTGCCATGGGTAGGAACTGAGGTTGATTTGCAATCATCAGTTCTTGAACCTCAACCTTCTACCCCTATAGACCCCATGATGATAGAAGTCACCGTTACTCCCCAAATTAGCCCGGTTGCAACAAAAGCGAGACCAACTGAAGAAGTTGGTACATCAGCCGATGTGGTGTCCAGAGCTGGTGAGTTTTACCCATAACTTGTTTCAAATTTCGGATTATCATTCCATTATACTTATTATGATTCTTTTGTTTGTAGAATATTCTCCCAAGGAGCCTCTCAATTTAGACCCAAAGTTCTCTGAGGTTGAAATTAGAAGATCTTCTGACGTAGCCGGTGCGTCAAAAACTGTTATTCTCGAACCGACTCTGGCTGCTCAGGAGGCCGGACTACCATTCTCGGTTGGACCAAGTCATACTAAAGGTTCTTCTGTCGAACTTGGTACGCTTTCAGCTCATTGTCTTATACGAATATATATGTTCTGTACTGACTAATTTGCCCTCATCACAGCTCCTTCTTCATCATTATCAGACCATATCCAAGCGTTATTGGTCGACGACGATCCGGACAAGGCTGTCATCTGTTCCAATATCCAAAGCTTCATTACTTTTTTGAACTCTATGGTCGACCGTATTCTATTCAAAGGATCGTACTTTGAGAGTTATAACAAATCTCTTGAGCGTTTTATGTCAGGGTTCAGAGAGGAAGGGTATAATGAGTTAGCCGATTCAGTCAACGCTTATTTAGTTGATTTGAAGCGACATGTTGAACTTCTGCAAGCTCTTCGCGCCAAAGGCATACCCTTCTATATTGCTTTTCATATGGAATCCAAGTTGCAAGCGTGGCGTGATTCCCAAAAATCAGCCAACCTCGAACCTCAAAAGCTTAGAGCCCGCAGCGATCAGATTAGGGTGAATGTTGGCAAAAGGACACAAGCCAAGGTTAATCTACGCCGGGATTTAGAATCGAGTCGAGCGGAAATAGCTCGTTTAGAGGAGGAACTTGCAATGGCCAAGGATGCTCATGAGGTCTTAGAATCCGAGTTGACGCAGGAAATTCAGGTTGAAGAAAACCTGTTACAGCAGCTGAACCTTCAAGATAGAATAATTGCTGAAAAGGAACAAGAGGTCGCCGCGCTTCACAGTGTTGATGAAGAAGCCTTCAAAATTAAATTGGCGGCTGAACTTGAACAGGCATATGCATTAGAGCTTTCAAAACTTGAAAATCAGATTAGTCAATATAAATTTTTGTAATTGGAGAACATATAATTTTTTGTAGTTTTGTTTAAACACTTTTGGTCAATATATTGAATCTTTTTGCTCATTGAGGTTTTATTATTATGATTACTCATTCTTGTTTAATAAATAACCATAATACTTATAGGATTTTTAGCAAATCCTCAGCCATCAACGGATTTGATATGCCTTTACCGATTACCGTTTGAGTCGGGCTAGTATGTGAATTATCTAGGTCCGTTTCACATAAAACGTTGGGCTAAAAGAATTAAACTCTTTTAGTAAACCCAGAATTGGAGAGGAAGAATTTTATATTCTATCTCCTGGTCTCTTGTTTGTTGGTAGAGATAAACCCAGAATTGGAGAGGAAGAATTTTATATTCTATCTCCTGGTCTCTTGTTTGTTGGTAGAGATAAACCCAGAATTGGAGAGGAAGAATTTTATATTCTATCTCCTGGACTCTTGTTTGTTGGTAGAGATAAACCCAGAATTGGAGAGGAAGAATTTTATATTCTATCTCCTGGAGTAAAGAAACTCAAAGTGGGATCTCCACTTAGAGAATCTGGATTGGTTTGAATAATCCTAACTGTCATAAGGTTTGACTAATCAATTCAAAAGTGGACCTTTCGTTCGCAAAATGAATCGAAAGGAGATTTTGGTTGTGGTCCTAACTTTAGTAAGGTTTGACCTCGTTCGCAAAATGAATCGAAAGGAGATTTTGGTTGTGGTCCTAACTTTAGTAAGGTTTGACCAAGTGGGGGTTTTGGAACGATCCTAACTGTAGGAAGGTTTGATCGCTCAATTTGTGGGCCTCTCGTTCATTGAAGGAATCGAGAGGGGATTTTGGCTTTGGTCCTAACTATAATAAGGTTTGACCAAATGAAAGGTGAAAGTTTGAATGATTTTAATCCATGACGGATTTTGATGTACTTTTTGTCAATCGATTCAATCAATGAGAAATTTTGTGAGGAAAGATTAATCGTTTACAAATTTGAATCTCGTCTCAACAAAAGTTGTAAAAGAACTTTGTGATAATCAAACAATGAATTATTCAAATGACCAGTTTCTCATTTAAAACAGTGAACTGATCTCGGGTTATCCTGAAATATCCTATATAGGATTCTCTAGGAACTTCCCGCTTTACATAGGTTATCCTGAATATATTACGGATAATATTTTTTCAGGAACTTCCCATTTATTGGCATCATTAATTTGTTGCCATCCTGAGTAATCAGACGGTAAGCACCGTTTGAATAGACTGTCTCTATCACGAACGGTCATTCCCATTTAGGTTCAAATTTGCCTTTCTTTTTGGAGTTGAGGATTATGGGCCTTCGAACAGCGAGCACTAGATCTCCTTCTTTAAAGCTTCGTCGTCGGACCTTTTTATCGAAAGCCCGAGAAATTCTAGCTTGATAAAACTCGATTTGTTGTTGAGCTTCCAAGCATTTCTCATCCAACATCTCTAACTCTTCGAGACGTTTCTGATGATGTTCTTCCGTCGTCATTCCTGTTACGAGAGCGATACGGAGAGAAGGAATCTGCACTTCCAATGGAAGAACGGCTTCACACCCATACGTTAAAGCATACGGGGTGGCTCCGGTAGGCGTGCAGACAGTCGTACGATAAGCCCAGAGAGCTTCGCCGAGTTTGTCGTCCCAATCTCGTTTATTGGTTTTTACCAATTTTGCCAGAATTTTGATGATAGTCTTGTTAAAAGCTTCGGCCAATCCGTTAGCTGTAGGATTATAAGAAGTCGACGAAATGTCTTTAATCCCGAATTTACCGCAGAACTTGATAAATGCGTTGCTCACGAACTGAGGACCGTTGTCGTGCACTATTCGTCTTGGCACACCATACCGATATATGATATGGTGTTTGATGAATTTGATAACATCAGTCGTCTTTACTTCTCTAAGTGGAACTGCTTCTGCCCATTTCGAGAAATAGTCAGTGATTGCCAAAATGAAACGATCCCCTTTAACCGAAGGCGGAAAAATAGGACCTACAATGTCCATTCCCCATGTCTTGAACGGCCATGATGTCGCCGAAGGATGCAGATACTCAGGGGGTATGTGCATATAATTTGCATGCAATTGACACGCTTCACATTGTCGTGCGTAATCGACTGCGTCTTTTACCATAGTTGGCCAGTAATACCCGATTCTCCTAAGTCGATCACAGAGCTTGGGACCGGGTTGATGTGCACCGCATATCCCATCATGTGCCTCTTTGAGTGCTTGTTCCGCTTCTTTGCTGGATAGACAACGAAGTAAAAGACCATCATACGATCGTCGATACAACATTTGCGTTGTGGTGTTGTAATAAAATCTCGGTGCTCTTCGCCGAATCGATTCCCTTTCTCTTACATCTTCAGGTAGTATACCATGTAAGACATAGTCAATAATGGGAAAGCGCCAATCTCGAACTTCGGGTTCAACTCCAGTTGAATATACTTCTTTAGCGTTCGAATCGTAAATTGGAACAATAAGCTGGTGAGTCCTCACTGTAATCAATTGCTCTGTTTTGGGAGGTTGAGCCAAGGATACTGACAATGCTGCCAATGCGTCTGCGTATGTGTTTTGGAGACGCGGAACGTACTCGATAAAAAATTCTTCAAACGAGCTTGCCATCTCAATGGCCACCTGGTGGTATGGAATCAGGTCTCGATTTCTGACTTCATACTCCCCTCGTATTTGATTAACTACCAGTTGAGAATCTCCAAAAGCCTCAAGGTATTCGACCCCCAGCTCTTTGGAGAAATTAAGTCCGATTATTAATGCATTGTATTCAGCCACGTTATTAGAGCATGGTTCGGTCAGTGAATATGCTCTAGGCAAGACGTGCTTTTCCGGGGAAACTAAAACGACCCCCACTCCTGAGGAGATTTTAGAACATCCGGGTGCACTTGCCACCCCATCGAAGTATAATTGCCACACTTGTTGATGTGAGGTGGTATTAACTTCGTAAGTTTCATCTGGCAGATCGTCGTACAATTCGACTACATCCTTCGTAGGGTTTTCCACCAGAAGATCGCAAATAGCTCGTCCTTTAACAGATTTCTGTTGCTTGAAGTACAAGTCATATTGCGATAGGAGTAAAGCCCATCTAGCCAACCGCCAATTCATGGAAGCCGGTTGGGTCATGAACACTCGGACGGGATTTATGTTGGAAATGACATAAATCGTCTGTCCGACTAAATAATGTCGCATTTTCTGAATCGCGAATACCAAAGCGAGGCATTCCTTCTCAATCATCGGATAACGAGACTCAGCTCCTACCAATGTACGACTCAGATAATACACAGCTTGCTCGTGACCGTTATCGTCGTCTTGTGCAAGTAAGGCACTTAACGAATGGCTCGTCGCTTTGACATAAATCAAAAACGGCTTGCCCGATTTCGGTGCAACGAGAATAGGTGGATTCGCTAGATATTTCTTGATATCTTCGAATGCCTTCTGACATGCTTCATCCCAAATGAACGACACGCCTTTCTTTGCGAGTTTGGAAAACGGTTGACATTTTCCGGACAAGTTCGATATAAACCGACGGATATATGCTAATCGACCTTGCAATCCTCTGACCTCTGAGTTCTTTAAGATTTCTCGGGGGTTGTAGCTCGTGTATTGCCTTCACCTTATCAGGATCAATATGAATACCCTTTGTGGTGACGACGAATCCAAGAAATTTACCGCTCGACATTCCAAGGAAGGATTTAGTCGGGTTCATTTTCAGCTGATGAGTTCTCATAAGCTCAAACATTGTCTTCAGATCGTTAATGTGGTCGTTTTTATCACGACTCTTAACGACCAGGTCATCAACGTAGCATTCGACAGTTTTCCGGAGGTGCTCTTGAAAGATTTTCGTCATCGCTCGTTGGTACGTAGCGCCGGCATTCTTCAAGCCGAATGGCATAACAGTGTAGCAGAAAACACCCAGGGGTGTTCTGAATGCTGTATGTTTTTCATCATCTGGATGCATCTTTATCTGATTATACCCAGAAAATCCGTCCATGAACGACATTCTCTCAAACCCGCATGTGTTGTCGATAATGACATCCGTAATTGGTAGGGGAAAATCGTCTTTAGGACAGGCGGTATTCAGATCTCTGAAGCATAATTTGCGGACGAAACCGTCTTTGTTGTTGTTTGACAGGTTTAACATCCGATTTTATATTAAGGCTATGCATTGCTACGTCTGGGTCGAGTCCCGGCATATCTTCGTAACTCCAAGCGAATACGTCGATATATTCTCGAATAAGGGCGATTAGTTCCTCTTTCTCATCCGGTGGAAGATCACCACTAATAAATATAGGTTTCGGATTACTTTCGTCACCCATATTAACTTGATCTACTTTATCCTCAGTAGGAGTAGGTTTCGGATTAGTTTCGTCACCCATATTAACTTGGACTACCTTATCTTCGGTAGGAGGTTCTCTTTGCTCAAATCGATCACCGTATTGGATATTCATGTAATGTATCCAAGGATCTTCCCAAGTGGGTAACTGATCGTCTTCTTCTGTTGTAGAAGGGTCAACCGTTGCCATATTTGACATGAGCGTTTTGAACTTTTCTCCAATGCTCACATCAGAATCCCAATTCGAGGTGTCGGATGAATGTCCACTCCTGTCTATTAATTGGTTAATAATCTGTTGGCCATAATCATCTGGTTTTCCTTTTGGTACATAGGCAGGACGGGGTGGAACCCTAATACCTTGACCAAAATAAAGACCTTCACCGAGTGAGAGGTCATAACCCCGGTTCGTCATATAATCATTCGCTTGTGAACTGTACCGAGAGAAATGTCGCCCGGGTTTTTCTTCATCTGAATCGGTGTCCAAGAAAAGATCAGGGGTTGGGGATGGATTCCCTTTTCCAAAGATTATCTCTTTTTCACCCCCTGTCTTTGCGGGTAGAATCACAGTTGTTCCGACTGGATTTTGAAGATATTTTATCGTCGTGCAAGACGAGCGAAGCGGCATGTGTAGACTAGGATCGTCATACAATTCCTGCATTACATTATCAAGACAAGGCGAATACTCTAAATCATCCTTTATTATTTCATCGGCAAGTTGCCAGTTACAACTTTCGTCCGACGATTCATCACCGTCAAGATCGATTACAAGAGGTTCAATGTCATTTAGTACAAGACCTTCACTATAATCGAGCCCGGCTTCGGTATCAGCTTCTTCTCCGCTGTCCGTACCATGGGCCGATGGTTCAGTATCGGACTCAGCACCATAAAGAAGGGAGTCAGTAAAGTAATTTTCTAACCCCTTGAATGGTTGCTTATCCGCGACCACCGTCTTGACCTCCTCATTAGTGTCGACATACTTCAAACACTGATGGAGGGTGGAGGGAACTATAAGATTATCGTGGATCCATGGACGACCCAACAGTAAGTTATAAGAAGTCTCTGCATCGATCACATAGCAGGTGACTTCAGACTTTAAATCTCCGAGTTGACACTTCACCCGGATTTTTCCTAACGGTCTTGACCCGCTAGTATTGAACCCGTAGATAACCGTTCCTGTGGAGGCTAACTTGCTGGCGGGGATTCTGAGGTGGTACATCAACCGTAGTGGCATGATGCTAACAGCGGAACCCGGATCGACTTGGATCCGGTTGACAACGCTAGAGCCAATATACCCAGTGAAATATAGAGGCCTATCATGCTTCGAATTCCTGACTTGCATATCTTCTTTGGTGAAAGCGATGCAAGGAAATTTGGTGGCTGCCAGATTGCAATGCTGCACTGATGACTCTGGCTTTTCAGGAGTTGGCTTGATCTGAGTGAGGAATACCTCAGAATCAGCTAAAGCTTCTTGTAAAGCTTCTCTGGTTTCTTTTGAGAAACGCAACAACTCGTATAGCGTAATCCTTGCTGGGATATTGGCCAGCTGAGCCATAACGTCGAAACGATATGGTGCGTTCGAGCTTTCCGGTTTATCTCGTCCAATCGGTCAGCTGAAGCGAGATTGCTTCGGAACTTGAACCTCTTTATGTTGGGGTTCTTTCTCTTTTTGCTTAGCCGGTTGTTGCGGCTTTTCAGCAGCTACTGGAGGAGTTGTAGCTATCCCCAGCTCTTTTAGAGTTGTAGCATTTGGGTTAGAGGTCTCAAGATATTTATAATGATACTCATTCCCACTTCTTGTAGCAAGAACTTCTTGTTCTCCATCAGAAAGTGATAAAGCTGCTATCTCTTCATCGTTCTTCTCGGGAATCGCTGAGGCTCCATAACAGGATTTCTCTTTTTGAAACGTTCAAGACCCAAAACAAGACGTTTCAACAAAAAAAAACCTGTAATCCGACAAGATGAGTCCCTGAGGTCACTATCAACATGACAATAAAGGAAAGCAAAAGTCAGTTAACTACGACCCTGATTTCTCTCCGGGAGGGAGAGTTGTAGGATCTGAAATAGATACACTTGAACACTAGAGGGGGGTGAATAGTGTTCTTTTAAAATTATTGCCAAGTAGATAATAAATTAGCAAAGAAAAAATGGCAATCTCAGAAATTTGCAAACACAAACACAAGGATTTTATACTGGTTCACCAAACTGGTGTACACCAGTCCCAAGCAAATCCCGCTTGAGAGTTTCTCACTATGATTTTGAATAAACTTACAAAATCAAATGCAAACCTGACCAATTTGCAAGTTTCCTGGCAAATTGGCAAACCCAATTGACAAACTCCTTGTCAATTTGAACACCAATCTCTAACAGCCAAGAGACCTAACCCTCTCACAACGAGAGAAAACTTGTTGAAGAAGACACAATGATCCTATAAAGCCTTGATGTGTAATAATGTGCAGGCAGTGGCTTAGGATTACTTTTAATCTTTTGTAAAATTGTCCTAATTGATTTGTTTTTGATGAAGTATATAGGCAATTTCAGAACTCTTCTTTTTCAGAAAATCAGAATGTTTTCACTTAGAAATTGGCTCAAGAATCAAAGCTATGGTAATGTGTATTTTTCCAATTTTTTCTGAACATAACGCTATATATACCTTGAAAGGACAAGTTTCTAAAGTTTGAAAACGTTTAAAACGGCTCAAAAACTGTGCAGATATTCAAATCTTGAAAACGTGAATAACTGTCTCTTGTAATCGACTACTGTAGTCATTAGTCGAGCTACAGCTGAGTTCAGACAGACTCTGTGTTTTCGGAAAATGTTCTCAGTATCGACTATAATGATAATAGTCGACTACACTGAGTCAACAGACACGATACTTTGAAATTTATATTTTTCTTCAGTAGTCGACTCTGAGTCTTAGTCGACTACACTGTAAAGACAGAAACTTATGTTTCTGTCAAACACTCTCAGTAGTCGACTTAATCTCTATTAGTTCGACTATACTGTACAAAAGACAGAAACTTGTATGGTTATATACATGAGTAATCGACTACTATCTAGATTAGTCGACTATTAAGATCAAAAATAGAAATAATGAGCTTTTTATAATTAAGCTTTTCTTTAACTTTTTCTACATGGTTTAAGAACATAGGGGATCTTCTCTATTAGGCTGTAAACCGATAACCACCTAAGTCCCTGTGTTAGTTGTATTCCTAAAACTTGTGATGTGTGCGCGTGTTTGTGTGATCAAGGCTTGGTACAAATATTTCTAGAGCAAACAGAAATAATTCAAAATAGCCATTATCTTTTGTTCTTCATTTTCTTCACTTCAAAAATCCTTGCAATGCTTCATCTGCAACCTGGTTACATATTCTGATATTTGAGAGATCTGCATATGGAAAGTTTCGTGCACACAAATATTAAAATTGTTATCTAATCAAAGACATTTCATGTGAGAAATGATATCAAACCATTCTCCCCCTTTTGCATGATAACAAATAATTATGCATCATATTAAAATTTTAAAACATTAATACTTACTTCCACCCTCGCATATATGCAAAGTTTTCTTCATCACAATTCATATTTTAAATAAAAAATAAAAAAAAAAAAATATAAACTTAACTCTAATTTCTCCCGTCCCTTTGTTAATCATACAAAAAAGAAGACAGAAACGTAAACATAACCATTGAATTTCGTCAAGCATGAGTTAACACTTCAAACAAATCATCAAGGTTCATGAGACATGCTCCATACTTCACCATCCTATTGGTAGGCAAGTGCAAGGCCTATGCCATAAAGCACAGCCCCTTCCATAATGTTCAATCACCATTATCTGTTTATAAATATATAGCAGTTGATAATTCGAACAAAATAAGTAGCAAACTTAACACCATGTATACATAGCAAACTTTCATAATAGCAGGGCTTAACACCACAGTTATAATTGTAGCAAAGCTTGGGAACATAAAGCAACAATAACCACATAGTTTTAAAACATAATGAACACACCCATAGTATAACATCAGAATCTAAGTTAAAAAATATGGAACATTGTATGACGAAAACACAGAAACAATTCTACCAGTGTGAGGAGGTAGGTTGGCTTGGAAATATGAATAAGCTTTGAGTTCAATCTTCAAACTATTTTGATTAGCGTCTCTTCTTGTTGCTGACTGATTATATCTGTTTTGTGCATATATAGCTCGTACTGTTTCCAGTTCAGCGATACGTCACTCAAAGTATTGTATTGCAAGCGTCTGAAAAAACATGAAGCTTCATAGGAAACTGTGTGGAGCGTTGGACTTGAGAGGCTCCCAGCTTGAGTTGAGGTTGTGGAATATCTTCTTGTTGAAGTTCAGTTCATTTTGAACAGGTTCATTTTGAGGATTGTGATCTGGATTTCAAAATTTGTACATTTCATCCTAGGTTAGGCGCATTTGAATCAAAAAATTCAATTGACACGGACAAGATTTTCAGATTTGAGATCATACATGGAATTTATCAGAAGATCTTAGCCAGAATCCACCATAAGGAAGAAATCCTCTAGGAATGCGTCAGAAATTATCCAAATAAACCTCAGCCCAATTAACTTGAATATTTCCCATAATAGCATAATATAGCTTTGCTAATTCTAGGGAATTGAATGAAAACTTCCATTTTTGCGAAATAAGTTTATAGGCTGAGGTACGAGCAATGAGACCTAGCGAAATGACGAATTCTGTTTGAGTTGTTCACGAAGGTTTTCCATGTCCTGGAAGAAATATCGTGATTGCGATGTCAAGTCTGAATCATTGCATCCTAACAGAGCTAAGGAAACTCCTTGATGAAGGAATGTTGAATACTGTTATACCAATTGTTGTTGTAGTTAATTCAATCTCCATTCCTTTAACAAGGGTTTTAATTTTTTCGAGAACACCAATTGTAACGCCACACGTTTCTATATTGGTATAGAACAGTTAGCACAAGAATGGGTATATGGTTTCTTATTTCATCAGCAGAATAACCAGGCAGCCGCACATTTTGCAAAATAGCAACTAAAGTCTCATGGGATGAAATCATCGAGAACTTCACAAAATCCGCGCTGTAAGAATTTCTAAAGTAACGTCTGTAAATTGCTTCCAATAATTTCAGGACTTTAAATTAGAACAATGAATTTCATCATTGAGCAGAACTTGTGATTTGCTTAGCGCTTCTTAGATCTAAACACTGATTGAACTAGATAAATACAATGAGAATGAAGATCAATTTTAGAAAGTATACCCAAACTAGTAGCAAACCTAGAATAGCGACTATAGCCTGGATTAGTCGACTAATGAGCCTGATAGCTTGACAAGGATTGAAAGACAAATAAAAGAAACTTGATGAGGAAATTTTAGAAACCAAGAAATAGCCCTAACCTGCGAATCGGTGAACACTGAAGAGAAGAAATGGGTAGATGGTTTTCGGTTTGGTAGAGTTAGTGGGTTTATTTTTTGCTTTTTAAATTTAATCTTTTTAAAAGTGAAAGTTTAGATTAGATGGTAAATAGAATGTTAGGGTCAAGTATTAAATTTTAGATGATGGTTAGGATTGGCTGCAGTTAAAAATGAATCGGTTTACGATGATTCTTTACTAAAGTAAAACGGTAGGTTATTGATATAGGGTTTAAAACATAAAAAATCCACTTTTTTAAATAAACTAAAGGCTTCAGCAATTAGTAGTCGACTATACTCAAATAGTCGACTATACTTTTAAAAAAGATGAAGGTTAAGTTTTAGTTGTTTAAACTTCTGAGTCAGTCGACCAATATTGTGAATTAGTCGACTACACTTGTAAATCAACAGGAGTATTTTAAGATTATTTACAATCTGAGTAGGTCGCACCTATAAAGTAAGTAAGTCGACTATAATCTGATTTTCAGAAAAATAGTTTGTTAAGAATGTGCATGTAGTGTCACTATAACGTATGAGATTAATCGATACTTAAGCGTTTAAATTTATGTATTTTTGTTTTTAAACAATTAATTAAATCTTCAATTGAAATATACCTAATTCCCTCTTTAATTTAACATAATCTTCTCTTTTAGTGGTTTGTTAATATATCTGAATTTGTTTATCTGTAGTATAAACTCTAATGATATGTCACTTTAGAACATGATCACCGTAAATAATGCATGTCTAATATCAATGTGTTTTGTACGCGTGAGTGTGGAATAGATTTTTAGGATAATTAACTTGCACTAGAATTATCACACATAATAGATTTGATTATGGCGACAATTTATGCCATAATCAGTTTAAAATTTGTTTCATCCATAAATATTTGTGCACGATGCAAGACTCTGCCAGCAATATATTCAGCTTCAGTTGATTGATAATTGATACTGAATTTTGTTTCTTACTAAACCAAGATACACGTGAATGCTCCTAAGAAATTACATGTTCCACTTGTACTTTTTCCTATCAGATTTTACCATGCCGGCAAAATCAGCATCACTATATGATATTAAATCAAAATTAACTATGTTTTGGATAAAATAAACCATATTTGTCAGTATCTTTAAGTTATATCTTTAAATATTCTTTTTACTGCTTTAAGATGTGAAACTTTTGTGATTGCATGCAAATCTTGACAATAAACATAACTAACATAATTAGCGTCTCTAGCAGTAATTGTAAAGAAGTGATCCAATCATACCTCGATAGAGCCTTTTGCAATCAAACATTCTTACCATTTTCATCTTTGTCAAGAGATGATTGTAGTGCTCAATAAGGTGTTGGTGTTTGGCTTGGCTTGAATTTCCAATCCGATCTTTTAAGTAAATCTTTTGCGTACTTGCTTGATTGAATGAAAATTCCTTCTTCAATTGTTTAATTTGAAGTTCCAAGAAAGAAATTTGTTCACCCATGCGACTCATTCAAATTCATCCTTGCATATTCTTAGACAATTCTTGACAAGAATTATTGTTAGTAGAACCAAAAATAATATATCTAACATATATTTGATTAGTAAAATATCTTTATTTATTTTCTTACAATAAACAATGTTTGAATCAACTTTTCCAATATCAAAACCTGAAGTTAAAAGAAATTTCTTTAATCTATCTACCTATGGCACGGGTGCTTGTTAAGACCATATAATGCTTTCTTTAGTTTTAAAAACATGATTGGAACTTTCATTGTTCATAAACCTGTTGGAGGTTGCTGTCTACAAAAACTTCTTAATTTATAAAACCATTTAAAAAAAAAGACTTTTTAACATCCATTTGAAATAATTTTAAAATTCATAAAACATGCCAATGCAGTAAAATCCTAATTTGGATTCTAATATCGATGCCAACTGCACGTGATAAGTTTCATCATAATCAATTCCTTCTTCTTGATTAATATCCTTGAGCAACTAATCTAGCTGTTTCTAACAACCACCCTTCCGACCAAATCAATTCTAATTTGCTTTCTAAAAATCCATTTTGTTCCAATAATGGCATTATTTGAGGTCTATGGTATAAATTCCCAAACAATTATTTCTAGTAAAATTGATTAAGCTTCATCTTGCCATAGCTTATCCATGATCATCAAGAAGTTGCTTTCTTTTATATTTTTAGCCGTTCAATAGTTGAATAAAAGCCTTATGGAGCAATCAAATTAAAATGTGATTTAGTAGTTACGTTTCGTCAGCTATATTTCCTATAACTAAATCATGGGATGATTAACTCTTACAAAAATCTTATAGGATTAACTCATTTTTGTAAGATTATTCTCTTTATGTAATATCTTCATAGGAGTATCTTTATGGTATCAATTACATCATCATCATTTATTTAGTATAATAGGTATTTTTGAAACTTTCATAAAAGAAACATTGTAAAGATTTCTTCCAATAACTTGTTTTCTTTTGTTATAATTTCTTATATGCTTTACTGTGCATCTAGAATATCCAACAAAAATTCCTTATCGGATTTTGGAACTCAAATTTATCTACAGTTAGTCTTTTGCCTATTAAATAAAACATTTACAACCAAAAACTTTAAAGTTAAATACTTTAGGAATTTGTTATTAAATAACATAAGATGTTTTTCTTTAAAATAGGTCGACTAATAAAACTCTATTTAATACATACATGCTGTTGATACGGCTTTTGCCCCAAAAATATTTAGGTAAATTACTATCACATAACGATGGTTCTAGCTACATCTTGTAAGCGTTCTATTTTTCCTTTCTACAACTCCATTTTGTGGAGCAGCTCTGAGCGAAAGGAATGGTGTGAATTATACCATGTTAGATCAACAATAAAATTGCAATAATTCATTTTCAAATATTACCTCCATGATCACTACGTATAGCAGATAATAGATAGTTGATTTTGATTTTGAATTTGTCTTGCAAAATATAGAAACTCATTAAAAGCATTCATTTTTATGCTTTAAGCAAAAATTACCCAAGTGAATCTAGAAATCTCAACAAGAACAAATGCATATTCTAACTTCCATATTAAAGATGCTACTTCTTAGATGCGACAAAAAAGATCTATATGAATTAATTTCTATATGGCTCTATTTGTAGCATATTTATGTTTTTAGATTTTAAAATGAAGATTTCGTGCATTTTTCCTTGTTGACTATGGCATCACAAAAATTATTCTTTAAATGACATCTTTAGGCGAAACCATTTACGAATCATTTTTAAAATTTAGACATATGTTTAAATGTAACATGGTCGCCAAAACTGCTTTATGCCATAAATAGAATCATTAGATGATGCAATAAGACAATGTTCATTTGATAAAATTATTCATGGATAACACATTATATTGCCTTATTTTTTTCATATAACCTTTTTAAAAATAATGGTTATTAATTCATATCATAATTAAGCATCTATTGCTTTTTCAAAAACAATTTTATAACCTTTATCACAAAGTTGACTATACTTAGTAATATTATGCTTTAAGGACCATTAACTAATAAAACATTGATCAATGATAGGTTTGTTTGGATTACCTACGGAACCTAATACCGATGACTTTCCGTTGTTGTTATTCCAAACAGTAAGAACGGACCTCCATCCTTGCTTTTGAAAAGATGACAACAATGATATTTCCAGTCATATGTTAGGAGCAACCACTACTCTAAAATTTCCACCTATCTTTCTTCGGGTACCTGAAAAAATAAACATTTACATTTTGCGACCCTATTACTATGGTTGCGGTCTTTAATCATTAGCCTTTAGAACCAAACCCATGCAAGAAGTTTGATTTACTAAATTAATTAGATGATAACATAATATTTTTAATAAAAATCAGAAATCATAAAAATTCTTATTAAAGAAATAATTCTGTTTGTGAACCCAAATAGAAAAGATTTTGATTTCTTTTTATACAAATTTGGCATATTTATAATCATGCAAATCACAAGAAGCCGTTTTACAAAAAATTGTATTCTTGAATTTGTTTTATTAATTTGAAAACCTAATCCTTTTGTCTTTTGTGATTCTCTTTAAAAGAAGAATATTATAAGATTTTCTTTTCCTTTTATTATAATTTGCTTTTACATTAAAAGATCATCTCATATCTTGATTTTAAAATTAAAGGAAATATCTTTATCTAAACTATTAATTCGAAATTAACTTTATACATTCTGGATTTTAAATATTTATTTCATTAGATAAATTATCATTTCTTAGTAAAAGAAAAATTTCTTCTTTTTATTCAACTAATTGAGAATTAGTAAAGTAAGAGGAATTTTAAATCTAAAATTTGCTTCACGCTTAACCTTTTATTTCTCACCTTTCAAGCAAAATTATGTGAAATTTTTTATCTTATAAAAGTTTCATATAATTCATTAAAGCATTCTAAAAGCTCTCATTTTCACATTACATCATCTTTGGCCATGAAACACATTTTGAGCACTTTCCTTTTCTTCAATTTCTTCATTCTGAGATGATTCATCCTATCATCCCAAGTGCACCGCCATTGCTTTCCTCTTCTTGTTATTTTGTAATATTGTTAAGTTTTATTGAAATAAACTTTGATTTCTTGCTTTATTCTCCAACATTGGACAATCTTTCTTCATATGTCCCTTGGTTTATTACACTATAAACAAAGAGCGTTAGTTGGGAAATTTGAATTCTTAAATTTTAAAATTACCTGCTTTATTGATGAATTTTCGAATATTTTCACGTGCAAAACATGCCCATTTCTTCATCATTATCATCTGAATCTTCTTATCTGAACTAGTATTAAATGCAAGACTTTCTTGTTCTTAGCATTCTTCATCATTCTTCCTATCTTCCAAGTTGTTACTTCAGGATGCCATAAGATTGACAATAAGATTTTCAACCGTTAAGAGTTGACAAATCATGGCCTTCTTCCAATAGCGTAATTCTTTTCCCATTGTGGAGTAAGTGACGAAGTATCTTTCTTACCATTCCACTTGAAGCTATTGTTGTCCAAGACCAATAAGAGAATTTGTGATGTCAGGGAATCTTGTGACATTTCTCCAATAGTCTCTTTTCCTTCCATCTTGAATAATTCAAAATCTGTGCACCGATCTCTCTCTTTT
>NC_033802.1:39063208-39081144 GCF_001876935.1 Asparagus officinalis | reverse complement strand
CTCACGCTACAAAACACATTGATATTAGACCATCATTTTTTACGGTGATCATGTTTAAAGGTGACATATCATTAAGTTTATACCTACTAGATAAACAAATTCAGATATATTAGCGAAACCACTAAAAGAGAAGATTATGTTAAATTAAGAAGGGAATTAGGTATATGTTCATTGAAGATTTAAATTAATTGTTTAAAAACAAACAATACATAAATTTAAACCTTAAGTAGCGATTAATCTCACTTTTATAGGTGAACTACATGCACAATTCTTACAAACTATTTTCTGAAAAATCAGATTTAGTCGGACTTACTACCTTATAGGTCGACCTATTCTCAGTGTAAATACTTAGAAATACTCTCTGTTGATTACAAGTGTAGTCGACTAATTCACATACTTCGGTCGACTGCTCAGGAGTTAAAAACCTAAAACTTAACCTTCATCTTTTACAAGTATAGTCGACTATTTGACGTATAGTCGACTACTAATTGCTGAACCTTTAGTTTATTTAAAAAGTGGATTTTTTATGTTTTAAACCCTATATCATAACCTACCGTTTTACTTTAAGTAAAAATCATCGTAAACCATTCATTTTAACTGCACCAATCCTAACCATTCATCTAAAATTTAATCTTGACCCTAACATTCTATTTACCATCTAATCTAAACCTTTACATTATTAAAAAGATAAATTAAAAAGCAAAAATAACCCACTAACTCGTTACCAAAACGAAAACCCATCTACCCATTTCTTCTCCGTTCAGTGTTCACCGATTCCAGGTTAGGGCTTTTCTTGGTTTCTAAAATTTTCCTCATCAAGGTTTCTTTTATTTGTTCTTTCAATCTTGTCAAGGCTATCAGGCCATTGTCGACCTAATCCAGGCTATAGCGCTATTGCTAGGTTTCTACTGTTGGCGTATGATCTTCTAAAATTGCATCTTCATTCTCTTGTATTTATCTAGTTCGATCACGTGGTTTAGGGATCTAAGAAAGTCCTAAGCAAACTCACAATTCTAGCTCAATGATGAAATCATTGTTCGTAAATTTAGAAGTCCTGAATTATTTGGAAGCATTTAACAGACGTTAACTTTCAGAAATTCTTACAGCGGCGGATTTTGTGAAGTTCTCATGATTTGTCCCATGAAATTTAGTTCTGCTATCTTTGCAAAATGTGCGGCTTGCTTGAGTTATTCTGCTGAATATGAAATAAGAAACCATCATACCCATTCTTGTGCTAACTGTTCCTATACCAATATAGAACGTGTGGCGTTACAATTGGTGGTTCTGAAAAAATTAAAAACCCTTGTCTAAAGGAATGGAGATTGAACTTAACTTACTAACACAATTGGATAAAGTATTCAACATTCCTTCATCCCAAGGAGTTTCTCTTAGCTCTGTTAGGATGCAATGATTCAGACTTGACATCCAATCACATTTTCTTCCAGGACATGGAAAACCTGCTCGTTGAACAACATTCAAACAGACTTCGTCATTTCCTAGGTCTCATTGCTCGTACCTAGCCTAATACTTATTTCCAAAAACTGGAAGTTTTCATTCATTTCCCTAGGAATTAGCAAAGCTATATATGTATTATGGGAAATATTCAAGTTAATTGGGCTGAGGTTTATTTGGATAAGTTTTCTGACCATTCCGTAGAGGATTCTTCCTTATGGTGATTCTGCTAGATCTTGATAATATCCATGTTGAATCTCAAATCTGAAAATCTGTGTCCGTTCAATTGAATTTTTTGATTCAAATGCGCCTAACTAGGATGAAATGTGACAAATTTTGAAATCCAAGATCACAATCCTCAAAATGAACCTGTTCAAAATGAACCTGAACTTCAACAAAAGATATTCACAAAACCTCAACTCAAGCTGGGACGCCTCTTCAAGATCCAACCTCCACCAGTTTCCTACTGAACTTTCATGTTTTTCAGGACGCCTTGCAATACAATACTTTGAGTGACGTACCTAGAACTGGAAACAGTCAACGAGCATATATGCACAAAAACAGATATATCAGTCAGCAACAAGAAGGACCTAATCAAAATAAGCTTTGAAGATTGAACTTCACAAGCTTGATTCATATTTCTTGTCAAGCCGAACCTACCTCATTCACACTGGTGAAATTTGTTTCTAGTGTTTTGCGTCAAATACAATTATTAGTTCCTATATGTTTTTTAACTTAGATTCGGGTGAAGTTTGATCATGGTGTGGTTTCATTGTGGTTATTAAAACTAGTGTGGTTATTGTTGCTTAGTATGTTCCCAAAGCTTTGCTACAATTAATATACTGTGGTGTTAAGCCTGCTATTATGAAAGTTTGCTATGTATACTGGTGTTAAAGTTTGCTACTTATTTGGGTTCGGAATTTATAGACGTGGCTATATATTTATAAACAGATTAATGGTTGATTGACATATGGAAGGGGGTGTCTTTATGCATAGGTCCTTGGCACTCCTCCACCAATAGGATGAGTGAAGTGATGGACTATCTGTCTCTAACCGTTGATGATTTGTTTGAAGTAGTTAATCATGCTTACGAAATTCATGGTTATGTTTACGTTTCTGTCTTCTTTCTTTGTATGATTAACAAAGGGACGGGGAGAAATTCAGATTATAGGTTTTATATTTTTTTTTTTTTATTTTTTATTTTAAAATATGGAATGTGTGATGTAGATGTAAAAACTTTGCATATATGCGAGGGTGGAAGTAAGTATTGAATGTTTTAAAATTTCTTAATATGATGCATTAAATTATTTGTTATCATGCAAAGGGGGAGATGTTGATATCATTTCTCCATGATAATGTCTTTGATTTGATAACAATTTATAGTTTTGTTGTGCACGAAACTTTCATATGCATGATCTCTAATATCAGAATAGTAAACCAAGGTTGCCAGTGATCAGAAGCATTGTTCAAGGGATTTCTTGAAAGTGAAGAAATGGAAAACAAAAGATAATGGTATTTTGAATTTTTCTGTTTGCGTTAGAAATATTTGTACCAAGCCCTATTATGTCCACACAAACACGCGCCTCAACACACACAAGTTTTAGGGAATACAACTAAACAACAGGGGCTAGGGTGGTTAGGTCGCGGTTTACATGCAAAACTAATAAGAGAAAGAAATCCTATGTTCTTAGAAACCCATTAGAAAAAGTTAAAGAAAAAGACTTTTAATTATAGATAAAGACTCATTATTTCTATTTTTATCTTAATATCACTAATCTAATAGTAGTCGATTACTCATGTATATAACTCATACAAGTTTCTGTCTTTTGTACAGTATAGTCGCTAATAGAGATTTATAGTCGACTACTGCAGATGTTTTGACAGAACATAAGTTTCTGTCTTTTTACAGTTCGTGTAGTCGACTAAGACTCAGTAGTCGACTACTGAAGAAAATATAAATTTTCAAGTATCGTGTCTGTTACTCAGTGTAGTCGACTATTATCATTATAGTCGACTTGACTGAGAACATTTTCCGAAAACACAGGAGTCTGTCTGAACTCAGACTGTAGCTCGACTAATGACTACAGTAGTCGATTACAAGAGACAGTTATTCACGTTTTCAGATTTGAATTATCTGATCAGTTTTGGCCGTTTTTAAACGTTTTCAAACTTTAAAAACTTGTCCTTTTCAAGGTATATATAGCGTTATTTGTTCAGAAAAATTGGAAAAATACACATTACCATAGCTTTGATTCTGAGCAATTTCCTAAGTGAAACATTCTGATTTGCTGAATAAAGAAGAGTTCTGAGAGATTGGCTATTCATACTTCATCAAAAACAAATCAATTAGCTAATTTTAAAAAGATTAAGAGTGAAATCCTAAGCCATGCCTGCCACATTATTACACATTTAGGCTTATAGATCATGTGTTCTGTTCTTCAACAAGTTTTCTCTCGGTTGTGAGAGGGTTAGCTCTTGGCTCGTTTAGGATTGTGTTCAATATTGACAAGGAGTTTGTCAATTTGGGAGTGTTGCCAAATTTGCCTGCCGAGAACGTTGCAAATCGGTCAGGTTATGCCATCTTATTTTTGTAAGTTTATTCAAAATCACGTAATGTGAAAACTCTCGAAGTCGGATTATTGCTTGCGGACTGGTATGGCTAACACCATTTGCGTGAAACCAGTATAAAATCCGTTGTGTTGTGTTTGTGCAAATTTCTAGATAATTGCCATTTTTTTCTTGCCAATTTATTATCTACTTTGGCAATTATTTTAAAAGAACACTATTCACCCCCCAGTCTTAGTGTTCAATGTATCTTTTTCAGATCGCTACAACTCATCCCTCCGAGCAGAAAATCAGGCGTCGTAGTTAACTGACTTTTGCTTTCCTTTATTGTCAATTGTTGTATAGTGACCTTAGAGGAACTCATCTTGTCGGATTACCAGGTTTTTTTTGTTTGAACGTCTGAGGTGTTTTGGTCTTGACGTTGTCATTGGACAATCTTTGAAATACGGAGACTCTTGTTGAATTATTCTTAGAGCATCCGCATTCTGTCAACACCGCTTTAATGAGTCTCTCGCAAGCGCAATGGGACTCGTTTTCTCTGACAACTCTCTTTCTTGAGTTATCTTTCTGATAGTACAGCTCATCATTATTGTGATTTTAGCAACCTATCTTTTGCCTTTGAACTTTGTTAACATGCACAGGACGACTGGTCGTCGCCTCTGAGCGATCCAAAGTTGAATTTTTAAATCCACCCCCTTGCGGGTGTGGAGTTTTCAGAGGTCCTAAACGAGAGTGAACTGGTATTCTCTCATTCTGGACTTGTGCAGTTCTGACAGGTGGGTGTTTACGACCCCCTGTATATGAAACCACCACGGGTTTGTTTGCTGGACTTGGTTGTTCTTTGGCTGGGGCTTTGCCTCGATTATCAACTGAAGGACCGAGGCGATCTGCCATTGTTATCTTAAACTTGGACAAATCTGGGCTAACCCAGGGTTTTACTGCTGATGCAGTAGACGGGCCTGGAACAGATGCTTGCGGCGTCTTCAGCATCCAAACTTTACGATTCTTCGGTGGCCTTTCAGACACCGTCTCCTTCTTGGTTCCTTGGGCTTGTTGACGAAGAGCACGAACATGGGCGGCCTTCGCTTTACGCCTTTGTATCCGTTCCTTAAGGGTTGAACGGGCCCTTTTGACGAGAGTCCACTCCTCCGTCGTAAGTTGTGCAGAAATATGATTATCTTGCCGTTGAGGCAACTGAATCATTTTCTGCCTCCTCGACTCTAGGTCCGCATAGTAATGGACCCTGTCGGTTTGTTGCATGGCTTTAGCCAATTGTCGAGCACGGCGCTGGCGCTGTCTCTGACGAGCTCTTTTCGTCAGCACCGGTGAGCTATTGATCAACGACTCTGTAACTGGTGTAGAGTCATTTTGAGCAGGGACGTTGCAAGGAGATTCCTTAACAACGATCGAGCAAGAATCTTTATCTGCGGCCTCCGTTGGAATTGCAGACTTGAAAGTTTTCGAAATCTTCCTATATTTCCGTTGGAATTGCAGACTTGAAAGTTTTCGAAATCTTCCTATATTTGCGAGACGAGGAAGATTTTGCGGATGAGGATGACAAGTACTCCTCAAACTTCGCCTGATCGAATTCGTATTCGATCTCTTCATTGACGATGATCTTGATCGGTTGCGACACCGCGGTCTCGGCAGCGAGACCGCTGGCTCCCACTGTGGTCGCCAGCTTGTTTGAGTCAAAAGTTGGTTCTGTTGAGGAATTCATTATAACTTTGTTTGATTACAACAAATTCGAAAGAATAATCTTTTTATAAGACTTTTTCTACACAACAAAACAAAAATTACAACTCTTGAGAAACAAACACGAAAATCGTCTATCAATTCTCGTTTTCGTGGGACTTTGCCTGTGCCGGGAACGCTTTGGTTCGTGGACCGCCGATTCACAGATCGTGAAGAGGGGGCTTATGATTCTAACTTCGTTATCGAAGTAGAAATTGAAACGATATCTTATCGAAGTAAGATAGTCGTTCTTCTTAAAATCAAGTCGAAGCTTAATTTCAAGGCGTTGCAAGAAAAGAACTCAAATCTCTGCTCTCTCTGCTCTGGAATGCTCTAACAAATGCTCGATCCTCGTCAGAAGTGACCCTAGGGGGGTATTTATAGCCTCAAGGGTCAGTAACTGCAAAAACTTAACAATCGAAGAAGTCAGTACGGCGAGACAGTGTTTACTGTCTCGCTGGGCGAGACAACGTTTGCTGTCTCGACCCGCGAGACAGTAAATTTGCTGTCTCGCTCAGCGAGACAGTAAATGCTGTCTCGGAAAATGGCAGTTTCTCGCTGTAACTGTTCTCTCACGTTTCAAACTCCGTTATTTTGGCAGTTATCCACGTGATTTTCGCCCATGATGTTTCCCACGTCCCTTGGCAGTTAATGGACACGTGTAGGGCAGTTACAAATGTAGTTTTGACTATTTCAACACTGTCTCGCTGGCGAGACAGCAAAGACTGTCTCGCAACACTGTCTCGCTGCGAGACAGCAAAGACTGTCTCGCTGCGAGACAGTAAACTCTGTCTCGCTGGCGAGACAGTTCATATTTGTCAATTTTGGGTGGTTTTCCCTATGATTGGATATCTATTAGCATTTTTTGATGCCTACATAGGTATCTTACCAATATTATAAATACCTACAATTTTACCTTTCTCACCACCACCAAAGGAGACATTTCGTCCTTTAATCCTTGATAGGGTTGCAAATAATTCCTTATTACCCGTCATGTAATGTGAGCAACCACTATCAAGGTACAACAACTCATTACGTATTATGCGAGACGTTCCCTACATATGAATAAGTTGTAGAATCTTTAGGTACCCAAACTTTGGGTCCTTGAATGTTAGTATTTTTGGTACCCTTAGGTATCCACATTGACTCATAATGATTAATGTTATTTTTAATCCTACAATGAGTAGAGATATGACCATATCTCATGCAATATGTGCATAAAAACTTTTTCTTGTATGTAGAAGCATGAGATTTATGATATCATTTTCTATCAACATGATGATGGCTAGAGTAGGCATGATTGGATTTAATTCTATCATTTTCAATTTCTAGCCTCTCTATTTTAGACCTTAGTTGTTTGTTTTCAAAGTCTAAATCTCCTATTATTTCATCTTTTAGAGCAAGAGAAGATTGTAATTGCTCAAACTTAGAATCACAAGAAACATGTAATTTTTTGAAAGAGGAGTATTCTTTAGCCACTCTTTTAAATTCAATGTTTAGTTCTTCTAATGCGATTTCTAGTTCACATTGCATAAAAAATGATTCACTTTCGGTTTCGGATTGTACCTCATCTTCATTAGCCATGAAGCAAATATTTGGGTCATGAAGAGCAATCTTGGTGCCCTCATTATCGCTATCCAAACCGCTTGGTTCGGATTCATCTCATCCGACGTACATAGCCTCCTTCTTATTATACTTCAAGTACTTCTCCTTAAGCTTGGGACAATCCTTTGCTAAGTGTCCCGGTTCATTACATTCGAAGCATTTACCTACATGAGAGGAAACTTGTTGTTATTATTGTTAGATCGATTTTTAAAATTTTTATTCATTTTAATTAATCTTGATATTCTTCTAGAGAGGTGTGCCATTTCTCTAGATACATCAATTTCACTATCCGAGGAGGATGAGTCATCAATTGCCCCTTTGAGCGCAATAGTCTTCAATTTTTGAGATGGTTCCTCGATTGCCTTTGGGGGTACTTTCTCCTTCTCCTTGATCTTCTTCTCATGGACCTTGAGCTTGCCAATGAGACCATCAAGAGTAAGTGTTGTAAGATCATGAACTTCCTCGATGGCCGTAGCTTTGGGCTCCCGCATCGGCGTCAAAGAACGAAGAATCTTGTAGTTCATCTCTTGGTTCGTCAATTTCTTATCTAGACTATGCAATTCATTTATGATATTAGTAAACCGAGAAAATATAGCATCAATAGATTCATTTGGAAGTATTTTAAACAATTCATAATCATGCATGAGGTCACTAATTTTGGACTCCTCAACTTGAGGGTTCCTTCATGAGTGATGCATAATTTTTCCCAAATTTTGTGTGCGGTTGCACATGTGGAAACCCTATTGTATTCATTGGGGATAAGTCCACAAATTAAGGCATTCATGACCTTTATATTAAGGTTTGCTTTGAGCCTCTCACCATCGGTCATACTACTACTACTAGGCTTCTCAACATATTTCTTTTCTATGATGTCTAGGATATCAAGGTCAATGCATCGAAGATAAATCCTCATTCTAGCATTCCAATAAGCAAAGTTACTACCGGTGAAAAGGGGTGGCCTAGTGGTGGATTGTCCTTCTAGCATATGCACATTCGTTGAACCTTCCATTGAGATCTTTTCTCTAAGGGGTTTAATCCTAACAAACAGTAGAGACCTTGCTCTGATACCAATTGAAAGGCCCTAGAGGAGGGGGTGAATAGGGTTATGAGGAAATAAATATGCAATTAAAAGTAAGATAAAGCAATTCACAGCAAAATAAAATGCGAAAATAAAATAAGAGAGATGAGTTAGGAAATAGTTAGTCAATTGTGACGCGTGATATGTTCACGATGTTCGGTCCTCCGATCTATGTCCCTGCTTCCCACTCTCAAGGAGAATTTCACTATCACAACCTGGTTTGGAAGCCGAAACTTCTACACAATGATCTCCTCTTGAGATCTCACAACCACACAGTAGATCTCCACACGTTATAAAGAATAGAAAGAACCTCTCTTACAACAACCCTATGGTAAGGAGAAGAGATTCCAATTGAAGCTTGGGATGTGGGATTTGCAAGTGTCAAAACAAATTTGGGAAATTTAAAAATTGAAGCTCTTTTAAACTCAAGAACACAAGCTCAATTAATTTTGTCTTGCAAAGTTAGTTCAGAATTAAATAGGGTAGTTTCGTATATATAGGTAATCCTTAGAAGAAGCCAAAAAACCTGGAAAAAGACAAAAAAGACCAAATCCCAAAAATCTGGAAGCTGGCAGAAACTAGCCGTTATAGTACTTGCGGTCGACCGCAGAACCAAGTCCGGTCGACCGTGGAACTAGCCATTACAACAAAGACTTTCTGAACTTTTCACAGTCGACCGCAGAACCAAGTCCAATCGACTGTGAGAGGCTGCCAGACTTCCCAAACTCTCTGGACTTTTCACGGTCGGCTGGATAACCAAGTCTGGTCGATCGCGAACTGACACAGAACATACACAGAATTTTTAAAGAGGTTTTTGACTTTGGGAAATTGTAAAAATTATCAAAAAACTTTCAAAAATTATAAAACTTTGGAAAATGTTTTTAAACAAGAAAATAAACTTGTTTGACAAAGGATTTTACAAAAAAGGTCCTTATAGTTGTGAAAACTCATTGTTTAGCAAAATTAACAAAATATGAGTTTTGAAAGTGTTTGTGTGTTATCCCAATAGCTTCAAATGCAATCTAACAAACTACTTGCCTACATTAAGCACTAGAGAGAAATAAAAATGCAAATATCCCTCATATATAAGTACATAACTTGAGTCTTGATATTTGCGTGATTCTTGATGAAGCTTCTAATTTGATATTGTGCTCTTGATAGCTTTGCTTCACCAATATGCCTCCACCTCCTTGATTTCATCGTTGTAGCTTGATAATCCATCCAATCCTCCAATAAAGGTACTAATGAGCTTGATATTCTTGTAATCTACAATATCACTCAACAAGCAATTAGTACTAATAATGGTGGTTGTAAATCATTATCAAAACATAAAGGCTAACAGATGATCCTTATCCCATTGCTTTTGAATTCCAAGCATCAAGTGTATATTCAACCATTCTCTTGAGTGCTTATTTTCCTTGTTTACATTACAGTGTCTCCTTCATCGCTACTCGAGTCTATCAAAGCGCTAATGTCAGATGAAGATCCGGACAAGACTGTTATCTGCTCCAATCTCCATAGCTTCGTCTCTTTCTTAAACATCATGATCGATCGAATTCTTCTCAAGGGGTCATCTTTTGACAACTTCAGGAGATCCCTCGATTGCCATGTGTTGGGGATTAGAGAAGAAGGATATTCTGACCTGGCTGATTCCATTGAAGCATACTTGACTCACCTAAAATAGGAAATAGAGTATCTGAGAGACCTCTAGGCTAGCGGTGCTTCTTCTTACATAGCTGCTCGAATAGACTTAAGGCTGAAGGCATGGCGTGATTTACAGAAGTCAGCCAAACTCGAACTTCGGAGATTACAAAGTCGTGTGACTCAAATAAGGGTGAATATCGCCAAGAAAGTTAAAGCTAAGGCTGATTTGCTTCAAGCTTTGGAATCGCGTCAAGCCGAGATAGCTCGCCTAGAAAAGAACTTGAGGAAGCCAAGGACGCCCGGAGTATTTTGGAGATTGATTTGGATGAAGTGGAGCGTGCTCAAAAGAATATATTTGACCAGCTAGAACTCCAGGACAAAAAACTTATTGAGACGGAATAAGAGGTTGTCAAGGCTCATAATATCAGTGAAGAATCCCTAAAAGCCAGCCTTACGACAGAGTTCGAGCAAGCCTACACTAAAGAACTCTCCAAGCTAGAAACGTAAATCCATAATTATAAGTTGTTTTTAGATTAAGAAAATTTTTCTCTTGTATCAGCACTTCTTTTGTGCTATCTTCAATAAAGTGAACTTTTTGCTCATTTGAGTCTTATTATGATTACTCATTCTTATTTGGAATAATTAAACATAATACTCATAGAATTTTTGGCAAACCCTCAGCCATCAACGAATTTGATGTGCCTTTACCGATCACCGTTTAAGTCGGGCTAGCGTGTAGATTGTCTAAATCCATTCTACATGTAACGTTATACTAAAAGAATGAAATCTTTTAGATTTTATGCTATAATATTGAATATGTCAGCTACATGTGTTAGATGTAGGCTTATCTCTAATAAGGGATTGAGATAACATCACACATTCATAAAAGGCATGGATTCAAAGATTACTAACTTAATAATAATCACCGGCTACAATATTAAATACGTAGGCTTTGTCATTTTTACGGGAACACACCACCCGGCAGCATGTTTTAGACGCAGGCTTATCTCTAATAAGGGATCGAAATAACGTCTCACATGCATAAAATGTATGGATTCAGAGATTATTAACTTAATAATAATCACTAGCTACGATATTGAATACGTAGACTTTGTCGTTTTTTAGGGGAACGCACCACCCGGCAGCGTGTACTAAACGCAGACTTATCTCTAATAAGGGATCGAGATAATGTCCCCCATGCATAAAAGGCATAGATTTTGGTGTTAAAAAAAATTATGTCTTATCTTAGGGTAAAGACAAATTTGATGCTGAGAAGAAGAATTTTATATTCTATCTCTTGCTTGTCTTCCCTTGGGACCAAAGACGAACCCGATGTCGGAGAGGATGAATTTTATATTCTATCTTCTGCTTGTCTTCTCTTGGGGAAAAGATGAACCAGATGCCGAAGAGGAAGAATTTTATATTCTATCTCCTGCTTGTCTTCTCTTGGGGTAAAGACGAACCCGATACCGGAGAGGAAGAATTTTATGTTCTATCTCCTGCTGTAAGAGAAACTCAAAGTGAGATCTCCACTTCGAGAATTCTGAAAGGTGAAACTAAGAGTGGGATCTCCACTCTAAGAATCGAAAAGATCCAAATAACCCTAACTTTTATAGTATTGGTTATCCGGTCTAAAGATGAATTTCTCATTTATCAAGATAAAATTCTAATTTTAGCCCAAACCATAGAAGGGTTTGACTGAAGAGGAATGAATGGAAGCCTTTCATTTATCAAAAGAGAATTCTAGTTCTGCAAATGGACCTCTCGTTCATGGAAAGAATCAAGAGGGGATTTTGATTTTGGCCCTAACTGTAGGAAGGTTTGACCAAGTGGGAGTTGAGATAATTCTACCTTTTATAGTCTTGATTGTTCAAATTGGGTGGAGGCCTTTTCATTTATTGAAAGGTGATCTCGGTTTTGTAAGTGGACCTCTCGTTCATGGAATGGAAATCGAGAAGGGACTTTGGCATTGGTCCTAATTATTCAAAGGTTTTACCAAATTGGGGTTTGAGATAACCTTAACTATTTAAAGGTTTGATCGCTCGATTTGGGTGGAAGTCTTTCATTTATTGAAAGAGAATTCTGGTTTTGTAAGTGGACCTCTTATTCATGGAAGGAACCGAGAGGAGATTTTGGGTTTGGCTCTAACTGTAGAAAGGTTTGACCAAGAAACAGTGAGAGTGGAGGTACAAATAATAGTCAGAATGTCGATTTGTACAAAACACTCATTGGGAATTTTTGGTGTCAAGTGATAATATCTTGACACGAAGGGGATTCAATGATTGCCATGGATTAGCAGATTAAAATTTTAAATGTCGTGTCAAGACTTTGATAGTGGGAGTGTTAAAAGTTAGACACAGTGGGAATTTGAAAGATTTTTATCCATAAGGAATTTTAGTGGACCCACTGCCAACTGATTTGCTCAGTGAGGGATTTTGAGGTGGGGGTTGTGAATCATCAAGCATTTCACAACTAAACCGTGAGAGTTTCATGAGGAAAGATTGACCAAATAAGTTATTAAATCTCATTTCGACGAATGAGTGCTCAGAAAATCACAATGGAAGGGTTTTAATCATCTTGAAAATGATTAAATAGCCACAGTGGGAGATTCTTAATCATTTTTATAATAATTAAGAATGAATTATTCAGATGATTAGCTTCTATCTAGAATAATCAACCGATTTCGGGTTATCCTTAAAAATACCCTGTACAGTATTCTCTAGGAACTTCCCATTTAAATAGGTTATCTCGAATGTACCAGGGGTAGTATTTTTTTAGAAACTTCCCATTTATTAGCATCATGAGTTTGTTCCCATCTTGGGTGATCAGACGATATGCACCGTTTGAATATACTGTCTCTATTACAAACGACCCTTCCCATTTGGGTTAAAATTTACCTTTCTTCTTGGAATTGAGTATCATTGGTCGTCGGACAGCAATAACCAAGTCTCCTTCCTTGAAGTTTCGTTGTCGGACTTTCTTGTCAAAGGCCCTGGAAATCCTGGCTTGGTACAGCTCGATTTGTTGTTGAGCTTCTAAGTGCCTTTTGTCTAACATCTCGAGTTCTTCGAGATGTTTCTAATGTTGTTCTTCCATCGTCATACCCATTGCGAGGGTGATGCGGAGGGAAGAAATTTTGATGGGAGGATGGCTTCACATCCGTATACTAGGGAATACAGAGTTTCACTAGTAGGCGTGCGAACGATGGTGTGATAGGCCCAAAGAGGTTCACTAAGTTTGTCATCCCAGTCTTGCTTATTGGTTCTCACAAGCTTTGACAAAATCTTTATGATGGTCTTGTTGAAGGGTTCAGCCAATCCATTCACGGTGGGATTATATTCCGTTAACGAAACATCTTAAATTCTGAATTTTCTGCAGAATTTGATGAAGGTGTTACTAATAAACCGAGGGCCATTGTCATGTACAATTCATCTTGGAACACCGTATCGGTAGATAATATGGTGTTTAATGAATTTGACGACATCGCTTGTCTTTACTTCTTTAAGTGGAATTGCTTCAGCCCACTTAGAGAAGTAGTCAGTGATTGCTAAAATAAAGCGGTCACCTTTGGCCGATGGAGGAAAAATAGGACCAGCGACGTCTATTCCTCATGTCTTGAACGGCCATGATGTAGCTGAAGGGTGCAAATGTTCTGGAGGCTGGTGCATATAATTTGCATGTATTTGACACGCGTGACACCATCGAGTATAGTCAATTGCGTCCTTAACCATGGTTGGCTAGTAATATTTCATTCTTCTGAGTTGATCACATAGTTTGGGACTGGGTTAGTGCGCACCGCATGTTCCATCGTGCGTTTCTTTGAGTGCCTCTTCTGCCTCTTTGGTTGAAAGACACCGAAGTAGCAAACCGTCATATGCATAATGATACAACATTTGAGTCGCTATGTTGTAATAGAATCTCGGTGCTCTTTGTCGAACTGAGTCCCTTTCCTTTATATCCTCCGGTAAAATACTATGCAAGACATAATAAATAATGGGGAATCGCCAATCTCGGGGCTTGAGTTTGATTTTGGTCGAGTGCACTTCTTTGATGTCTAAAGCATAATCTGGTATAAAAAGCTGGTGAGTTTTCACCGTAACTAGTTGTTCTGTCTCTGGAGGCTGTGCCAAAGAAACTGCTAACGCCACCAGTGCATCTGCATACGCATTCTGGAGATGCGGGATGTACTCGATGAAAAATTCTTAAAATGAGTCTGTCATTTCGATGGTCGCCTTGTGGTATGGGATCAGGTCTTGGTTTTTGACTTTGTACTCTCCTCGAACTTGATTGACTATCAGCTAAGAATCACCAAAAGCTTCAAGATATTTGACCCCAGCTATTTGGAGAAACCGAGTCTAATGAGCAGGGCATTGTATTCGGCTATATTATTAGAGCATGGCTCAGTAAGTGAATAGGCTCGAGGCAATACATGTTTCTCTGGGAAAACTAGGACGACTCCGACTCCTGAAGATATTTTCGAACATCCGGGAGTGCTCGTCACATTAGTTGCTTGGGAAGTCCCATCAAAGTACAGTTGTTACACTTGTTGATGTGAAGTAATATTGACTTCATGGGTTTCATCCGGCAAATTTTCATACAATTCGGCTGTATCCTTCGCAGGGTTAGCCGCTAAAATATCGCAAATTGCTTGCCCTTTCACCGACTTCTGTTGCTTAAAGTGTGGGTCATACTGAGATAGAAGTAGGGCACATCTCGCTAACATCCAATTCATTGAAGCCGGTTGAGTCATGAACACCCGAACTAGGTTGACATTAGAAATGACATAGATCGTCTGTCCAACCAGGTAATGTCGCATTTTTTGGATAGCGAACACCAAAGCGAGGCACTCCTTCTCGATCATAGGATATCGAGATTCAGCCCCTACCAAAGTATGACTCAGATAGTATACTGCATGTTCTTGACCACTGTCATCATCTTGTACAAGTAAAGCACTTAATGAGTGATTCGCTGCTTTGACGTAAATCAAAAATGGTTTACCCGATTTCGATGCAATGAGAACAGGAGGATTCGCCAGATATGCTTTGATGTCTTCAAATGCTTTCTGACATGCAACATCCCAAATAAAAGATACACCCTTCTTTGCGAGCCTGGAGAACGGTTGGCATTTTCCGGAGAGGTTTGAGATGAACCGACGAATATAAGCCAATTGTTCTTGCAATCCCCTGAGTTCTTTGAGGTTCTTCACGGGTTACGGTTCGTGTATCACGTTCACTTTTTCAGGATCAATATAAATACCCCCTGTGGTGACAACGAACCTAAGGAATTTACCGCTTGACATTCGCATGAAGAATTTGGTAGGGTTCATCTTCAATTGGTGACTCCGCATGAGATCAAACATCGTCTTCAGGTCTTTAACATGGTCGTCTTTGTTGTGACTTTTCACGACCAAATCATCAACATAACACTCGACGGTCTTCTGTAGGTATTCCTGGAAAATCTTTGTCATTGCACGTTGGTATGTAGCACCTGCGTTCTTCAAGCTGAAGGGTATGACAGTGTAGCAGAATACACCGAGGTACGTTCTGAACGCGGTATGTTTTTCATCGTCAGGGTGTATCTTGATTTGATTATAACCTAAAAATCCATCCATAAAGGACATCCTTTCGAATCCGCACGTGTTATCAATGATGATATCCGTGATCGAAAGAGGGAAATCATCCTTTAGGCAAGCGGAGTTCAAGTCTCTGAAGTCGATGCAAATCCTGATTTTTTTATTCTTTTTAAGAATCGAGACAATATTCGCTAGTCATTCGGGATGTTGTTCTTCCCTGATGAAGCCTGAATCGATTAATTTTTTAACTTCTGCCTCAATCGCCTTCATGATCTACGGATGAAATCGTCTCTGCTATTGTTTAACAGGTTTGACATCCGGTTTGATGTTGAGGTGATGCATTGCGACATTTGGGTCAAGTCCTGGCATGTCCTTGTTTGACATGTTTGACCAAAACAAAGACCTTCACCGAGCATGAGGTTGTATCCTTGCTTCTTCATATAGTTATTTGCTTATGAGCTGTATCTGAAAAAATGTCGTCCAGGCCCTTCATCATCAGTATTGATATTGATTGTAGGCATATAAAATTGCTTATAGGTCCCTTAGCACAGTTCGGCATAAACCGACGAACCAACGAGGCGACGAGTTCGACGAATCGTACGCAAGCGACGGAATGCATCCATACGCGTTCGGAATCAAGCCAAGTGTCAAAGAATCAACGAGTCATCCAACCAAGGGCATACTCGGACGAATCACGATCGAATCAAGATCGGTTTCGGACTCGAACTCAGAAGTGGATTTACTGCCTAATCAGGATCCAGATTTACTGCCAAATCAGGTCAACGAGTCAATCAACCGCACAACCGAATCACGGACAAGACCGAAAGACGGAAAACAACCAAACCCACCACCTAGAGGGGCTCGGCCGAAGCCGAGCCAGATCCTCGGCGACCATCCACGTCAGAAAAGGCAGGATCTCGAGAGGAAGAAAGAACAGATCTGAGATCTACACGAGACTACACTCCAGATCTAAGCTTGGTCTTAGATCTCGAGATCCGAGCGATTATTCCCTTGGTGGATTAATCCCTCCCGGCTATTATTCCCTTCGTGGAATAATACCCGCATAATCGTGTAGATCCGACCGGATCTAGATCGCGCGGTGGTCCACGGATTAACCCCGGCGCAGGCAAAGAACCCACCAAAGCGAGCGACCGCAAAACAGGAGCTCGCGATTTGTTCACAAGAGGAAAGTTGTAATTTTTATTTTTTTTTCTTTGATTTAGTTGTAACCGGATCTATAAAAGACCGGATCTTTGTAATCCAAGATGACAATTATTTCAATGAAAAAGACAACAGTTTTCCCCGCGAACAATCTGGCGACCACAGTGGGAGCCGACGATCTCGCCAACGAGATCGATGCGTCGCAGCCGCGGATTGCAATCCGGGTCGTGGAGGAGGTCGAGTATGAGTTCGACCAAGCCAAGTTCGAGGAGTACGTGTCCTCGTCCGGATCTACCTCCCCCCGCAAGTCCAAGAAGTTCTCCTCCGGGAGAAAAGCTCGTTGGTTTGAAGCTGCTCGGGAAGCCCACGAAGCTCTCAACCCAACTGACGCCGAAGTTGCGTCAGATGAAATTCCACCGACCTCCAACCAGGTCAGCCCAGCTCCCGCCAACGCCTCCACTGTTCAGGGCGTTGTGACTCTCTCAAAGAGAGCCCGCCAGAGGCGTCGTCAACGCCTTGCGCGGCAACTCGCTAAGGCGATGGAGTCTATGGACGGATTCCGCTACAACGCGGAGTTGAAGAACAGAAGAGGCAAACAGCCTCAACCACCAATGAACGGCGACTCTTCCAAGCCGCCAAAGAACGAATGGGTCCGCGTCAAACGGAACCGTTCGACGCTCGAAGAGCGTATTCGCAAGCGCCGCGCGATGTCAGCGCAGGCACGGGCTCAAGCTCAGGAAGCCCGTAGAAGACTGCAAAAGGAGGAGGCGAAGAAGCCACCACCAACTCGCCAAGTCTGGAAGCCTAAGTCTGAAGTGGCGACCCAGGCCAAAAAGCAGCCATTGCAGCCTTCAAAGCAAGGCCAACCTCCAGCGAATCAATCAAAGTCGCCGTTAATTCCAATAGCTTCTCCGGGAGATCATGCAGAATCATCCCGAAGGAAGAAGCCAATTTTAGAGCGCCTCGGTCTAAGTCTGGATGAGAGAGGCAAAGCTCCCGTTCACGAGCGTTTGGGCCCAATGAAGAAGCCCAGAACGACTCAACACACTGGGGGTTGTCGTCACTTCCAGTATGACAAAGAGCTCAAGGCAGCTGCGCACACTAACTTGCGCATCGAAGTCCAAG
>NC_033802.1:39026582-39062208 GCF_001876935.1 Asparagus officinalis | reverse complement strand
ACCTCTCTAGTGTCTTCGTCTTCAGAAGGCTTTGTAGCAGGCAATTCTTTTGGGATTTCTTCGATTCCGGCCGCCTCCCGTTCGCAGGACAGATAATCCTCTATCCCTGGTAATTGAGTCCTGCCGGAACCACTTCTTGATTTATAAAGTTCTCGGATTTCATTTATACATGAAGTATAAATGTCATATTCTGGGATTAGAGAAGCTTTATCAAACCAGCTGCGGAAATCTGCTACGGTGGAACAATTAGGTGGCAAATTAGGCAGAGTAAACTGCGCATGAGTTCCTCGAGCAATAAAGAAATGCCAAGCACGAGCTCCTTCATACAGATTCCCGATGTGAGCTAATTGTGGATTAGGGTTACCAACGTAAAGCTGGTCGTACCCGAACTGTCGAGCAAAACGTGAAGGAACGTAAGGCTCAATTATGCATCTTTCACCTATTCTGAAAACCAGGTAACCCACCCTGATAGTGAGAAGCCATTGGAAGGTCCCTGTATTTAAAAGCGAGGACCCTTCAAAGACTACGTCACCAAACTTTGAGACTTCTTCTTCGACCCCATCGAAGCAAGGGCGGCAGCAAAAGAGATCATAATTGGCTTCCGAAGACAAAAGTTGTCTAGCCCGGACTATGTACGTAGCCGTCCACGTGGCTGGCTCAAGCCTTTGCACGAAAGGAGTAGAGGTCTCATTATTATGTATAATCCCCCGCATCAAAGAGGGAGAGTGCAACACAAACCAAGCCACTAAATAAGTGTAGGGCATTGGTGTGCGGGGTTGAGAAGTCTTCCAAACTTTTCTTCCAGCAACATTCATCTCCTTGACGTCAAGGAGCTCAGAAATCAAATCCCGCAAGCCTCTCTGCAGACAACATGTCATCGCCGGAAGAAGACTGAGAGGTCTTCCGTGAGCCAAGAGAACGGCTGGGTAGACAACCTCAATCAAGATTGACTCAGCTGGTTTCGTCGGCACGACGCATCGTTTCAACCATAGCATCAAGAAACCAGCGAGGAGGGCTGTGTCAGAGATAGGAATTGCAGCTTGATAATGGAAACTGTCAAACTCACTGTCAGCTTCAAATCCATCTTCCAAACATGTATTCTTATAAACAGCATTAGGAGTCTTGATGCGAGCTTTGATGCTTTTAGCAGAGCTTACACCAAGACGGATCACCTTCAGATCTTTTTGACCCAGGTTCTGAAACAAGTAATCTGCCCAGGCAGTATGCATGAGACCACCCCCACGCATCCCAGCGACCTGAGCGTAGATATGGAAATGACATAGCAACTCCCAAAAAGTGCTGTATATCGCTGGATGAGCAACCTTCAGGAGGGAGAGTTCTTCAGTGGTTGGAATAAATTCTTCATAAGGCGTTTGCCCGAAGGATAATCCCGATATTGCATGCATCTCATGGAGAGCAAACCCCAACTCCCGAACAGGAGTGAAAAAGGTGCAGCTATCCGGATTATATCGCTCCAACATAGCGAAGAAGCAGGGATAGCTCTGAGTAATCCCACATCTAGTAGCCTGCACTGGCATAGTAAGACCAGACTGAGCAAGAGGTTCCTTGAGTTCCTCAAGAACAAAATCCACCATACGAGTCCACTAACCATCTTCTCTAGAAAACAACCAACCAGGAGAACGAAAGGCTTGTGTAGGAAATTCGCCTTGAGCAGCAATAAATCGGCGTATGAAAATGTTCGCTGGAAAAGGTGTCTCTTGAGCGGGGTCCTTTTTCTCAAATCTGCCAGGTCGTAGACCTTTGAGTTGTCCGCCAATCTGAACACGAGATGATCGACTAGAGCCAAACGAGACGTTCTCTTTCTCCTTGACGAGATCGAAGGCCAAACCCCTGCGACCACCAATACTCAGGAAGTAGGAAAGCGGGTACATTCTCTTCATGCTTGGAAGGAAGAGTAAACGATCATCGACTCTTCGCAGCATCCGGGAGTCTTCTACATACCCGACTTGTCCATCGGCAGATATATGGTCACCGAATAAAAATGAGGGTTTGACAAATTGATCCAGACCCGTAGGAGTTTCCAGATCCAGATCGGTGATCGGAGCCCTAAGGGTGGAACACTCAGCAAACCTAATTAAATGTGTTCGTTCCAAACTTGGGAAAGTGCATAAAGGAATTTCTCTACGAAGACCAAAAGCTCTCCCCACTTCGGAATCATCAGTGTAGTTGAAGTGCTGCTCCGGCAGAAGTGGCATATTTGGAAAAAGCACTGTAAAATCAGAAGCAATAGTTAGTAGCAGAAAGAGGTTGCTAACATGAAATAAACACGAAGAGTAAATTCTACGTGGTAAGCCTTAATACAAGAGCCAACCCTTGTATCAACACTTGAATGCAGAGATCAAATCCTGCGTTACAACACTTGAACGCAGAGGTCAAACCATGCGTTACAACACTTGAACGCAGAGGTCAAACCATGCGTTATAACACTTGAACGCAGAGATCAAATCCTGCGTTACAACACTTGAACGCAAAATTCTAAGCCTGCGTTTCCGATTTTTAACACAGAGTCCTAAACTCTGCGTTCCCAATTTTAACATAGAGAATTAACTCTATGTTTCCTAAACGCAGTCTTAAGTCTGCGTTCCCAATTTGTAACACAGAGCCGTAACTCTGCGTTTCTGATAGAGAACGAGTCATCTTCCTCGAAACAAGTTGCCATGGCCACCGCTTACCACAGCACCGAGGTCCATGTGACAGCGACATCAATGCCAAAGCGCTGGTCAGAACAGCGACATCGCCAGTGGTCTCGGCCGGCGGCGCCTCCAAAGCCGCCTTGGCGACCTTCTTGGAACCCGAACTCATCCTCTTGGGTGCCATGAGGGTGATCTCGATCGGAGAAGACGAAGTTCTTCGGGGAGAATTGACCGAAAATCAACAGAAACGAGAATTCTCGTTTTTGGAACTAAGCAAGGCAAAAAGAGTTGAATGACTCTTGATGTGACCTTACAGGTCTATTTATAACAGCCGTCGGGCTGTTCAATCGGTTCGGGACTCTAAGAAAGAATCCCAACCGAATCTGAAACGGGATTTCTCGCGTTAATGGATAAAGTCTGTTAGACTTTAACGCAGAGCTCACCTCTGCGTTCAAATTTTTCAAACGACAGGCCTAGACCTGCGTTGTAATGGTTCTTAACTCTGCGTTTCGAACCTCAAACGCAAAGGTCGCCCCTTTGCATTGCAATTATCCTAAACGAAGGATCCACTTTGGTATTTCTTCAGCAGGGTTTAAATCATCGTCAGGTTAATATTGCACCTCAGACGGATGTCATATCCCACAGAGCTTGAGTTTTGTTTACATCGTTGTAACAATGACTCCTCTATTAAAATCCACTTATTGATTCTCATCAAAAGAACAGTAAATCTCCAAAATCATTCAGATCGAGTGCAATTTACTAACTCTACTTAACAGAGTAGTAAATTTTCAATTTATCGGCTCTCCCTAACAGAGTGATAAAAGTCTTGAAATCTTGTTCATCGCTCCGATGATAAAATACTTATCAGTCCTCCCCAGCAAGACGCTACAATATTCTTTCCCCCACAAATGTCACGTTAACATTACACCTCTGACAAAAATCCACTTATCGACTCTCTTCAATAGAGCGATAAGTCCTCAAAATTGCTTCCACAGCAATATTCCTTTTGTCACGTTAACACTACACCTCTGACAAAAATCCACTTATCGACTCTCTTCAATAGAGCGATAAGTCCTCAAAATTGCTTCCATAACAATATTCCTTTTGTCACGTTAACACTACACCTCTGACAAAAATCCACTTAGCGACTCTCTTCAATAGAGCGATAAGTCCTCAAAATTGCTTCCATAGCAATATTCTCCTTGTCACGTTAACACTACACCTCTGACAAATCCACTTATCGACTCTCTTCAATAGAGTGATAAGTTTTCCAAATTGCTTCTATAGCAATATTCTCCTTGTCACGTTAACACTACACCTCTGATAAAAATCCACTTATCGACTCTCTTCAATAGAGCGATAAGTCCTCAAAATTGCTCCTATAGCAATATTCTTCTTGTCACGTTAATACTACACCTCTGACAAAAATTCACTTATCGACCCTCGTCAATAGGATGATAAGTCCTTAAAGTTGCTCCGATCGCAACAAATTCCCGTCATGTTAACACCAAACCTCTGACAATCCACTTATTAATCTTTTTCAATAGGATGATAAGTCCTCAAAGTTGCTCCGATTGAAACATTCTCTTGTCACGTTAATATCAAACACCTCTGATAAATCAACTTATCGACTCTCGTTAATAGAGCGATAGATCCTCAAAGTTGCTCCAATCGTAACACTTTTCACTTATCGACTCTCGTCAACAGAGCGATAAGTCCATAAAAATACTGTTAAGTTAACATCACACCTCTAACAGTCAAACCCCCTAGTGAACTTGTTAATCATTTTCCAACAAGAATAGCAAGTTTTTATTATAAAATCCCCAGCGGATTAATTATTTTCTGGAATTATCCTAGTGATAATAAAGAAAATTTCTGAATTTCACTCTAAGTGAAAATTCATGCCAAGTTAATATTACACCTCTGGCGTTTCTAACTTTCTGTCAGTGTTTCAAGTAACACAGGAAGAAATAACAACAAAGTCCACGTATTCAACATCGTGGCATGTTGTTATTAATAACACCGAAATCCATGCCTTACACGCATGGGGAATTTTATCCTGAATCCTAAGTAGGGATAAGTCAATGTCTAACACATGTTGCCGGGTAGCCTATTCCCGTAATAATAGCAAAAGCCTACGTATTCAATATCGTAGCACCAAAATCCATGCCTTACACGCATGGGGAATTTTATCCTGAATCCTAAGTAGGGATAAGTCAATGTCTAACACACGTTGCCGGTTAGTCTTTTACCGTGAAAAGGACATCAAAATCCATGCCTCACACGCATGGGGGACTTTATCTCGATCCCTAAATAGAGATAAGTCTACGCCTAACACGCGTTGCCGGTTAGTCTTTTCCCGTCAAAATGACAAAGTCTATGTATTCAAAATCATAGCATCAAGACTAAGAGAGTTCATTCTCTTAGCACAACGTTACATGTGGAACGGACCTAGATAATTCACATGCTAGCCCGACTCAAACGGTAATCGGTAAAGGCTTATCAAATCCGTTGATGGCTGAGGGTTTGCCAAAAATCCTACGCACGTTTGCAGGCCCATCAGCTTAATAGATGTGAGTCGAGACTTAAAACAGATGTGCCAAAGACAAGTCTCAAAGACTTAGTCAAAAATACATGGAAGTCACTTCCATGTCTTAAGGCAAAACGTTGAGATCAGACCCGCGATGCAAAAAACCGAACGCCGAGGTCACACCCGTATTCCAAATTCATCAGCAAGGGTCAAATCCGCATCTCAAGTTCAAAATGCAGGGTCCACCCCCACATTCCAGAAGCAGGATTATGGCGCATATCCTCACACAGGTCTTGCATGGAAAATCCCTTCAACCAAGATGCCTTCGAAGCAAGTACAGAGAACAACTCCTTTGTGACAAGGAATCAACAGCTCCAAGATCAGAATTGAGATCCAAAGTATTCCGAAAATTCGTCCCAGTCAACCGCGAACTTTCGAAAACTTTGGAGGGGGTTCTGTAGGCTGTCTAAAAATCACAATAGATAGTTAATCCCCCATCAAACACCGATGGTGGAATTTACAATCTGACGACTTCTAGAAGGCTACAATTTGAGGACTTTCACGTAGAAGGTTACAATCTGACGACCTTCACAACAACTAATGAAGGCCCCAATTCAACAGCATTCACAATCAACATCGGGAGTTACAATCTGACGACTCTCATATTTTCAAGGAGCCAAGACGAAGATTACAAGAGGACGATCTGTGCAAAGCTCTAGCAAAAGAGACTACAAATTGACGGTCTCTTCATATTAGAATGCAGATATCTCTCAAACCGTAAGGAATTTGGCAAAATGGAGGAAGCGAACCAAAGCCTTCAGCTTTGTTCGGATGGCCCCGTCTCGTCGAGATAGCCGATTTTCATATGTAATTCGTCCAATTCCGACGTACGGTTTGAAAGTTATGACCTGTTCTTCGTAGCAAGTTGTATTCTGAAGTCCGTCTGCAAGACTGGACTTCGTCAGAACATTGGACTTAGCCTGAAGCCCGCCAAGCCCGCCTAAGTTTCGCCTCTGCATTACAGAGTCAAAACGCCCAGGCTTAACTCTGCGTTTTCAACATCAAAACGCAGAGTTAATCTCTAAAATAGCACAACTGTGCGTTTTCAGCCGTTAACAGGCTCAACTCTGCGTTTTCAACATCTAAACGCAGAGTTAATCTCTAAAATAGCACAACTGTGTGTTTTCAGCCTTTAAACAGGCACAACTCTGCGTTTTCAGCCTAAAACGCAGAGTTCATCTCTAAAACAGCACAAACTGTGCGTTTTCAGCCTTTAAACAGGTCAACTGTGCGTTTTCAGGCCAACTGTGCGTTTATGGGCTCAACTGTGCGTTTTTAGCCTGAAACAGGCCAACTGTGCGTTTATGGGCCCAGCTGTGCGTTTTCAGCCTCAGCTGTGCATTTTCAGCCTCAACTGTGCGTTTTCAGCTCCAGCTGTGCGTTTTCAGCCTTAACTGTGCGTTTACGGGCCCAGCTGTGCGTTTTCAGCCTCAACTGTGCGTTTTCAGCCCCAGCTGTGCGTTTTCAGCCTCAACTGTGCGTTTTAGGTCCAGAAACGCACAGTTCGAGCCCAGAACGCTGTTTTCAGCGTTTAACTCGTTCAAGCACGATTTGAACGGTTCCAGAACCGTTTTCTCCCCAAGATTTTAGGGGATCACTACCCTATCATGGAGAGATTTAGGGTGAGCAGTTAGACCACATTAAACCCTCATTAAGGAGATATTTAAGGGGGGGGGGTTATACCCTTAACCCCCTTTAAATACCTCAAAACTCAACTGAGTTCGGATCCTCTTTTTTTAGGCGGGGAGCTGACTTTTTGGGGATCCTTGATCGAGCATCTTGCCGCGTTCTGCAGCAACAAGGAGTTTTGGAGACCAGCAACAGGAGCTTCTTCCTTGGCTTATTAACCGAACTTTCGGTTCAAATCAACTCTTTTTTCAAGAGTTCAAACTCGTTCAGAGTTATCAACTCGATCAGAGTTCAAAACTTGCTCTGCAAGTTCTTCTAAAACTCGTCAGAGTTATCAACTCGATCAGAGTTCAAAACTTACTCTACGAGTTCTTCTAAAACTCGTTCAGAGTTATCAACTCGTCAAGAGTTATTTCAAAACTTGCCACGCAAGTTCTCCACAGCGTCAAATCGTGAGGAGAAGACATCGTTCCAGTGAATCAAGACGTTCGGATCGTCAACGAGAAGCAAACTCGACGCGAGCATTCGAGGGAGGCATCTCATCGCCACCGTGAAGAACCCAGAATTAAACAAAGGGGAGAATCAAATTCATTCTCCTCTCTTTTGTAATCGGAATCCAAATTGTAATTAATTTTGAGAGGAATACAAGTCAAATTTTTCTTTCATTATTTCTTTTACAGTAAATTTTCCAACAAACAGTCAACGCCTAACACGCGTTACCGGTTTAGTCTTTCACCGAGTGAAGAAGACACCAGAATCCAAGTCTGGGAAATTTTATCCTGAAACCTAAGTAGGGATAAGTCAGTGCCTAACACGTGTTATCAGTTAGTCCTTAATCGTAAAAAAGACAAAAGCCTACATATTTGACATCGTGACAGGTTGTTATTAATAACACCATAATCCGTGCCTTACACGCGTGGGAAATTTTATCCTGAATCCTAAGTAGGGATAAGTCGGCGCCTAGCACGCGTTGCCGATTTAGTCTTTCACCGATTGAAAAAGATATCAGAATCCAAGTCTGGGGAATTTTATTCCGAAACCTAAGTAGGGATAAGTCAGCGCCTAACACGCGTTGCCGATTAGTCCTTAACCGTAAAAAGGACAAAAGCCCACATATTCGATATTATGGCAGGTTGCTATTAATAACACCATAATTCGTGACTCACACGTAGGGGGGATTTTATCCCGAATCCTAAATAGGGATAAGTCAACGCCTAACACGCGTTGCCGGTTTAGTCTTTCGTCGAGTGAAAAAGACACCAGAATCCAAGTCTGGGGACTTTTATCCTGAATCCTAAGAAGGGAAAAGTCAGTGCCTAACACGCGTTGCCTGGTAGTCTATTCCCGTAAAAAAGACGAAGTCTACATATTCAATATCGTAGCACTAAAAGAGTTAACTCTTTTAGCACAACGTCACATGCGGAATGAGCTTAAACAATCCGTATGCAAGTCCGATTCAAATGGTAATCGGTAAAAGCACGTCAAACTCGTTGAAGGATGAGGGTTTGCCAAAAATCCTAAAGTCTAAGCTTAACACACGTCGTCGTTTAGTATTTTAACGTGAGAAAGATGAAGTCTACGTATTCAATATCGTAGCACTAAGAGAGTT
The DNA here is from genome assembly GCF_001876935.1 of Asparagus officinalis. Classification (NCBI taxonomy): domain Eukaryota; kingdom Viridiplantae; phylum Streptophyta; class Magnoliopsida; order Asparagales; family Asparagaceae; genus Asparagus; species Asparagus officinalis. Next base: position 39,053,726 of record NC_033802.1, on the reverse strand, counting down.
AACTCTCTTAGCACAACGTTACGTGTGGAACAGACTTAAATAATTCGCATGTTAGCCTGACTCAAATGGTAGTCGGTAAAGGCTCATCAAACTCGTTGATGGCTGGGGGTTTGCCAAAAATCCTATAAGTGTGAGAGTCATTGACGCATCAGCTTCATTAGTTGGTCTCGTGACTTGAGCATCCAATAACTTCGGGATAAGATCTATATCTGCAGACGAAACAACTTTAATAGTTGGTCCTGCAGCCCGAAATTTGGGACCACCACGCTCCAATGTCTTAAGAGCTTAAACCGTGTAGACTCCAGCAAATGTATGAGTATAAACTGTGTTAACGTCGGTCAACGTGTTACAACAAAGGTCAACGCCGGACAACGCGTTATAGTAAAAGTCAAGGCCGGTCAATGCATTGACGATTTCGCCAAAATAAGGCTAAGGAAAAATTCTGGATTAAAGGATGATTCTAAGGAGTTCAATTGTAATTCAGATATGAATTCCCGATAAAGATAATCAGTTCAAAGTCAACTCAATGACACTAGCCAAAACTAACTCACCAATTTTGATTCAAGATTTCGATAACGGTCAGACGATAAACGCAGTGCCAAAAGAACTTCATCTATTCAACAAAACATTGAATAAGCTAAAGGCTGGAGAAGTCAAGAATTGAAGCCAGCTACAGGTCCTTAGACACCGATTGAAGGTGGGGCCTATCACATCCAAAGTATTTCAGACTCCTTTATAAAGGAATGAGGCTGAAACACTTTGGAAGGGGTATCTGTAGGCGTCTAAAAAAGCCTATAGGTTCCCGTATGCAGATCGAGACAGAGAGAAGACGATGAAAGTCATTGTTCGAATCAAAGAAGATTATCTAACGCCGATAAGCGCATGAAGGAAATAGGCGAATTATTGATGACGTAGTAATAAGCAATCGGAATAGCCATTAGCCACTAAATCGGCAAAACGACTGGCCCGTACACTCACCGGTCACCTCCAAGTGGCCACGCACTCATCAGCCGGCTCCAAGTGGCCCACGTGCTCATCAGCCGGCTCCAAGTGGCTCGCACGCTCATCGGCCACCAGAATAGCGAATCAAGCATCCCGTGCGCTCACCGACCACCTCCATTTGACTCGCGTACTTATCAGTCAGCTCTAAGTGGTCCACACTCTCATCGGCCACCAGAATGGTGAATCAAGCATCTCGTACGCTCACCGGCCACCTCCAATTGGCCCACGTACTCATCAGTCAGCTCCAAGTGCCCGTCGTAAGCTGCGGTGGCCCGTCAACTCCAAGCACCCCCAAATGCACTTTGTCGGTTCAACTACAAGCACCCGCCGTATTTGTCGGTCAACTCCAAGTGCCGTAAAGAAGCTAACGAACGCATGAAGCAAGTTAACAATGCGTGCAAGTCAACAAGATGATCAAATATGCAAAATGACAAAAAATACAAGCCTCGGAGAATCGAAAAAACACCAAGAGTTCAGCCAAGGCCAGTTCTCCCGCACCAACACAGGACAGCGGTAGCTGACCCGCCGTTAGCCGCGGGGTCTAGTATCAGGCGACGCGCTAGGTGGGTCAGCTATAGCGCTAACCCGCCGCAGGCACGGGTCAATCGGTGACTGACTCGCGTCCCCCGCCGGCTGACCCGCGCCCCCTGCGGATCAGCAGTGCGTGTCACGTAGTTTCGACCCTCAAACGCGTTTTCGACGGTTCTTTTACTGTTTTCTCAGGATTTGTTCATTCTATAGTGTCTGAAGTGATTGGATATCATCCACAAACATGGTTAGGCCGTTATTAACTGAAGATAGGGTCAAATCATCCATTCTTATCCAAATACCCATATTCGGTGCCCTATAAATACAAGCCCAGGGCCTCCATTCTGAGGGGCGGAATTTTATCAAGAGGGTGAGGTGCTGCTGGATTGAGGAGTCAAATGAGCACGAATTTATAGCGAATGCAGGTCAGATCCCGACGGACTTCAGCATAAAGAGGAAGGCTTTCGAAGGATCTGAACATGTATTTCCCCCCGTCCGTTTCTTAAGATTAGGCTTGGTCTTAATCTCGAGAAGAGTTACTGATTTCGCTTGATTAATTTTAGTGCTTCAAGAGAATACTTCCTTGGTGAAGTAGGTGCTCCGTCAATTTTCTGACAACCGGATCTGATCCGCGACAGTCCATGGATATCAACATCTCCGGCACAGGGGAAGACCTCACGCAAGCAAGAGTTGATAAACAGTTCTTGTGTTTATTTTCTAGAAAGTTGTAATCTTTATTTTTGTTATTTGAATTCATTGTAAACGATCAAAGTTGTAATGAACTCGATAATGAAAACTACTTTTGACAAAAACAACATTTCACTCGGATTTTTCCCAGCGGCCTAGATCCACTGGTATTGAATCTATAGATTATAGTGCCCGTGGAAGCCAATTTACTGGCGAGAATTTTGAGATGATACATCAATCGGAGTGGTATGATGCTAACAGTAGAACCCGGATCGACTTGGATCCAGTTGACAATGCTAGAGCCAATGTATCCGGTAAAATACAAAGGCCTGTCTTATTTTGAATTCCTCACTTGCATATCTTCCTTGGTAAAAGTAATGCAAGAGAATTGTGTGGCTGCGAGGTTGCAGTGTTGAACTAATGGCCCCGACTCCTCAGGGGTTGGCTTAATTTGAGTGAGAAACACATCAGAATTGGCCAAGGCTTCTTGTAAAGCTTCTCTGGTGTCTTTCAAGAGGCGCATCAACTCATATAAAGTGATCCTCGCTGGGATGTTGGCCAATTGAGCCATGACATTGAAGCGATACAGGTTATTCAAACTTTTCGATTTATCTCTTCCAATCAGTCGATTGAAACGAGACTGCTTTGGAACTTGAACCTCTTTGTGCTGAGGCTCTTTCTCCTTTTGTTTGGCAATTGGCTGCTGTTAGGGTTTCTGAGCAAGTGTAGATGGAGTTGTAATCACCCCCAGTTCAGCCAATGTTTTGGCATTAGGATTAGAAGCTTCAGGATATTTGAACTGATATTCATTCCCAATCCTGGTATTAGAATTTTCCCCTCCTGGGATTGCTTTGACTTGGCGGGAGGATGCGAACAACCCCCTACGTGAGAAGTCACTTAGGATTTATTCACCAGACCCAAACGTTCTTTGACTGGAGCTTTGCCTCGATCCTTGTGCAAAGGACTAAGGCGATCTGCCATTGTAATTTTGAACTTTGACAGGTCAGGACTGACCCAAGGTTTTGTTAGTGGAGTAGCAGATGTGGTTGCAGCAGACGAGCGAGGAGCAGATGTCGACAGAGTCGAAGGAGAGCCCTCGGGAGATAGCCTTTGTTCGAGACACTTACGTGTGTCCCGGGTATGGCTTCCTTTGTCCGAGACACTTACGTGTGTCCTGGATAAGGCCCCTTTGTCCGAGACACTCGCAAGTGTCTCGGTTGAAGGAGGTATTCCACGATTCTGATTTTCACGTAAGTTCAGATTTTGGGATCCAAACTTTGCAAGTTCTCTGTGATTCTTTGGGCACCATTTCCTTCTTCCCTTCTTGTGTTTGTTGCAAGAGGGCACGAGCACGAGCGGCGTTTGCACGATGATTTTGAATGCGCTCTTTGAGGGTTGAATAAGCTCCTTTGATAAGAACCCATTCCTTCGTTGTTAACTTAGTAGAAATATGAGTGGTTTGTCATTGAGGCAACTAGACCACTCATTATTTCCTCGACTCTAGATCCGCATAGTAGCGAACCACGTTGACTTGTTCTAAGGCCTTAGCCATTTGACGAGCGTGACACTGACGTTGTCTCTGACGAGCCCTCTTCGTCAATGCCGGTGGACTATGATTCAGTGACTCCTTAACTGGAGAAGAACCATTGTGAGCAAAGTTTCTGATGTTATTGATTGCCGAAGAAACGTTGTGAGGGGAAGCCTCGGGAAGCCTCATTAACATTCGGGTGAGAGTCTTCACCCGTAGCCTTCATTAGAGTTGAAGATTGGAAAACCTTCTTCGAAGATGAAATCTTCCTGCACTTGCAAGGCAAGGAAGATCTTGAGGATGAGGATGATAGATATTCCTCAAACTTTTCTTGGTCGAATTCATACTCGACCGTGGATTCAACCGGGATCTTGATCGGTTGCGACATGACGGTCTCAGCAGCGAGACCATTGGCTCCCACTGTGGTCGCCAGCGTGTTTGCGTCGAAAATTAGTTTATTTAGTGAACTCATTACAAACTGTTTATCGAATACAATGAATTATGAGAAACAAGCCTTTTTATAAGACCTCTCATTACAAACAAATAACTTCCTAGAAACACACGCAGGAACATTTATCGTTCGCTTCTTGTGTAGTCTCTTTGCCTGTGCCGAGGGTGCGTTAGCCCGTGGATAGCCGAATCACAGATCCAAGTTGAACCGTGAAGAAGGCTTAAGGTCGATGTTTCGTTTTAGAAACAAAGACAGAAGTGAATAGCAAAGTAAGATAAAAACACTCTTCTTGAGATTAAGTCAAAGCTTAGATCTTAAGGAATCACAAGAACTCTGAAAGGTTTGCACGTGATAAAGATCCTCTCTCTCCCTTGCTTAGAATGCTCAAATCTTTGCTCTATTTTGCTCAATAATGCTCATCTTGCTCCGTAATGCTCCCTCCTCCTCAGTAATGGTCCTAGGAAGGAATTTATAACCCATAAGAACTGTACTGTAGTCTGAAGTTGAAATAAAACAAGTCGACAAAATCCCTATTTTCGAGACAGTTGCGACTGTCTCGAAAACAGGGTTAGTTCCTGTCCATTTTGTAACCATTCCCACTACGCTTTAATGCCATTATTTTAGCTGTTATTAGCATGATTTTCTCTTGTAACGTCTCCCCCACGATTATGGATGGTCCCAGCAGTTATGAAGCCACGTGGATCACCCAAAACTCGAGAAAATCGTCACCAAGTCCACTCTAGTTTCCGAGACAGTCACAAGTGTTTCGAAAACTGTGATTTGCCTTCATAGCTTCCGAGACAGCCACAAGTGTTTCGGAAACTATGATTTGCCTTCATAGCTTCTGAGACAGCCGCAACTGTCTCAGAAACTATGAGTCTTCTCATAGTTTCTGAGACACGTTTTGTGCCTCGAAACTTGTGTGATTTGCTTCTTGTACATTCCTTAGTTGATCTTTGGCTTTGGATGATCTTTTATAACTTAGATAATAACGTTTATCATCTTCTCTTCATCTTGAGCTATGTGTGATGCTCTATAGGCAATTTTTTGACGCCTACAGATAGTTAGTTTAGATAAGGGTTAACTTTTTCGTGTTTAGCAAATAATGAAGGGTTAAGGTTGTTGATCTATCAATTTTTTGATAATACAAAGTTTAGCCCTAGAAAATAGTTACTAATAATTATTGCATTAAAAACATTCAATTAAAATTTACATTCTTCTTATTCTTTAAAATAATCTTCATTTGTGTGTTATTTAATTAACTGATTATTGAAACATATACGAAGAAGATAATAACTCTGTGATTATACGCAATGATAATTCTCATTATACAAAATGAAATATCAATCTAGCATTAAGTTAATCAGTTTAAATGAATGCGTGTTTTTTCAATTGCATTGCACAATTGTGCTTGTTTATGATTAAATTTATCTTTAAGATCTTGATAAGCTCCAGTAATAGTTTTATTCCCATGTCTCTAATATGGTAGCGTGATCCACGCTATGGTGCAATAAACTTTGGAATATTAGCATATCCTGAGTCAACTCAGTAGAAGCGACCTAAATATTTAAAATTTTTAAAATAATTTAATGAAAATCATACTCCCTTTAGAAGCACGGGTTCTAGAAAAGCTTTCCATGGTCAAAATTTCCCTTTACTATTTTTAATATTTTATTTAAATATTAATTTATCCTAATCTTAATTATATATGATACTAATCCAATATGAACTATCTATAGCTTAATAATTTTAAAAAATTAAGATTTAATAAAATACTTGAAATACTCTATTGAATATTTCATTTAAATCTTACTCTATTCTAATACTAATTATATCCTATACTAATCCTACTTGACCAACCTATCGCTCAATAGTTTAAAAAAATAAGATTAAGCAATCATACATAGCTAACATATTATAATACATGAAGTATTACAAAAAACCTAAAAAGTTTTAAAAGTTACACAAAATACCCTCAAAAATTTAAAATTACACAAAACATCCTGACCTTTCAAAACTAAAAAATGAAAAAAAATCCATAAATTGATAATAGTCCCTAAAGAGTTTAAATTTTTTAATTAACACCCTTAACATTTCAAAAACTATAGAAACAACCTCAAATGTTTAAATTACAAAAAAAAACACTGTGAAATTCTTGAATTTCAAAACTTGCAAATGACATAGATGATTTAAGAAATTACCATTATTCACTTAAAAATTTAAAATTTATAAAAAAACCTTAAAGTTATAAAAATTACAAAAAAATCCCTTAAAAGTTAAAATCACAAAAAGCTCGAACTCATAACCAGTACACATTAAATCTAGAAATTATTTAAGAAAATAAACCCAAAATTCAGAAACATTCATGAATCACTTTAATTGACATTGGCAAAAGACAAATCTATTAAAGAAGCACCAACTAAGCTCCCATTGAAGAACATATTGAGCAACTTTGTCCTAGTTAAAGAAGCATTCTTCATGGAAGGTACAAGAAAAATTAGTAAGTATTTATAAATTTTCATATTTTATTTTTTAAAATATTAAAGGGATCATGAACTTAATACAAAATTATATACACATAATATTGTAATAGAAACTAAGTGAAGTCATTGATCAACTATGTTGCGAAAAATAACAAGCCATATAAGGGGAGGGAAATCACTATAATGGAAAAAAATGTATGCACATAATAACTTATTTACAGTAGTATAAGTAAAAAAAATATCCTTTTTCTTTTTCCTATATAGTGGCATGACTCTGCATGTAACTTTATTTGGGGATATGACTATCAACAAATGATTATTTATTGAAGACATACTCAAAGATAAGCATGTAATAGTACTATTGGATTTCAGGATCTTTAAATATGAATGTGACATATTTCAATACTAAAATTCTTATTAAATGCCACTAAACATAAAATTCACTTTATATATGTCTCCAATTTGTAGGGAAGATATGCATATCATCATAATTTGTGTCAACAATATATATCAAACCAAAGTTAAACTTACTAAAGAAATAAGAGAATAATAAGTAAACCATAAAAATATTCATATAACACAATAAAGAAAAAATATTATATTTTAAAGCTAATATGCTAGGCTCATTCAGAACAAACTGCCAAGGTAAAAACATCTCCATTAAGACTCTTTACAAATACAACACAAATATATATTACTGATATATGTAATCATCAAGCATTCAAAAGAGGTATATCTTATAAGATCTACTCTAAAATTTACACAATTAAAGCTAAAAATAGTTTACCAGTGTAAACATTGTTGCACCTATAACACAAAGATAACTACGATTTACAATAGAGTTGAGCTGTGGTTCTATGCTTGTAAAGTTTGCGACGATAAAGTGGATAAAGATGTTAATAAGAGTGCCCAAATGATAAATATCACAGAATAGCCGATGATGTAGTATCAAGATTGAGTAATATTCTTCTTTTTATGAAATAAACATATTAAAATTAAATATTAATATTATAATCTAAGGTAAACTGACAATGAAAAATGCAGTTATTTAGTTCATATCCTAATAAAAAATGACAAAACAAAGCAAAATTAACATTATTTAATGTAGTAGAAACTCTTATAGGATGCACAGAAGAAATCATTGCAGAGAAAAAGAGGTAACTCCTAATCTTATTTAAGTAATAAATTAGAAACACAAAAAATTTATATATATAAAATTAATATTTATTTTCATTGAAATATAAAAATAATCAAAGTTCGTATATCCAGGAGTTTGTATTGAACATCAGAAACACATTTAACTTTTTTGTGAAGTAAGATAAGAAGACAAAAGATGATGAGCCCAGGGAAAGATAACAGCACAAGAAATCCAGCTCCAGCCTGATGTCATGACTTTGTTGTTAAATATGGAAATGATGAAGACACTGCTTTAGAAATGCCTAGGAAAAAGATGAAGGTAGAGAATGATTGATCTCGACTCAATAAAAAAGAGATATTATTGTTTTTCTTGAATATTTTACAGAATAGTTTAATTTTTTAAGTAAAATAAAGAAACTTTAAAAGGGATTTTTCATGAACTTTTTTATTACATTTATATACTTATGTGGATACTTTTATTATATATAAGGGAGTTAACATTAACATTTAGTTTATGATTTTTAACATTAATCTTTATTTTATGATTTTTTAACAAAGTCTATCAATAATTAGGAATAAATTTCATATTTTCTTTAGTTTCGCTCCATACCATTTTTAATCAATCATCTTGTATTTAATTATTTATCTTCCTTTTATAATGCTATTTTTCAGGTACTTTTCACTTTCGCAACACTATACTTTCAAGCCAAGCTTGCTTTCATGTTGATTCAAATAAAATAAAAATTCAAATTGGGTTTGAATTGCATTTATTTCCTGTCAATTCAATTATCAACACGAAACTTTAAATTCGATGTAGTGCATTCAAACTAACATCAAAGAAAATAAATAATCACAATGCTAAAGTTTAGAGTTATAAGAGAGCAAAACTATCAAATGGAACCTATGAATAAATTTTAGTAAGGAAATAAATCAAAACTATTTAATTATGGTATTTAACCACGTACATTGCACGTGCATAAAACCTAGTATTAAAAAATAGAGAACTATCAAAATTTACCTTTAGGAGCAAAAAATTTAACATATTCCAGTGCTGCTCGAAGTATGACATATCTGATGTTGATTCTTCCTATCCAGCAATAACATAAAGGAATGTGTGATCGATGGAGCAAGCCGCCATGACATTTTGAGAAATGAAAATTTTTAGATTGCAATACCTGTTATTCTTTTTTCCTTCTTTACAATAGCCAGAATATGAGATTCATCAATTACTCCTAATACTTTCTACAAATTAATTTGAAAAATATGAACTTGTAATAAAATTTGAAATAATTTTCATAAAATATCTTTTATAGGATTATTACCTTTAAATGTCGATAAAAATTGGGATTTTTTGGAATTTTAGGATGAACATATACATCCGAAGCAAGAAGTTGAATCTAAATATATAACTTGCTTCAAAAATATAATTGCATTAAGCACATTATTGTAACACATGCTAATATTCTCTCCCGAATGCTGAATTATCTCAGACAATATTTGGTTCAGAAGGGTAAGTGAAATACATTATATAAAATAAGTAATTGTTCATTGCAGCTAGAATATCTTGTTGGTCTTAGCGCATCCTTCATCCGTATACTAGACAACATTCTCAATCTAATGTACAATAACTAAATTATATATAAAATCAGACATACCATGCGAATTTTTGATGATGCCTAACCGGAAGATGAACTATCATGAACGCCTCTTGTGACTTGAGCGACGGGTTAAAAGGAGGGATGAGGGAGAAAAAGGAACGAAGTTTTATAGGAAAATAGATTTTTCCATCTTCAAAAATCTTTGGCGATAAAATAGAGAGATTTTTTATCATGTTGAAATCACATTCACTGCTCATCATGATTTGAGGGAGTGACTCCTACTCTGTCTCTTCACGCAGAGTAGTAAACCCCTCAATCTGACGAGTTAATACCCGTTATTTTTTGTTAAGACTTTGTTAACCCTTTTACCAATTTAACCTGTCTGGAAGGCTAAGAACGAGTTAAACCCTCTTAATCCCCCTCTTAACACCTTGCCAAAAGGGCCCTTACACTTTTTAAGTGAAAAACTAACCACTAGTGGGGTAATTTTGCAAGAACCTATATGAATTGAGGTACTAATATGGAATTATAAAGGATGTAAGGGGCTAACAATTAAAAAGCCCTAATACTTCTCATCGCTTGTGACTGTTCTCTCTCCTCTTCCGGTGCAGCAGGGCAGAATGAGCAGCGGCGGCGGAGGATCGGAGCCGGCAATCGCAGAGGCGACGGAGGCTATTGACGAGCTTTATCGTGTCCATGATACTTACTTCCCCATCGATCAAGAAGACAAGAACTCCAAGCTCCAAACCCTAGCTGATGCCGCCCTCTCCCTCCTCGATTCCGTACCCTTCGGTAACCTCACCCCTCTCTCTCCCCCATCTCATAGAACTGATGACTGATGATGGACTTTTTTAGTCATTGTTGGATTTTTTTAAAAATCTTTTTGGCTCATCACTGAAGAAAACGGCCAAATAAACTCGCTAAAGCCCTAGAATAAAGGGGAAAAAGATGTAAAAATTGACATTTTTGCGTAATTTGTACACATGGTTGAAAAAACTTTTGTGAGTTCTCTCTCAAAACCCGAGCTTTTCTCACTTGATTTTCGGCCACAACTCCCATTTTGATCATGTCTCCGAAGAGATCCGTAGTTTCCAAGGGCCAATCAGTTGCCCTATCATCTGAGAGGTTGTTTCCAAGGGTAAATCTGTTGCTCGATCATCTAAGAGAGAGGAGGTTATTGTTCCCTTCTTTGGGGGTGAGATTCTGAGATTTAACTGGTTTGAAAAATCAGAATTTCCTCGTTTGTTCTCCTTCGTGAGGTATTCCGGAAGAGCCGATATCCTCCTTTGCGAGGATCGACGCTTAATTTGGAGTGTTTTGCTTGGCCAAAACACATCCTAAAGCAAAAAAAGATACCTTCACGCTATCTTGCAGTTCGTAAGATAGAATATACTATCTCGTAATTTGCGAAATAGTGTTCACTGTCTCACATGTGCGAGACAGTTTTTATTGTCCTGCAAAATGTAAGACAGTTACCACTGTCTCACAGGTTTGCGAGATCAGTCTAACTATCTTTTCTTCGCTTAATTTGCGTTAAGAATGTTCTTTAACCGCTTTTAACACATACTCTTTTGTACGTTATAGTTAACTTACCGCCCACGACATTTTCACTTAGGGAGGTGAGCGGTCAGAGCGGCGTTGCCTATGCTTCTTCTGACGAGATGCCCATTATAAATGAGGCCTCTCAGTTTGATATAAATTGGGTCGAAGGACATCCCTGAGCTTGTGCAAAAGGGGAGTCGTACACTGCGACGACTGATCATGGATGCACCGCTCACAAGGGATCAATAATCAACTCAACCACTGAGGAAGCCCAATTATATGTTTGGTGACTCTGTTGAGGATCTCAACATTCTTGCTTGTGGCTCAGAACATTGGTTAAATGAGTACGATAGGGCCTTCAGATTTCTTTCTCCGATTCCTCGCCATTATTCCCTGGTTCAACTGTGAAGATTGGTAGTGACCAGGGAGATGTCTTGGCGTTTGCTGAGGACCAGGGGCGAGTACATTGTGGATTCATCAGTAAGAGTAAAACTCTAGGTTCCAGTGATCGAGCTTATATCCGTTGACTTCATCCTGGTGTGTTGGGTCAGGATAACGTGCCACAAAATGAGTTGATGATAAGGGTGAATACCATGAAGAATCGCCTCGCTCGGTTGGGTAGGGAGCTGCCCATTAAGAAGTATAGGTGTTATGGTTGGGTCCACTCTTCTGCTGATAAGTGGTGGATCAGGATGACAAATTATGTACTCGGGCGTTGGGGCAAGGAGCTGAATGAGAAAGGATTGTATGTGCCCATCCGAGCCAGTATGTACGGCCTCCCCATAAGTGTGAATCATTTCTTCGCACTGTTCGAGATATATAATCCGGATACGAATACCTTTCTTACCAAGAATGGAGAGTTAGGACTTCGATGATGAATGTATCTGGATTATCAATGGGGGATGTGCCATATCAAGAATTCTTCTCTACTACCCGCCAGCTAAACCAGATGAAAGAGATGGGCTCGGCTACATATGACATCCTATGGGAATTGACTTGCACTACCAGATTGCCGTGGCGGATGTTGATGTGAAGGTGAAGAAACTCCCCCAAGTTAGCTTAAAACAATTCGCTGAATACCTCTTCAAGAGTCTTGAGGATTCTTCGGGCAACAAAGTCTGCGAGTTGTCCCCTTTGACCCCATCTGATATTAACAAGCTGATAGCGAAGATTCGGGCACAATCTTATACCACTCCCTCAACAAAAGGCAAATTTCGAGGGGTACAAAGTTTGAGACCTTATGGTATGCTCAGAGGAGGATAAAACCAACAATCCTTTTGGCGGGATATTTAGCTATATGATTAAAGAAGTGCGTGGTGCCGCACCAAGTCTCCGAAGCACTGCCTATCGAAGTCTTGTTCTCGACCGTCCAATTAGCGATTGGACGCAAGCTTTCTTTACTTCCCGCGATGATTGATGACATCCACAGCGGGTTGTGGTACTTGGCCACCAGTTTTACGCAAGGAGGAAGCAAGCCTTCAAGTGATATCCCCAACTCCAAAATAGAGCTGCCATATATTTATTTGATGACGTGGCTTGTCGTCCACCGTTATAACCTAATAACGGCGCTCGAAATTACAGATCCAGACATCCTCCTACTACAAATTTTAGAGGAGTGTAAATAGGAGGCGAGGCAATGACATGAGGTGACTAGGCAGTTTAGGGTTCACAAGTGTTGGGAATATTTCAAATGCTTTCCTCAATTCTCCGACAATTATAATGAGCTGTTTGTTGATAAGGAAGAGCCAGGGAAGAACATGACTATTTTGGATGTGGGCTGCTTTCGTTGGTTGATGAACATCTGCCCCGGCTATCTGGTTTTCCGGGTGAAGAACACGTGTAGCATTGAGCCCTACTTCCCTTGTCGGTTTGCTCGTCAGTTTGGTTACGACCAACTGTATGTTGGGAACCCAAACAAGAGATTGAAGATTCATGGAGGTCTTATTGATGGCCCTCGTGCATGGTTCTATAGCATTTCTGGTTGCATGAACGCCAAATTCAACCTTCCGGTTGCAGAGCCTCAGTTGCAGACAACGTTCTTATGTTGCAAATAGCTCATAGTTGCCAACGCGCTCACGAAGAAGAAGAAAATTTCGGAGCTAGAGGCGGAAACAACATCAAGACTTCCTACTGAAGCAGTTCGAGAAGCTATATCTTCTAGGAAAGGGAAGAAACCTATTGAATTCTCCGGCAAAGGGAAACAAGTTGTTGATTCTAATGAAAGCGAGGAGGAACTCTGCACGGATGTGGCTTGGACATCCGAGGAAGAAGGTGAAGCTGGGAGTGAAGGCATTGAAGCAGGGGATGACGAAGGGGAAGATGCATCAGGTCTCCCACCTTCTTTCTTCTCAGGAGGGGGTGTTAGCTCGTCTATCGCCTATAGGGCTTGTCGTTCAGACCAGTCCAAATCTCTAGAACAACCACTATCTCCTTCTCGTTCTAAAGGGTAGGATTTTGCAAAGAAGCCCTCTCTCAAAGAGAGAGTTCTCAGATCTCCTCACCGGATGGCGGTGGAAGTTCAGAGTGGAGAGGAAGAAGAAGAGACAGAACCTGTTGAAACTAGGCTCATTGGTAGGTAAAGATCCTGACCTTTAGTTCAAGCCTCATCTCTAATTTCCCCTAAGGCTGAGTTACGCACCAATTTTCGACAGGAAAGTACTGTCGCTTCTGAAGGACTTCGGCCCATGAAGAGAGTCAAGAAAGTTGTACATAGGTCATGCACTACACTGCCCACATCTTAAGAAGCGCTGATATGAGATATCATGTCTGAGAAAGGGGGTAATATTTCACCCTTATGTTGTTTTTTAAAGCTCTATCTCCAAGTTCATTAATCATATCCTTCATTTTTCGTTCATAGAGGATCATGAAGAAGGTGAAATCCCGCACGAACCCACTTCTCCTGAGTTCACTCTTCCTGAGGGGCTAAGCTTCACCCAACAAATGCATGTTGCAATTAGTGAAGAGCCCTCGGACACTGAAGGTGTTGTAGATACCGAGGTCCAATTCGATCCCACTGCTGACGCCACCTTAAAGTTTTCCAGCCCAGGTATATCTAGTATAGATATTACCTTATTTGGGTGGCCATTCAGATAATTGAGTGACTCGAAATTTGTACATCCTCTAATCATTTGTGCGCTTCGTCTTCTTTTAGAGAAGCTGAAGGAAGTGGGTACAAGTGTTGGAGTTGCGGAATCTGCTAAAGGTAAAGTTGACCTCTATTTGATGTAGACTACTGTTCTTTCTTTCGTATTGAAAGTTATCTCCTTTTTGCAGACGTTGCTATGGAAGAGTCAGCTAAAGAGGAGGCTGCTCATGGTGCTGCTGTTAGAGATCTTCCTGAGCATGACTTCAAACAGATGATAACTTTCTCCGAATTTGACCATAACTTGATATCTCAATAACTGCCAGAATCGGGCCAGGGTCAAGCTACAGGACCAACCGCGGAAGCTGGTTCATCTGTAGGTATGCATTTTACCCCAATGTTACTTCTACAATTGATAATTGCGAGTAACTAAATGAGAGTTTTAATTATAGGACCAGTCATTGGTGTTGATACCGCTACTATCTCGGGTTTGGAATCGGAAATTGTTGAAGTTCAGCTACGTACTTCCAAACCTGGGACGGATATCCTTCAGGCCTCATCGGAAACACCTCCGGTCCAACAAGGTGGGGGATCTTCTGCTGAAATCGGTACTTTCTCTATCCTGGTTACTTTAAAGTCTCGAATATGAGCATCGTCATGGATAATTATTGAAGTGCTTACTCTTTTTTTTAGCCTCTCCTTCATTGGTGTATGTTTCTATTAAGGTGATGTTGGATGAAGGTCCGGAGAAGGCCGTGATCCGGAGCTTTATAGCTTCGTCTTTTTTCTGAATATGATGATCGACACAGTCCTTCATAAGGGGTTGCCCTTCCATTTTTTCCGGCGAATCCTTGATCGACATATAACAAATATCAGGGAAGAATGATATGCAGACTTGGCCGACTATTATAGCGGACTTGGCTCGCTTAGAGCATGAACTTGGAGACTTGAATGAGCTCCGGACTACCGATGCTTCATATATATCTGCGCAGATGGAATCCAGCTTGAAGGTGTGACATTATAGACGGATGTCTACTGAACTTGAACTTAAACAACTACAAACTTGTGTTGAGCATATAAGAACAGGCTTGCACAAGAAAGTAGAAACCAGAGCCGACCTGCTCCAATCTCGCGAGCTGAACCAAGGAGAGATTGTCCATCTCGAAAAAGCCCTCGAGGATGCCAAGAATGCTCGAGCCATCATAGACAATGATTTGACCAGCATAGAGAATGCTTATGGTAAGGTGCTCGAGAGAATGAAGTCCTATGAAGAAAAGTTGGCGGAGATGGAGAAGGAGATCACTAAGGCTTCGACTACCACTGAAGACTCTATAAAAGCTGAACTGAAGGTGAAGTTTGCGCGAGCTTATGAAGAGAAGCTCTCTAAGCTGGAGGAGCAAATCTGTTGTCACAAGCTGCCTATCGAATGATGGCATCACTTTTGTATCTTTTGTTTTCCCCTTATGAATAAAATGAACTTTATGATCGTTTAAACTCTATTATGATTACTCATTCTGTTTGGAATAAATAAATATAATACTTATAGGATTTTTGACAAACCCTTAATCATAAACGGGTTTGATAAATCTTTACCGACTGCCGTTTGAGTCGAGCTAGCATGCAAATTATTTAAGTCCGTTCCGCATGTAAAGTACTGCTAAAAGAGTGAACTCTCTTAGTCTTAATGTTACGATATTGAATAGACATGCTTCATCATTCTTACAGGAATAGACTACCCGGTTACGTATGTTAGACGTAGACTTATCTCTGATTAAGGACCAGGATAAAATCCACTATGCATGATAGGCATAGATTTTAGGTTTTATTAAATCAGTAACAACTGGCTACACATGTAGACTTTTAAAATTTTGTGTCTTCTCTTGATGCGAAAACGAACCCTGTTGTGCCTCCTCTTGGGGCAGAGACGAACCCTGTTGTGTCTCCTCTTGGAGCAGAGACAAACCCGGTTATGTCTCCTCTTGGGACAGTGACGAACCCTGTCGTGTCTCATCTTGGGACAGAGACGAACCCTGTTGTGAAGGAAAAAAAGGTATTTTGTTATCTTTCACTTCAGAAGGGATTCCTTGTTCATGTGAACTTAGAGTTGAAAGACTTTGGATGCACGTGCATCAGAGAATCTAGAAAGAAACTCAGAGTGGGATCTTCACTCTAAGAATCAAATTTGAGTCATGCCACGTGGCGTTGACTCAGAAGAGATCTTTTAACTCACGTGAGCAAAAATGTGGAATTTTGATAACCCTAAACTGTTTGAAGGTTTGATTATCGAATTTAAGCGGTCCTCTCGTTCATGAAAAGAATCGAGAGAGGATTTTGGTATTGGTCCTAACTGTCTGAAGGTTTGACCGTGTGAGAGTTTGAGACGACACTAACTGTCTGAAGGTTTGATCGTTCAATTTGAGTGGTCATCTCGTTCATGGAAAGAATCGAGTGGGGATTTTGGTGTTGGTCATAACTGTCTGAAGGTTTAACCGTGTGGGAGTTTGAGACGATCCTAATTGTATGAATGTTTGATCGTTCAATTTGAGTAGTCTTCTCGTTCATGGATAGAATCGAGAGGGGATTTTGGTGTTGGTCCTAACTGTCCGAAAGTTTAACCGGGTGAGAGTTTGAAGGTAGTGGAAATTAACAAGAATGGTGTTGATTGTCAAGGTCACTTTGTCAATAAGGACAGTCGCTCAAAGGCAGAGGGCTTGGGTGATGCTTGGGTGATAGGCCCCCGCACTGGCATTTGGCGAGTACTGTGGAGATGAGCCTTTCACAGTTGCAACAGGATTTTATCTGCCTCATATTGCATCTACGAATCAGGTAATCATGAAGATCAGTAATAGGACCACCCCCTGTTAACTCAGGCAATTTGAATGTGCATGCATAAGAATCTCTAAGTGTTAGAGATTAATGAGCTTGAGTGGCTGGATGAGCCTCATGTGCGATACGAGGTTCGTCAGTTGGGCGAGTCTCGTCAGACATGTAAGTCTTGACATTTGGGTGAACCTGGTTCAGGGGGTGAACCTCGTCATTCATATGAATTGGTTGTCTTAGTCGAACCTTGACTTGGCAACTTGAAGGTGGCCCAGTAATGGGGCGAGCTCTGTGCTGGAGGCGAGGTTCGTCATTTTGACTCGCCTTAGTTTGACCAGCCTCGATAGCTGAGCGAATCTGGATAGAGAGATGAACTTGTCGTCTTGGACGAGCCTCGTGTTGAAGACGAGGTTCGTCTCAACAGGAGGCTCGTCATCTGGGCGCACTTGACGCACGAGCAGTGATGACGAGGTTCGCGGTGTAGGCGTGGTTCGTCATTTTGACGCACGTCAGTTAGGCGAGTCTCGACTAACTTGCGAGTTTTAGCCATGTCATCGTGTGGCCGATAGTGGAAGCCATCCAGAGAGACTAAGGTGCGGGTTTCACGGTGAACCTGATTCTGGCGTCGACGACGTCTTGCCTTTTTTGACAGCAAATTGACCGCGGGCTCCGCAACAATTGAGGTTTGTTTGGGTTGCTTAACAACCCACTACTTAGCCTGACGACTGGTATGTGTTGAACCTGGTTTTCTGGGGCGAGTCTTGTTGCTTGGCGAGGTTCGTCTCTGGATGAACTTCGCCTCCTGAATGGGCTTCATTTTTTTGGAGGAGATTCGTTTCCAATGACAAGCTTCGTCTTCAATGACGAGCTTCGTCTTTAATGACTAGTTTCATCCTCTGAAGGAGCTTTGTTCCCAGTGACGAACTTCGAACTTCGTTTCCCATGATGAGATTCACCTTTTGAAGAAGCTTTGTCCCTAGTGACGAACTTCGAACTTCATCTTCAATGACGAGCTTCGTCTCTGAGTGATGAGGTGTTTGAGAGCTTCGTTTGGTTAAGACGAGCTTCATTGACTGAGACGAGGTTCGTCACTCTCTTGTCTCTTGGCATTTTTTTAGTGCCTACAATAGCAGCTCATGGAAAAGGCCGTGAGCCGATATCACTCTACGAGTTGACATAAAATTTATCATTAATTGAATAAAGAATGGTTGCAATAGAACCAAATCCTATATGTAGGCAAACACTGATTTGCTAAGGCTAAAAGAGAACATTTTCGTCCCGGTATTGGGGCTTCATACCCAAATTGGTCCCTCTACTTTATTTTTTCTCAACTCAGTCCCGGTACCACACTTCAAATATAAAATTTGTACCTTTTTACCATCCATTAGATATTGGGTGTTAACTTTTCATTAATGACCACATTATCCTCAATACGGCAACAATGAAGATCTCTATACTTTATTAATATCTTATTTGTTTTAGGGGAACTATAGTAGCAATCATCTGTGATCGCATTATAATAATTGACACGCTTTATTAGTTGACACATTGTATTTTAGTAGTACTGAAAATCAAGACATAAATCTCTTGACATTCAAGAAAACTCCAAAAGCTAGAAGTAAGAAGGCATATATCATGAACTGAGGAGAGGGGAAAAAAGGCATTATATATTTATGCCATAGGTACATTTTATTTTTACATGCACTTAGTTCCGCGTTGTTGTTGGATACATGCTTATATGATGATAAATTTTGCGCATATCAAGATGAAATTTTCAAAAGTTGGTTATTTTTGTGATTATCGTTTGGCTTAATTGCATTTAGATACCCTATATTTCCCCCCACATTGTTACTTATATACCCTATCGTTTTCTTGACTTTGCACTTACATACCCTTATTTGTTTTTAGCAGCAGTTATATACCCTAAAGTTTTAAATTTTGCACTGAAATACACTCAGTCATGCAAATGAAAGAATCCCCCCTTCCCCCGCATGAGAAAATTCCCATGTGACACTATGCATGCTAAATTTAGATATTTGTAATCCTTAATTTTTGTTGAATTTACTGCTAGAATAATTGAACTACTGTAATTTTATTTTAAACCTATCTTAATTCTATTGTAAAATAGGATTTTGATAGATTTAACATTGAATTTAACAAATATTAGGGGTTAAAACTTTCTAAAATTAACATGTGAGTGTTGCATGAGAATTTTTGAGAAGAAATTCACACTTTCGCATAACTAAGGGTATTGACATGTAAATTTATAAAACTTTAAGGTATATAAGTGCTACCAAAAACAAACGATGGTCTATAAGTGCAAAGTACGAGAGAGGATAGGGTACTTAAGTGCAATTGCCTTATCATTGATATAAAAGAGTGTCTATATGATTTTATCATGTACAAATCATCATCAAGTAAACGAGAATAGGGGGAAAAAATCTGAAGCATGCTAAAGTTGTTCTAGAAAATGTTATTCTTCACGAGAAATAAAAGTTCATTCTATCTGTTTGGATGAGTTGAAAATCCAGTAGCACTCAAATGATAATACCCTAAACTCATAATTTGTACAGGTGGAGACAAAAACTCATTAATTGCGTTCATCCCAATATACAAATTGCTCATAATCCAAAATGAACAATGAAAAAATAAAACTAAAATCCCGGATAGATAACATGTCTTGAAATTCATTGTATCTCTTTGTTCCTCAGATTTTGTGGGGAGCATTTAATGAAACAGTTTCATTTAACAGGAAATCTTCTTTATTTTTTAAAGAAATGATTAGATAGGGTAATATTATATTTTCAGTTTTTATTTAATGGAGTTTTTAACATAATGTTAAAATAGGACTGAGAATGCACCTAACAAGGGGTACAAGGACTAAGTTGAGAAAATAGAAAGTGAGAGGACCAATTTGAGTATGAGGTCCTAGTGGCAGGAACCAAATCTGTTTCCGCTCCGAAGAGGAAGGTTTGGATCTTTCAATCTTATGTCGTGAGGGATGTGACCTATGTTAGGTCCATAAGATACCACAGCTTTTGGTGTTCTATGATTCACCTTCATTTGCTAAAAATACAACAATATCGTAAAAGCCAAATAATACTGGAATATAAAATAACATAAACACTAAAAACTAAAATTTTAACTTCCAGGGATCTGTATATAGAAACAAAAAAATATAGTAGTTATAAACAGTGGTTACCATTTTTAAATGAGGTCTTTATGTTAGCAAACATTAGTTTATAGAAATACAAAATGCTCATAAAGAAATAAAATGAAGAAAAAATCACATAAAAACTTTAAGTCGAAACTTCTAGGGCTTCCCCTCAAACGGTCGAATTTGGGATAAAACTTGAGTCTAACAAACTTTAGCTAGTTGGACAACATATAAAGTACACAATAAGCTTCCCAATTACTGTTATGATTTGAAAGTGGTTTTTCCTAGAAATCAATGGTAATTGAAAATATATGTTCTCTGGTTTCTTGCCTATTCTTCCTCCAACCTCATAAAATCTTCAGGAACTGTGTATATATCAATCGCAAATCGTCACACCTGCAGAAAACATGTCCTTGATTTGCTTGGCATATACAATGGCAAGTTTGGATTTGATTCTGTAAGATCAGCTGCGCTGAAAGTGGAGTAACATTAAGATATGGTGGAAAGACTGCTTAGGATTATTTTGACCTTCAGAATCTTGTAAGGACCATTTTGTTGTAGGTACCAATAAAGAATTACTTTTTGTAAGCGCACCATAACCATATATTCCTCTGCCAGTGTTTCTGTATGTGGTCTTTGTCCTTAGGTTCCTTATAGTTTAAGTAAGGCTTATCCATTCCAACCTCAGTATGCTCTACTGAAGGTATAAATGTTACTCTTTAGAATACGCAACGGTCAGTTATCTTACATTCTGCAACTGACTTGATCCATCCACTGTAAGGGGTAGGATGTTTCTTTGTTGGGATTGGCAGATGCTTCACAAGTTCTTGATGAACTATGTTCTTGTTACTACCACAGTTAATAGTGACACCAAAAATCTACTCATGGATATAACACCCTGTCCTGAAAATAATGTGTTCTTAGGTGTCAGCATTCATGGCCTAACCACAAACGGTTATAACTCATACACTATGTCTTCCGCCACCATTGCATAACATATCATATGTTCGTTATTCTCAATGTCTTCTTTATCTCCATCACTAACTTCTTTCTTCCCATGAACAACCATAATTTTGACGTCTAGTTCCCATGCACTCTTTGATGAAGATCTGACATAAGGATCGCCTATAGCCGTATTGTTACTAGAACCTGAAGGTCACCTGGCTTTGTCTAAAGTTTGAGAATTGACTTCAGAGTGTTTCTCTCGTACTTAGTTGCTAGGTTACGCTCCTTCTCCTAGCTTGCCCTTGCTAATTGAAAAAAGAACTGTTGGACCTGAAAATCCTTTGTTCATAACTTGGTTTCACTGTCAGTCAGTCTGTTTCTATCTCAATGACTATTCTATGGGGCAAGTCCAATATTCGAGCTTGTCACAGAAAAGAAATTCCCCAAAATTATTGGATGTACTTTGTTTTATATACTGACCAACTTGTTTCTTCTCTAAGTAATCCAAATTATTATCTTCAACAAGTGGAAATGACTTCATTTACAACTCTCTTCATTTGAGTTCAGTCTCAAATGAAAGCTTTCCTTGCTGTCTGCTTTTCTGAAAGTGCTCCCACCAAGCATTAGGACCTACCTTAAGTTTGTAGGTGATTGACGTAACCCAAGGTATGCTTCTAGGAAGTTAATAGCAAATTAATACTCTATTTTCATTGATTTTTTTTGCCTATTCTTGCTCCAATTTCTCTACAAGCTTCATCACCATGTCTACGCCATAATAATTCAGTATTTCTCAAGAAAAGTAATACTTAGTATTATTATAGTTCTTGGTGTAGATTTGGGCTTGTGGAGGACTTCTTCTAGCAATGCAACGTCTAAGCTGACATATAATGAAATATGAGCTGATGTTGTTGCTTCCTATTTATTTGCGTAAAATTTTTGTGGAGAGCTTACCATTTTCAATTTTGAACTGAAGGCTGTTGTTTCCAGATTTATCTTGGCATCCTCATTGTAGATTTCAGCTTGTTTATTTTGAATTTCTTCTTTTGCATTAAAAGTTCATACTGAACACCTAAATCACACTCAACTGTTTGTGTTTACCATTTTTTTACCAATTTTTACTTTTGTTGGCTATGGCCCAAGTTAGAGCCCCAAAATCCTATGGACTCTATGACATGGATTTTTATAGCAGCTGTGTGTACTCCTATATTCATCCTTAATCTCAATTTTAAACTCCATATTTTACACAGAAGAAAGGAGGTCTCCATCCCAGCGTGCAGCTCATGAGTTCTTAAGGGGAAAGATACTAAATGTATTTCCTCACTATCAGAAGGAAGCTGAAGATCATTTGTCCAAAGCTGTACGTGATAATCAAACTTTTCTGCTGGTCATACATAGCAGTTGTGATATACTTTTTGAATTGGTTATTTGATGTTTCAGGTTAAACTGAACCCATCTCTTGCTGATGCATGGTTATGCTTAGGTATGTGCCTTTGGAAGAAGGGAGATTTGCCCTCAGCAAAGAATTGCTTTTCCTTAGCACTGAGCAAGGTCTGAAGATAATATACTCTTATTTTCACTGGAGTCTTTAGCTTCTTTTATGATAGATTATGGTTTTCTATGTGGGTTATCATGCAGGGGGCAGATAAGAAAATACTTTGCCAGCTTTCAATGCTCGAAAGAAAAATGGCTCAAGGTAAGAAAACTATCTTGTGAACTACCATTTGCTACTGAAGATTGAAGTACCTAGATTACATGAGCTTAACATGCTGATATTTGTCTCAAATACTTCAATTTTTTTTACTGATAGTTTGCAACTTAAATCAGCTGATCAAGGTTCTTTGGTTTAACAACTTATTTGAACTGTTTTATCATATCAATTTTTTTGTTGCCTTTTAAGCGCCACGTACCATTAAAATGGACATCATTGTTTTATCGTATGTGAGCTTGTCTTATGTTAATTCTTTTTTGTTTGTTTTGCATCTTAGACGGTCTGATTGATATTTATTACTGTACGCGACATCCAAATGATGTAGATTGGGATCATGAAATTTCCAGAGAATGTGCCACACTCACTTTTAGAGAATTTGAAATGATCAGGATGCTTTTAGTTCATTTATTTTTAAAATTTTGGCATTTATACATTGGGTTAATGGATGCTCCTTTCTAATTCATTAAACCTTTGTTTGTGTGTTTGTGTTTATGTGGAGATACTTTATTTACGGGATTTGAGCATGTACATCATTCATCATTGTGTTTGAAACTGCATAGTTCTTTTTCCTCGCCCTTCACATGTCTGCTTGATGATGTTGTACTTTTGGATTGGATTGTTCATGAGCATAAAATAATAAAATTACAAGCACATTTATGGTATATTTAACTATTAAGCAATGTTTAACTCAACTTCTAAACTTGCATTTGTCCTTCTGATAGCCATGTCAATGCTCTCAACATGTTGACAATAGTTCCAGCCAAAATTAATCAAATAATATGATTATTAATAGCTCATATGACAATAATATTGGAAAGTGAAAGGTTACTTTTTATTGCAAGTTACCAAATTAAGTGAAATATAATTTTATTCTTGGAAACTTGTTAGTTCAGTTTGCACTAGTTTTTGTGTCATGGAAGTATGCACATGTAAAATAACCCAGCAAACTGCAAAAAATCTAGACAAACGTGTAACACTTCAAAAACACAAGGGGCTATATGCTGAAATTATTTATAAACACGTGTGCTTATGCTGAGAGGTGGACACAGTGACACAAGATAAAGGGAGGGAATGGTTCTCGTAGAACTCCATGCTTCTAAAACAGTTTATTTTAGACAAAAAAACATGTATTTGAGGTTTATAGCAACTCTAGTAAGCATTTTAATATTTAGAGTTTTGTCGTCTATAAGTAGAGGTCGCCTGTTTATCTTTTAATTCAAGGCTTACTATCCCGGGTAATGCTACAAAAGATTATGTTAATAAATATAGTAGCGTGTCAAGTTAGTGCTTTCTGTTAATAATTTCATCAGTTCGGTCTTCAATTAAGTTTCTTCTTCTGATGGAAACTTCATGCTAGGGTGAATTTTGTTCTTTATTAACAGACAAATAAAAGACTACTTGTTTCGGTTTCCCCTGGCCTCTTGAATATATATGCGTAAATGATTCGTGTTCTGCATGTCTGTTTATTTGTTTAGGCGCAGAAAATCAGTCACAACTAGTTGAAGATAGCATTCATCATGCTAAGGAAGCTGTCATGCTGGACATAAAGGACGGAAATTCCTGGTGTAAGTTTTTTACATCTCTAATTTTAGCTCAGATTAATATTAGGTATCCATATTTTAGATTGTAACCTTTATTTGCGAAAGTTAATATTCATTCTCTTAAGACGTGATAAAGTCGTAGAACTTTTTTAGAACTTTACATAGTTTAGTTGTTTGCAAGTACACTGCTTAGTTTAGTTGTTTGCAAGTACACTACTTAGTTTAGTTGTTTGCAAGTACGCTACCTGCTCTTCTCAGTATGATGCATTTTAACGTACAAGTGAAGTACCACGTGGAACTTGTTTTTGAAAGTTCAGTTTTTAAGTGACGAATCTAGCTGTCAAAGCTAATCAGATGGTTCTGCCACCAATGTAGATAACTGCTCTAAGTTTATTATACAGGGATGAGAAACATGCAAAAATAGGATGGAAAATATTTGATATAGAACAGTTCTGGAACAAAATAAATTTCCCTCAGATTATTCCTCTGATTAAGGGGAATGAATAAGGGAAGCTTGGCCTCCGATGAATCCTCTGATGGTCAGAATCCTTCTAATCCTAACCAGCACACTGAACAACTCGTTAGGTGGTGCCAGAATCCCCAGGGTTAGGGGTTCCAGTATGTCCTCCGATGCCTAAGTTAGAATCTTTCCAAAGAAAGAAAACATTAAAATGTGGCTAAAACCCTAGAAAGAGTTAGGTTAGAGAAAATTACTGTTATTAATTCCTTATATAGAGAATTATGCGGCTAGGATTGGAGAAGGGGAAGAGGATGGGATGTGTGTTCCCGTTGGATTGATTGGAGTTAGGCGGTTATGTTTGGACCGTTGTCCTTTAATCCCAAAAAGAGGTGTAATGTAGATGTCAGACACGTGTGCAGGAATCCCCGCCTAACGGTTGTGGTGATAAAAGAGGAACCCTTCGTGGCGAAATGAGCTCAGGGCTTTAGGCCTTGCCTTTGCCGAGCTCCGGGCTTCATGCTTTCCCAATCCTTCTTGGAAGAGATGGGGCGGATACTGGTGACATGTCCCTGCTGCTCACTTGTCCGTCACGTGGGGAGGTGTTGATGTCGACTTGGCAATCATGAAATATTTTATGGTATGACAGATAGTACTTGAGAAGATTTTAAGTTTCTATTTGCAGCAGTGCAATATTAGTGCCTCCTATGGCTTAATTTTTCAGAAGGGGATTCGAGAATCCTAATTCCAGGAAAGATGTCAAAGCGCGTGATCGAGGATTCTGGCTATTATTCATAGTTGTAGACGGAACTTGTCGATCCATAAATAGACATTTTTTGCTGCTTGTTCATCATATAATTTCACAGTTTAATTTTCACTGCCTAAAAAAATCGAGAAAGTTGTTCATCTTGCGACAACAGAGAGGTGCATCAAGTACTTACCAAACAGCATCAGCCACCAGGTGAACTGACAAGGTGAACTGACAACATGCAACATTTCATCCATGCTGAAGCTTGTTTAGGGTTAGTACTGGTGGATGCAGTTAGTTTTTTAAGCAAGCTTGAGAAATCAAAGTATTGAATATATATCATACGTGAATAAGTGATATAGGCATGGATACAGCCCAAAGTGATAATGATTAGAATAGCTTACAGACCCATTTGAAAGAAATTGATATTGCTTGTATAAAATTCATACGGTTCATTGAGAAGATACTCGAAAATATAGAATTTGTTGCTTAGTATGTAACTGTTGTGTGCTTATGATAGCTCGATACCAGTCTGGTATAATCATAAGTATGTATAAGAATAAAGTAGGAATGGCTCATTATCAACAAGAGTAAGACCTCTAGTTATATTATTTCTTCTTGAACAGAAGAGGAAACACAAGTACCACATTGGACTGAACTTGAAAAAGTCTCTGTACAGTTTAGCAGCGATGGAAAAAAAGCAATGTTAGTTATAAACAAGTTATACTGACGTGCATGATAATCGTGAAGCGACAAGGCTACTAATACAATATTCCTAGGAGAAAGTGGTTTTGCTCACCTTTGAAGTCAAAGTTTCATGACCTGAAGTGTCTTTTATTGCTTGAATATGTTATTTGCGTCAGCTAATCCACAAAATTAAGAAAAGCCCCCACAATTTGAGGCATATGCATCGAAATGAGGCCCTGGCAATTTGCGTTGGAGCTCATACACAGGAAGGGAAATACAGAATTTTAGGAACATTATACACTACTCGTGAATATGGCTACATGTCAAAACCATGATTCTGTTAGTTATGAGGAATCAGGATGCCTCCTTACGGTCAACAAATCTTTTTACTCATTTCTGCTCTTGCATAAAGCAATTTAAGTAATTCATTATTTGTAGATACGCAAACAAAGAACTATAGACTGCAGAGTCAAGGGATAAGAAGCAATATGACTGGAAAACCATTTCAGATACAGAATATGCAAGGGAGGGTCTACGGTTGATCTGCTGGCAAAGAGGGATATTGTGAGCATAGTTATACAGTACATGGTATGTAGTGGGTTGTGGTACGACTTCAGGTATGCAATTTGCCACTTAGAAAATTTAGATTTGAAGGGGGTAGCTTTCTTTGGTACGCAAGTTCAGTCAGTTGTACATTGTAAATCTTTTTTGGGTGCACTTACAATTATTCAGAGTGTATAGTAGAAAACTAGAAACTAGATAGCTAGTTATGCATTTCAATTTCGTAAAGAATACTTAAGTACTCCTTTTTTTGTGGAGTTCATTTTTTTGTTTTGTTTTTCTTTTCACATAGTTCGTGTTGGGTTCATGGTTTCATTTCATGTTGTATTAACGTAGCTATTTAGTTATAATAAAGTCGTTGACTTATATTCAATTGTGCTCTCTTCATTCTTGCGGACACATTATGTCTTGTGTATGCCCTTAACATGGACTTTGCCATCTGTAAGTGATACGCCAATTTGGGGGGACCAACTCATGTATTG
>NC_033802.1:39026252-39026570 GCF_001876935.1 Asparagus officinalis | reverse complement strand
CCAGGGAATCACACAACTATGATTGTGAGAAGTTATAAAGAATAGGATCATAAAACGTTGTTTCTTGCCTCACTTCCTCACTGTTGTAATACATCATAAAGGTTAAATAGAAACTAAAATTTTATGGAAATGTTATCAAGCTCAAAAAGAAATAGAAGATCAGAGGAAGCCTTCTACGTTATAACTATTATTTTGTTTTCCTAAGCGAATCCTCTAAGCAGTTGTTTAAGGTCACAAAACACTCCTGAAAGTTTTTATTATTATTGGTTTTTCCTTGGTTTGGTGTGTGGTGGCGGTGGGGTGGGGTGGGGGGGGAAA
>NC_033802.1:38970189-39026242 GCF_001876935.1 Asparagus officinalis | reverse complement strand
TCATAAAATTGCTCTGAGACTGAAATTTGGTTTGTCAAAAAAACATCTGAACTTTACAATTTTTTTTACTGGACCTCTACCTGCAATTGACAAATAACTAAAATATCATTGAGAGAAAAAAAAGCCCCAATTTAGACATTTGCCACTCCAGGCAACGTACCCCCTCTCTCCCAACAATTGAGGGCTTTCTCCCTGAAGGAAAATTTAGTTGCCAATTACATGTGTTTCCGACATGGCCCGATATATCCCCCGATATATCCTTTTACAGGGCTTGCCGCAACCGATATGGTCTTTAAATATCCTTTACCGATTTTTGGCTATTTTGAGTGATAAATCTCCGATATGGCCGATATATTAGCCGATATGTGGACCAATATATCTTTTTATATAGCTTGTTGCAAAATAATATACCGCGTTTGGAATTTTTGGGCGAGATATCAAGATTTCCCCATTATATCAAATGACATTTTGCCCTTAAAAAAGTAGATCGAATGTTGCAACGTTGCTTTGCACTTTTGTTTATTTTAGAAGGTTGATTAGTGATCCTAACCATATATTATTCATATTTTGTATGCTTAAATTTCATTACATATATTGAGATTACATTTTAATGCATTATACTATGTATGCAAACATTCGTTATGGCATTCCGATATTTACCACATATCCCCGATATTTCCCCGATATCCGCAATCCGATATGAATTTTGGTCATCCGATATTTCCCCGATATCCGATATTTAAAACCTTGGTTTTATGTGCAAAACCCCTCGATTTTAAAAACCTTATATGTTGTGCATTTTAGTTAGACATCCAAGATTTAAATTGATCTGTACTATATGACTACTCAGTTGTTATTTCCTATTTTTCTATTTGTTCTTTTTATCCATCTGCCTACCTATAATATTCTCATTTAAATATATGCTATAGTTGACTCTTAGTTAACTTTTTAGCTCTTTTTTTGCCAGACAATTTAGGAAATGCATATCTCACAAGCTTTTTTGTAACGGGAGCATGGGATCATTCAAAGCTTCAACAATCACTGAAAGCATATCAAAATGCTGTAAGTGTGGAACCTTTATGGCTTGATTTAATCCTATTTCTTGTTGTTGTAGATCTTTTTAGTGGAGTAAAGATTCTATTTTTGAACTCTACAATATGTCTTTTATTATCTTCATGATACTGGATATGGAGGAGTGTTAACTGTAACTGTAACTGGTGCTAACAATTGAGAGGAGTGGATGTTCTGATACTAACTTTGCTTTTTATTTTTGAACTCTAAAATATGTCTTTTATTATCTTCATGCTACTAGATATGAAGGAGTGTTAACAATAACTGTAATTAATGCTAACAATTGACCGGAGTGTCCGTTCTGATCCTAACTTTTCTTTTCAGGAGAAAAATGAGCTGATGATATCTAACCCAGACCTCTATTTTAATTCTGCTACTGTAAGCTTTCTACCTCTGAAAATTATATTCCTTCACTTGAGCACATGTCATGCTACTGAGGTATGGTGAAGCCTATCTTTTCATTGAATAAGAAGTTTACATTTTTTTTGGCTAGGCCAACAGGTACCTTGAAAACTATGAAAGGGCTCTCGGAGGATTTGAAGCTGCTTCCTCGAAGGATCCTAGCCTTAATGCTGAGGGAGAAGTTAAAAAACTTATTAATCTTCTTGACAAGATAGAAAGTTCTATTAAGGTAATAATAGAAAGTTCTATTAAGGTAATACATTCTTTCATTGTAAGCTTTGTGCAGAAAACAAACACAGAATAGGATGGAAAGTGGGGGATTAGCTTTATGAACTTACAGCTTACTATTGTTATCCCATCGAAGACCAAGGATTTTCATAATTTAACGGGTCAAGGATAGCAGACGGTTTATATACTGTGTTGCACATGTTTTAAGTTATTAACTTTGTGGTAACTTCCCACGACATCATATAAATCTTCTGCAGATTTTTTGTTTCGTTTCTTGTTGATAGAACTCAAAACCTATCCCGTCCTGTACATTTCCGAACTATTTACATGATTCTTTGTTAACAATTGGTTTGTTTACATACCTATTCCCAATGTCATGTACAGATGCACTGCCAAGTTAGTGCTTTTATTTTGTCTGTCCATGTTATCAATTTATATACCTGCCCAACAGCCTGGTTCGTATAATTAAATTGTCCTTTTAGATGCCCTTATGCAGTAGGTGCCAAATATTCTAGTTCTAAGGCCTTTAGTTTGTAGTGATTTAATAACATCTTCCATTAATTGTTATAAACTCTGATAGTTAATTTGGTTTTGAGCTATTTATCCATCATTAACTGTGTTATTAATGAAATTAACATTGTAAACTACGTGTAATGCATATGTGATAGTCTTTTCTGTTCCCACACAATTACTTGTTCGTCATTTCCCGTCTAGTGTACATCTTTTCCATCCGCTGGATGTAATTTATACTTTATTTATGCATTTCCTTCAAGCATAAATGATGGTGCCTAAAGCTGAGTTAAGAAAAGACTGATGCCATAAACTCAAGAGTTGTGCATATGCTTGCTTATTTTTATCCTTTCAAAATGCTGACATCGCTTATTTGTCACCAACTAAAGCACATAACTTATAGGAACCGTCTATAATTATTGAAGTATCCATTTTGCCTTATTTTATTTAAATGTTTTTCTTTCTTTATTTTCTTTAAAATATCTCTTAGTGCCTTCAAGCACAAGATTAACCACTGGAGCTGCTTAATGAGTTGTTCAAGCAAATTCTGGCAGGTGCAGGCCAGGGCTAAACAACTGATGTCTGCTCTGTCATCTTTGCGCGAAGTTAATTGTGAGTAACGCGTACAAGAAACCATTGTGCAAGTGTAGTCTTCAATAAAGTTATAGTATTTCAAATTTACTGACTATTATGTTTCTATTTTAAGTGAACTCAACACATAAAAGAGTGACAATCAATGTCCTTACAGAAGGGCTGAACAAAGCAGTAGTGGTAGTCGCAAAAGTGCTTCTATTTGTAAAGCATGACAACATAGCCCCATTGTGAGTACCTCCATTTAACGATACATTTTCTTGTTAATTCATGCCATCCCAATGAATCCATCTTTAAAAGGACAATTTAGTGAAATATGTCTTTTGAAATGTATACTAGTGAATAAGTAACCTCTAATAAGGGATGGATAGAAAATAATCCATAATATGAAACCACAGCGGGAGTAATAAGATCTAAGGAGCAAACACGAAAGTGAGCAATGCTTGTTTGTTAGTTGTTATGTTTAATCATTTGTATTTCCGGAAGATCCTAAATTAGGAGAAATATATGTTTCTTGTGCATAACTATAATCAATAGTTAACAAGCTTTCTTTCATCCGTCCGATTAATTTGTAGTGTTATTTGGTAATTCCTTGTCAAAATTTATGTTCGCTTGATGAATTTGCAGGTACTTTTTAGCATGCGATGTGGAACAAGCTATTTTTGTTCTATCGGTTTATGGACTACTTTGTGATGCAGTAAGGATTACTCATTACTTCTTCAACTCTTGAGTTATTATATATTTTGAACTATTCTGCAGTTGATGAGCCATTTTTTAACATTGCTTCTCATGTTCACACTTCATGGTTAATACCCTCTTGAAACTATATATGAATATGGCCCAAAATTTAATTTTCATTTGACTATATTCTATCATTAAAAGAACATGGTGCTAATGGCTGACGGATGGGCAATCACCTCCATTTTGTGAATTGCAATTTATCTTCATTGTCATCCTTCTTTCCAGGTCACGCTGATTTCTATCTTTGCCCCCTTCCCCCTTCCTCTGCTACCAGAAGTACATATTATAGCTTTAAATATTGTCATGTTATAATTTACAGTGGATTCATTGAGAACCATATTAGAGAACTGGCAGTTGAAGTTTGATTAATATAAGTACGTGCTTATGTGTCTATGAAATAATAGGGTTTTTTATATACGTACTCCCATTTCTTTCATATTTATAAAGATGCTGCTCTAATCGTTATATTTATAAGCCCACCCCTAAATCTTAGGGATGGTTAAATTTGTGTGTTCTTGCTATTTAAGAATAAAGGGAGATTTCTCGCCCTCTTAAATGACCTAAAGTTTTAAAAGGTTAATTAAGATATATCCCGTCAAATCTTTCATATTGTAAAAATACTACCACTTGTACTATTCAAACTCAAACTGGATTTAATGAGGAGGTAAAATTTCTAGGGACCTGTATCAGCTGGTGGGTTAATCTCTGAATATGATGATTTGACTGGTTGAGGGTTTACGTATAATTGTGCTCATTTACTTAGGATACCATGTAACTGGAAGAACTTAACGGGACTAGAAATATCATGGGAAAGAAAGTCGCTGGTGGCTTGGGTATATTACTTGAAAAGTGCATGCTAGAAGAGATTGAGATTGCAAAAAATGTGTGACAATGAGATTATTAATCTCTAAAATACCTAACATATCTGGTTGATTTTGTGGATCCGTGAAATGAAGGTTAGTCAAGTTAGAGCGTGTATAATATGTAATTATGATTGCAACATGGTGATATTCTTGCACCATTTGCTATTTCAATATCATCGCTAAACTTCCAAGTCCTAACTATCAATGGATGAGCAAAGTTGGGGTTTTCCATAATTCCCAGAATTTATCACATACCACATCTCGGGAGTGTTAAAGTTTGCTTAACGGCTATTTTAAGTTAACCAATCTTTTAGGTGTTAACCATAAATACAATACTTTCAAATTGTTTGTTTGTTTATTTGTTTTTTTTTGGGGGATTTTTCAATATGTGAACTCTGAATTCGACTTATTTTGAGTTAGATCTCCAAATATTTTTTCTTATTGAATAAACAGGGGCTGGTGAACAGTTCACTTTTTTGACTTAATTAACTTTACTTTTCCCACACATTGTCATGGTGATGTAAACTTGTGCTAAAGCACCTCTTGAAGAGCCTTCATATGACGAAATGATCTGATGCTTTTATTTTCTAGATCAAGGAAGGGGATCGAATAACATTGTTGGAACCATATCACAGAGTAATCGATTTTTCATGGAAAGGCAAGGTATGTTTTCATGCTATCGCTTTTTTTTACGCGTCGCGGGTGTACTACTTTATAATATTTTTTTCTGGTGTTCTTTGCATTCTTTAGATTTTTGTTACCTTGTGCTTGTGATTTTAAATGTCGTGAACCTCAAATGGTAACTTTGCACGACGTTAAACTATCAGATAAAAGTCTTACAATGGTGTAGATGAAATCTTCGGGAAATAAAGTTTCAAATATCATATAATTTCATATGAATCAAAAGATGTCTATTAGATACACACCTATGTTGTTCCTCTCCAAACTTTTTTGAGCAGTGTAATCTCTCTTTGATTCCATTTATTTAACTTCGC
Organism: Asparagus officinalis; assembly: GCF_001876935.1. Classification (NCBI taxonomy): domain Eukaryota; kingdom Viridiplantae; phylum Streptophyta; class Magnoliopsida; order Asparagales; family Asparagaceae; genus Asparagus; species Asparagus officinalis. Next base: position 39,020,841 of record NC_033802.1, on the reverse strand, counting down.
TTCCAAACCATGTGCATATTGTGTTCCTTGTGACTATTTTTTCACAATCTCTGAATTGAAGTTTGAATAGAAATCTTTTGGGTTCCTTTAGGATGACAAGAAATAGAGAGAATGCAGAAGTTTTAGGTTTGGCTCCCGTTTTCTATTGTTGTTTCTTAATTAATTTGCAGCATGCTGTTTACGAAACCATTCCACTTAGCTATCATCTTACTGATCAACTGGAAACCATTCCACTTAGATATCATCTTACTGTTCAATGGGAATGGAAGTAAATTAAGCTTTATTAACATTGTTATTTCCTTTTGATGATTTAAGCAGCACTATCAATTCAAATCTATCCGCGTGGATTTTGTGGAACAAATTCTAGTGAATGAAAAGACACCCGCTCCGTATCATGCAACCCGGGCTTCCATTCTTGCGCAACATAAACCGTGATAGTTCACTTTGTTACTTGCAATTTCATGCTAGCAAACTTGCTTTTCTTGGTTTCCTTCTGGTTGCATATGTGTGATCTACAAAGGGTTTGCGTGCATGGAGAAGGTTTGTATTTGTGAGAGCTTGTGTGATCTTCGGTTTTGGCTATGTTCTGGTCTCTTTTCCCCTTCATTGGTGTAATTATTGCTCTGAGTACAGTTTTGCACATCCGTGTTAAGGCTGAAATCATCTGAAGTGAATGTAGCTGTCTATGCAATTTTTTAAACTTCTTTGTAGATAAATCATTTTCATCTATAGCCCATTTGAACGAACGTACTCCATACTCGTGGGGCTGAATCTCATTTGAAACTTTTCGAATGTGCTCTATTACTTCAAGGAATCCGTTCCTTCATTCACTTTTCCTCTTCCGCATATCCACATTATTAGCCTTGAGTTCCTTCTCCAGACTCCCAACGCCTTGTTTGGTATGCGGGAATGAGTGAGAATTGAATGTAATTCCAACTCTTTATTTATGCGTACTAAACACGATGTATTTTTAGATGCTAGATAGAATTGCTGTTCCCACTTTATGTGAGAACTGTCATTCCCAACCATTTAACAAGGAATTGATATTCTCACTTAAGTAAAAATAAAATAATCAAATAATTTTCGATTATACCCTCCTTAATAGATACGATTAGATATAAAATCTTATACAAAAAATTATTTCTATAGAAATAATATCATTACCTGCTCGTACAAATATACAAATAGATGTTAAATATTAAATTAAAATACTATTCTTTGTTCGACTTTGCCCTAGTTCCATCGCATTTGCAGTAAAAAAAATTCTCGTCTTCGACTCGACGCGACTCAGTTAGGTAACCATTATTTCTTTTTAAAATATGTATGTGTGGCTAATCCTTACTTAATCTTTACAATAATTTTTATCTTTTGGCGACTCGGTTGTGTAATCTATTGGCAATTAGGTTTGTAAATATTTTATCTTTTGATGTATGATTTGAAGTTCTATTGAAGCATATATGCCATCTCTTTTCAGTATTTTTTTTCAAAGCATTGACAACAAGAAATAAGGTGCTTAATTGATGAGATTGAAACTTTATATTTTGATTAGAGGTTAACATGCTTAGGCTCGGGCACAAGCATGGCCCGGAAACCCGAGCCTAACCAGGTTTCGGGCCAAGGCCCCTTTGTTGGTGCCAACATCGGGCCCGGCCCGACCAGGAGAATGGCCGGGCCAGAGTTGCCGGGTTGGGCCGGGCCAGGCCGACCAGTGTCCGGCCCGGCCAAAACGGTCACAAAAGTGACCTTTTGTGTTGTCGGACCAGGTCGGGCCGGGCTGGCCCGACTTGTCCATTCCATAACGGCTAAAAGTGGCTATTTTTTATTTTTTACCTAAATACCCCCCAAAATGGTCAAAAACGGCTAAAATTTGAGGATATTTTGGTCATTGTCTAGGGGGCTGACTCTATAAATAGTGAGGGTTTTTATTTGTTTTTCTCATTCAAAACTCATCTACTTCTCTCTAATACTCTCTAATACTCGCTTTTACTCTCTAATTCTTCAATCAAAAGTCTTCCTCCTCTGATTATGAAGGACAAAACCCAACTCCTGGTCTTAAAATGAGTCCTAATACTCTTACTACAGGAGCTACAGCTACACCTAATCCTACTGATGTTGATCACGACTCTGGTGGCAAAGATTCTGCACCAAGAGCTCCTAAAAGGCCAAGATCTGATATGTGGAACTTTTTCGAGAAGATAGAAGTTACCAGAGATGAACACGGTAGGCTACTCACCCAGAAAGCTAAATGTGCATTGTGCGGACATATTTTCCAAGCTCATCATAAGAGCGACACCAACCACCTTAAATGCCATTTAGATAAACACAACAAATGCCAGACGCCTCAATGTGATATCCAACAATTTTTACTCTCCCAATCATCATCTTCTAGTAGTATCGGTAGCTGGAATTGTGACGCAGTCCGAGCCAGAAAAACGTTATTACGTTTATTATTCTTAAAAATCTTCCTTTTAAATTAGTAGAAGATGATGAATTTGAAGATTTGTTTACAGATGGTTTTTATCCCGCATTTAAAAAATTTTCTCGTCAAACTTGTCAACTTGATATTTTAAAATATTATCAAGAGGAAAAAGCAAAAATAATTTCTTATTTTCAAAGTTTAAACTATAAATTTTCTTTAACTTCTGATATTTGGATATCTAGAGCACATACTGGTTATTTATGTATCACATCACACTGGATTGATGATAATTGGTAAATATTTAAAAGAATTATTTCTTTTATTGCATCTGAAGAGTAACATAAAGTTATTAATATTACAAATTTAATAATTGAAGAACTTATAAAATTAGAAATATCAGAAAGAATATTTTCCCTTTCACTAGATAATGCAAGTAATAATAATCTAGTTGTTGATTATATCAAAACATCTCTGCTATTGCCATGTCATGGTGATATTTTTCATATTAGATGTGTGTCATATTTTAAATTTAATTGTTCAAAGTGCATTTGGTGAAATTAAATCCATGATAGAAAAGGTTAGGATAGTAGCTTATGCTCATAATACTTCTGAACAAAGAATTAAAAGATGAAAACAAGTCTGTAGAAGAAAAAAATTTAAAACCTATACTAATTCCAAAAGATGTTGACCATAGGTGGAATTCTACCTATGCAATGTTAAATGTAGCAATATAATATAAAAATTATAAATAATTTTATTGCTTTCTATACTTCTAGTTCTAGCTCTGGTAGTATGTATGGAATAACTGAGAATGAATGGACAGTTATATGTAATTTAAAAGAGATATTACAAGTTTTTTATGATGCTATCATGTTATTATCTCGCTGTTATAATCCAACCATTACTTTAGTTGCTTTATAAATTTAATAAGTATTTTAGGCCTATTCATATTATTTTTGGTTCGTGGGTTCTTATTGATCCGTGTTTGAAGGATATTGGCCTTCAAAGTTTGTTAAATTCTTTGTATGGTAATATGATAATAGACACTGATGATGGTTAAACCATTACTGCTCTTACTCATCATAATACTATTAGAAATTATTTTCAAAGATTATATGATGAGTATGCAGCTAAATATATTGTAACTACACATCAGTCTACAGCTTCTGCTTCTACGAGCTCAAATCGAGGTAAAAGAGTGAGTTTTGATAGGGAATCAATGGTAGTTGAGCTAACTGGTGGATCTGGACTTGGATCATCAGTGAAGATTTTTAAAATTAATCAATATTTAACTGCATCTTTAGTTAAATGTCAAAATAATAGTTTAGATATTTTGCAATGGTGGAAAGTATATGGAACAATTTCATATCCTATATTTTCCATCATGGCTCGTGACTTACTAACAGTGCAGGGTTTCACGGTAAATTCGGAATTCGCCTTCAGCACAACAAGACGTTTGATCGATGATCACATGACATCGTTAGATCTGTATACCGTACAAGCGGTAATGTGCCTACAAGATTGGTGAAGGTACGAGAAGAGAACACAAAACATCGATCGGATGGTTGGTATTGAAGATAAATTTGAAGAGTTGGGACTAGCAGGTAGATATAAAGAGTAGATATTATTCATCAATTTGTAATTTTTATTTCTTAGCTGAAAATTTGTGATAAATTATTTTAGAAACAGTTGCAAATGATAGTGATATAGATGAGTAGGTGCCAACCTAGTTGGGATGTATTCATCTATTTTGATGCGACGAATTCCAAAATAAATTTATAATTATAGATAATTTACTGATTATTAATAAAGAAGTTATTTTTATCATTTTAATTTTTATAATTTTTTGTATTGTAATTTATGTAATTACAAGTGATTAATAATATGATTGTTTTTATTAAAATTTTGTTTAATTTTTGGTTATGTATTCTTAAAAATTTAAAGAAATAAAAAAATAAAAAAATATAAAAAAACAAAAAAAACTGGGCTAGCCCGGTGCTCGGTCCGCTTAGACCCGGGCCCGGGCCTCAGTTTTGCCCGGCCCGAGCTGACCCGAGCCGTCCCGTTTGGATAGCCCTAGGGAAATTGTTAATGAATTCTTTCACATCAAGCTACAACCCCACCACTTTGGGCCCCACCTCTACAGTGAGCTTGTTGCCATGCTTTTAATTTTAAATTAAGAAACTATATCGGTTTGGCATATTCAGCACTCTGCTAATGGCCACGCCCATTATTTAGTTGAACTTGCTTTCAAATAGAAATGTATCTTTTTATCATATCTTTCTGAGGGTCTACAATATATCTGTAATCAAATTATCTATGAAGCAATATAATTGAGTCCATCTCAAGGACTCACAAAATCTAAAAAAGAAAAAAAAGAAAAAAAAAGAAAAAAAAAGAAAAAGAGAAGTTGTTAGAATATAAAAACATAGCCCTCAACCCTCATCACAATTTTAATGTTTTGATATAATTGGTAAGAGACTTTAAGATGGCGTCGCAACAACCCATGTTTAGATTCCATCATCCACAAAATTGAAGTTGATTTTATTAAACACCGCCATATGAGCCTAGGTTTCGGCCCATAAAAGAACATTCGACCTTGAAGTTTCAGTGCAATTGGTTCCGGAATTTAAGAGCAGTCTCAAAGTCAAAAGACCGTCTCATCAAGGTTGAGGACATTGCACAATGCCAATGAAGCCGTTGTTAGGTTTCTCAGATTTGACGCAGGAAACTGTTGATGTTGAAATCATTGGAAATATTTTGAAATCTGCTAAGTTTTTGTAAAATTTTTTTGGGGACCTTTCTTCATTGATATCTGTTGGAAGTTTTTTATTAGTTCCTTATCTGAATATGGAAATTTCAGTTCGGGTCAGATTGTGTACGGGGATGTCTCTATGATTACTAGAAGAAAGATTATAACTTTACGCCTGAAATGAGTACAGACTTGTGAAAACCCGAAATATATTTTTCTTTTTCCTGGCATCCCATTGATGAAAGTTTAATACAAGGTCAAAGTGGCACAATCTGGCAACAGTTTGTGCTCTTCTACCATTAACCACAAATTGAAATTGAAATTGAAAACAAAACATTTAGACTGCTACTTTTTGATCAAACATAATTCTGACACAAACTTGCACAGACTGCAATACTACATGAAATTGTACAAAATTTGGAGAAACTCTCTACCAACTTAAAAGCCCGTGCTAGAAATTAAAACAAAACAAAATAACACCTAGAGAAAAATAGCAATAAGTAGTACTTCATCCAACACAACATAACCACGCTTCAATAGCTCGAACTCTTTCTCGATTTTTTGATTCCTGTTCTAGAGATCCAATGCACCTTAAAACCTTGCATGCGAAAAAATTCTCCTCCAGTTCTTCAGGGAGCCTTCTGATTGCACGAGCTAAATCATTGTAAAGTGAAGTACCCTGTTCCATAACGAGAAAATGTAATGAATTTTATTTCTAAAGAAACATCAACCCATGCGAAAAATAAAATAAAATTGAAGTAAAAGAGTGTAGAAAGTCACCTTGCTTATCTTGAGTGCACTTTGGATAATATAGTTTGCATATCGGTCTGTCACAAGTCTTTCAAGTTTATCACTGTCGAACTCTGCGAGTTTTCGAACTAACACTTCACCTGCTGATGATTTGAGGCATGCTTCTATCACATAACTCCCATTTTCATCCGTTGACAAGTCCTCCAACTGATTCTTCAACACTCTACATATCTCTCTATCAAACTGACAGTCACCAATCTTCAGAGCAAACTGGATCACAAGATTTCTGCGGGGAAAAAAAAACAATAGCTTATAGTTTGAAACACTAATTAAACGCAACAAGATTACTAATAGAGAAGGATCACAAGATTTCTACAAAAAAAAGAAAAGAAAAAAAAGACAATAGATTATAGTTTGAAACACTAATTAAATGCAACAAGATTACTTCTAGATAAATCTATATCTTTACCCTTTGGAGGTTTTTGAAAGCGTCGAAGCATGGTACACAAGTCTATCTAGAATTTTTCGTTGCTGAGAATCTCTCGATGACTTGATGCATTCTTCAAGAATGACTTTTCCGATGGCACTTTTTCCAAGTTTCAGGCATTTCTTTGTGGCTGCGTCGAATATGAACTGAAAAAATTAAGGGGGAAAAAGTTAGACTACATAAATCTAATGTGGAGGTAAAAGGCTTTAGATATTGAAACTAACCAATTTCTGCCTGTAACTTAAGGTTCCAAGACAATACAGGATGAGTTTAGAGGCAATAGGATGCATCATTAGCTCAACCACATTTCCCTCGAGAGCAGAGGTGACCCAGTTGAACATGCAAGGACATTGCTTGACAAAATCAACGAACACCTTAACTGACTCAATTCTGAGGAAATACCCAAGAAAATCTCAGCATCGAAAACTAAAAAAAACTGGACATAAGTCTGAAATTAAGGAACATACCCATATTCATCTTTGGCTGCTATAGTAAGTATACGTCCATCTCGAGTTATATAGCTAATTAGATAGATTGGATCAACCAAGACGTCTTGACCGAGCAATAACCTCTGCAACCTTGAGCTCCCATCTTCACTGGTCATGACATCTAGGATCATAGAGGTAACATCTGATTGCGGGGCTGTCGGTTGGTAAATTCGAGGCAAATTGCCCACATTGGTTGAATTGGGATTAGAAGCACAAGGAATTTGATGAGAAGAGGGCATCGTTGAGGTTTGGATCATCCTCTGATCAGCTTCAAGCCTCTGAATCAAAGCTTGCCTTTGCATAATGTATTGTTGTTGCATGATGCAATGCTGTTGTTGCATGATGCAATGCAAAGCTTCGGATGATGAACAAGAGAAAAATAGAGGGAACTTTGAGTTGATGGTTGATGAATAAAGAGAGAATTAGAGTGCATGAGAGTAGTGCTACAGCGCTATGATTTATTTTATTAGCGGCGGGGGCGGGGGGGGCGGGCGGTGGGGTTCTTTGTTCGAGTCCTAAACGGGACAAGGATTGGACTCAGGCAGAATCATAGTAAGAATTGGAGGCAATATATAAATCCTACTGGGGAAAGGTTTTGTTAGACCCGAGTCCAATTAGAAAACTCGGACCATTACGGACAAGAACCCGACCCACTAATGAATGGCTCCCCTTGTTATGGTAGAACTATGATTCTTCTACAACCTTGACTCTTCTTAAATTCTGAGAGCACCGCTTGGAAGTTCACTGATGGAAATAGGAGTATTTTTTTTTTCTTTCTAAAAATTGTCATAAAGAGAATCTCTATATAAATCTGGATTTGATTGCACATAACCCCTTGTACGACCGTTGTTTTGAGCTTAGTAGCCTTAGTGACCCCATAGTGAACCTTATAGTTTTATCGTTGTAGATAGACCTAAAGTTAAATTTCTCTGACTCTTTACCCTGGGGGCGAAATTCTAAAAGTTATTGCCCATAAGTGAAATTAGTGGGTCTATCTGAGATAAGAGTAAAAAATATTTAACTGAAGGGTCCACATGCAACAATAAAACTATGGAGGTAGTAAGTTCAAAATAGCAATAATATAGGGGTCTACGTGCAATTAACCCCACAAATTTGTAATTAGATATTTGTCTCTTCCCCGCGGGCCGCATCAAAGGCATATCACCTTAGCTCTGAGACGATAGATTGATTTCTTGTGAAATCAACCAATCATCAGAAAGGAACAAACCTCCAAGAAAACACATCATGTTACACCACTGATTAAAAATTAACTATCAAAATTTGCTTTGTAACAAAGTTGAAGTTTCAACATTCTATTCAATCTTGTAATAGTCATCATCACCGAAGAGAAAAAAAAATTTACAATCAGGGAGAAATTATTGTTAGTTAATATAGGCAGGAAACCAACATTTCTCGGTTTGACAATTATCACTCCCTCTCAAACGAAGTGTCAGGAAGAAAGTTTGACAATTTTATTTGAAAATAAGTGCATTGTCCCCAACAAGCTCAATTCTATCCTTTCAACATGCCTACGGGCAGCTTCAGGTAGGTCTTTATAACTTCTTAGGGATGAGATATCACTCCCCTGCTCTTTATTAGAACTCCTAAAGAAGGTAAAACATATTTGCTTCCGTTCCCTTTACTAAACTCCCAAACAACATTTTATCTTTTCACTTCTATTCCCTACCTTTCCATTCCATTATTAACTTTCCGTTCATTCCCTTAGTAAACTCCCAAACAAAGCATAAAACTAAAGGGAGTTCCATTGTAGCTACTCTTTAAATCTACAGTAAACTCCTTTAATTTTAGCTCCTAAATAGTGGCCCCATGGTTCGGATACGGCTCGGATATAATACTTGTCATATTTGTACCTTACATATCTCGGATACGGATACAAATATGTCTTGGTAAAGAAAATTTATAACCATAATCGAATGCGGATACACATATACGTATCGATATAAGCGGATATACACACATATACAAAGTAAATATGAGAAAACTAGATAGTATTGAAAAAAATATAGTTTATATGATATAAGAGAGTTCATCAACATGTTCATTATATCTAAAAAGCTAGGATTAGATCTCTTGATCAACAAAATTAGCCTCAAATTCATTTATCTAGGATTAAAACTATTGCAACTATGTGACCTACATATATTCAGATATAGATACAGATAATTCACTACATTTAGTTATCATATCCTATAAGTTACATATTTTAACAACCATATCCGTATCCTAATAGGTATGGATATTTTCTCAGGTATGAATATTTTTGTGCACCCCTACTCCCAAAACATGCATCCCCGCTAAAATCCCCAAATCAGAAATGTGATGCCCCATTTTATAGTCCCACATCAAGTGGTGACTAAGAGTTGAGAGATTTTATAAGGTAAGTCATGAGTTCAAGTGTAGCATCGGCTAGTCGATTTGGCAATGGTTTGAGCTAAACAATACGCTACACTCAGTGGGTCTTATGACTTACAGCACACAAAGGGCTTGGGGGGCCGCAGCGAGACACATGATACCAGAGCATTTTTCCAGCCGCAGGTGTAGAGCTTGTCACGATGAGGATATCACATATATAAGGTGGGGTGATTATGATGCTCCCAATTATAGTCCCACACTGAGTCATGACCAAGAGTAAAGAGAGTTTACAATGTAAGTTGTTGGATTTTTTGGTCAAAACCGCTTTCCAAAAATGAGTTTTCAAACTATTTCAAACTATGTATTTATTAATTACTGGTATTTTTAGAAATTCTTAGTAACGTAGCAGAAAGTTAAAGTTTTGGTGTTTTAAAAGGTCATGCGTTCGAGGTTTGCCAACGGCAAATCGAGAATTATTTTTATTCAATTAATCCCTCATAAGTTCTAGTGGGTCGTGGGCCCGTTGGCCATGGGCCAATGGGTTGGGGATCAGGGCTAATCGGCTGAGGTGCTAAGTGGTGCTTTGTAAGGCATACTTTGTACTTCGTACGGATGCATCAGGGCTAAGTGCTCGCAGGTTGCTTCGCAGCTTTCGGGCGTGCCTCGCTTTCACAGCTTGCACGACCATCGCGTTTGCAAGAAGGAACAAGACCCTCACGTTTGCGCGAGGCTGGTAGCGACCCTCACGTTGTATAGTAACGTGACCATCATGTTCAGATGTTTCTTCATGCTATAATTAAAACTACATGCAGCAGTTACAACAATTAAGTCATTTGTTGTTACAATTATAATTGTCATTATGATTTATAACAGTCAAATGACCCTTAAGCTGACCTTAGAGGCCTATAAATAGAGCCCCTTGGAGCAGCTCTAAAGATACGAAAAGAACATTGAAGTATTTAAGATGTTGTGCTGTTGCTGCAGAGTTTGAAAATGTGCAAGCTTTAGTCTGTGCCCGAAGGAACAAAGCCCTGAACTGAAAGGTTATTACAGATCAAAAGTTCCATGTCTTAACTGAAAGGTTTTTTTGAACCAAAAGGTTTAACAGATCAAGGAGACATTTACTTGAACCGAAAGGTTTTTAACCGTAAGGTTTAACAGATCGAGGAGATCTTTGCCTTGACCGAAAGGTCTCATAGATCGAGGAGATCTTGATAGTACTTGGTCGGTGCACACCAGTGTACTGTACTGTTGTTCCTGAAAGCAGTTTGATTTTGGGATCCTTGCACCAAAGTAGGCCAAATATTGCTTTAAGCATAGCGTTTCATAAACGTACATCAACTAAACTTAAAAAAGTTTTAAAAATATAGCACTTCAGCTATCTACTAGATTTATCTATTTTATTCAAGATTTAGCCACATGCATCAACAATCTTAAAGTAATATTTCTGATCAACAATGGATCCTGCAAGGACACTTAGAGTGGACTGTCTTAAGTTAGAGAACTTTGACGGATCCAACTTTAACGCATGGCGTCAAAAAGTAATTTTCGGGATGCAACTCCTGAAAATCTACTATGTGGTTTCTGAGGAGAAACCCGACTCTAAAGAAGATTTTGAGTCTGAAGCCTCTTGGGCTAGAGATGATCACTTCTGTAGGAGTTATCTCCTTAACTGCCTAACCGATCATTTAGCAGATGCTTACACCAACAAGCCCTCTGCAAAGGAAATCTGGAATGCTTTAGAGGACCAGTACAAGGATGAAGAGAAGTTGTCCAAGTCTCACATCATTGACAAGTTTTCGTACTTCAAATTCGAAGATGACATTGTGGTTTTGCCTCAAGTCAAAGAGCTTGAAAAGCTTGTTATGAAGCTGAAGGGTGAAAAGATTAATCTTTGTCAAACCTTCATTTCTGGTATAATTATCAACAAGCTTCCTCTATCTTAGATGTTATTCTCCACTGACCTTCAGAGAAGGAAAAGATAGGTGAATCTGTCTGATTTGAAGAGGTTCATTCGGATCGAGGATGAGATTCGGACTCGCACGAAGAATGAGCTCCTTGCTAAGCAGAAGGCGTCTGCTAACATGGTGGCTGCTAACTCTGAGAAGGGTACTAGTTCTTCTTTTAAGAAGAAGAAGAAGTCATTTAATAAAAAGAAGAACCAAAACCCGAAGAATCTAAATGTTCAGAAGAAAGAGTTCAAGAAGATTGGCAAATGCTTAAACTGTGGGAAGCAAGGTCATTTTTCCAAGGACTGCAAAGCACCAAAGAAGGGAACATCACACAATATTAATGAAGTTGACAATTGTGGGACTATCTTTCATGTGACAACTCTCAACAACATCTCTAGTTGATGGTTAGACACAAGTGCTACCTGTTATGTCTGCTCCAACAGAGATTTTTTCTCTTCTTATATTGCTGCCAAAGAGAACGTATCAATGGTTGATCGCTCTGTAGTGCTTGTTCTTGGAACTAGAACTGCGATGTTGACTCTCTCTTCAGAAAAGACTCTCACATTAAATGATGTGAAACATGTTCTCTCAATTGCCAAAAACTTAGTCTCTATAATCCTGCTATGTGACGCAGGTATGAGGTTGGATTTTCAAGGAGGAAAGACTTTGTTATCTTTTAAGAAAATGTATTTTGAAAATACATATCATACTAATGACATGTATAAGATTAGTACTATTGTACCCAACTCAGTTATAAATAAAATATTCTCTTCTGCTTACTCCTCTATGTTATGGCATTATAGACTAGAACATGTAAATTATAGAAAATAGTCTAGCATGGAGAAGTTATGATTACTTCCAAACTACAGAGGTAATAAACCTGAGAAGTGTAAAGTCTGCTCGTAAGCGAAATTGACAAGGAAGCCATTTCCAAGTGTCACAAGAAGCACCAACATATTGGATCTGATTCACTCAGATACTTATGACTTCAAGAGCTTCGTCACTCGAGGCACCATAAAGTACTTCATCATCTTCATTGATGACCATTCTCGCTTCTGTCATGTATACCTGCTAAAATCTAAAGATGAAGCCTTCACTAAGTTTATTAAGTTTTGGACTCGTGTGGAGAAGCAGCTTGGACTTCAGGTGAAAAGACTCAAGAGCAACAAAGGAAGAGGGTACCGATCTAAGGGGTCGGAAGCTTACTTTAAAGAGCATGAAATCATTGCTGAAACTACTGCTTTATATTCTCTGCAATCCAATAGGATTGCAGAAAGAAAGAATCACACATTGACCGAGATGCTGAATTCGATGCTAATCCCATCTGGTCTACCTACCTGCTATTGGGAAGAGGCTATGTTGATGGCTAACTAGATTCTGAACAGAGTACCCTATTCTAAAACTGACAGTACTCCTCATTAATTATGGTTTGGATATCCAGATCCTTTGGATAATCTCAAAGTGTGGGGGTGTCTCGCATTTGTTCGAGTTCTAGATATTAGAAGGCCTAATCTCGGACCAAAGGCAAACAGGTGTGTGTTTCTTAACTTTGCAGAAGATAGCGATGCTTACAGATTCCTGGTCCTTAGAACCAACTTCGTCATTGAAGCTCGTGATGCAGAATTCTTTGAGGATAAGTTTATTAAGGATAAAAATTTATTTCTCAAAAATATACCAGAGAATACTGGTACGTCAGATGCACTAGATATCGTTGAAGCTCGGGATGCAGAGAATGCGGGTACGTCATAAGCACCAGAGGAGCCAGTTTCGAGAGAAACTAAAAGTGTTAATGATGAAGGAGTTACCGATCCACCTTCCAAGAATGTCAGGAGACAGAGAGATTTTGGAGATGACTTCATCAACTATAATGTGGAAGGAGATCGGAGATCCACAAACTTTCCAAGAAGCAACACAGTCAACAGGCGTTCTTCTGTGTAAAGAAGTTATAGATGATGATATGAATTCATTGATCCAAAATCACACTTGGGAGCTGGTGGATGTACCTGAAGGTATAAAGCCTATCAGTTGCAAGTGGATCTTCAAGAAGAAGCTTCGTCCTGATGGTACTATTAAGAAGTACAAAGTAAGACTAGTGGCAAAAGGATTCTCTTAGAAAGAAGGAATATATTTCTTTGATATCTATGCACCGGTTTACAAGATTACTACCATCAGAGTGCTTATCGCATGGGCAGTTATAAAAAGGTTTGTCATACATCAGATGGATGTGAAGACTGTTTTTCTCAATGGAGATCTCACAGAAGAGATCTACATGGAAAAATCAGAAGGACTTGATGCTCTAGCTGGTAAAGTTTGTAAACTTGTTAAGTCTCTATATGGACTTAAGCAGACATCGAAACTCTGGGATGAGAAGTTTGATAGGGTTTTTCTCAACAATGGTTATCAAGTCAGTGAATCTAACAAGTGCCTATATATCAAGGTCACTGAAGGAAATGTGATGGTTATCTGCCTTTATGTGGATGATATGATCATCATCGGGAGTAATTTGGAGATAGTAATATCTACCAAGAATTTTTTTTCAGCACAATTCAGCATGAAGGATCTTGGAACTACAGACGTAATTCTCAGAATCAAAATCATATACTCTGAGAGGGTATTGGATTGTCACAATCTCATTATGTTGAGTGCATGCTAAAAAAGTATGACTACTACGACCTGCTAGAACTGTCAGTGCCGTATGATTATAATAATAAGCTACAACCAAACAATGGAAGACCAGTAGAGCAGCTAAGGTACTCAAAGATCATTGGGAGTCTTATGTACGCGATGGGCTGCACAAGACCAGACATAGCATTCGCTGTAGGAATGCTTAGTAGGTTCACAAGTAATCCTGGAAAGCTTTATTAGGATGTTGTTCAGAGATTGATGAGATATTTGAAAGGAACTACAGGTCTGGGCCTATTCTACACTGGATATCTAGCTATAATCAAAGGCTATTCAGATGCTAGCTGGTGCTCAGAACTAGATGAGTGCAGATCTACTAGAGATTTTGTCTTCACCATGGGTGGAGCTACCATCTCGTGGAAGTCTAAGAAGCAGATTATGATTCCACAGTCATCGATAGAATCTGAGTTCTTTGAACTCTGTATTGCGAGAGATGAAGCTGAGTGGCTCAGTTATTTTCTCTGAGACCTTTCATTGATAGAATTGCAAGGCGTAATTACTATCTATTATGATAAACAGGTGGTGAGTGCTGTGGCAGTGAACTCGATGTTTAATGGAAAGAAGTGGACTATTCGTCTGAAGCATAGCTATTTGAGTGAACTCATTTGCCAAGGAGTTATCTCTGTGATTAACATCCGATCTTCAGATAATATGGCTGATCCTTTGACTAAACGTCTGAAAAATAACATAGTCGAAGGGGCATCTGCTGAAATGGGCCTTAAAGTTTTGCAAGTCTTACAAATACTTACCATGTACATCAAGTTATTAGTTTAAATCTCATGCTACTAATAATAAGATAATTGGTTCAAAAGTTAAGTAAGATTTGTAAAGTTTGGTGAGTCTTACAAATACTTACCATTTACATCAAGTTATTAGTTCAAAGCTTACACTACTAATGATAAGATAATTGGTTCAAAAGTCAAGTAAGATTTACGATTGAAATCCTATCATGGTATAGAGGATGGTTGTTAAGCCTTAATGAGTCCAAAGCATTTTGGATGCGGGCTGTTGGATAGGTAACATGCCTAAAGGACTCACTGATGATACTATCATGTAAAGGGGATGGTTGTTAAGTCTTAATGAGTTCAAAGCATTTTGGATATGGGGTGTTAGGTAGAAAACACACCTAAAGGACTCACCTAGAATCCTATCATGAGAGAGGATGACTCTTAAGGCTTAATGAATTCAAAGCATCTCGGATGCGGGATGTTTGATAGGAAACATAACTAAAGAACTCACCTATACCTGGATGGAGATTTGACTGTCTCCTATGGTGTCTTGTGGAAAGATACCTAGAGCCCTAGCATAAACCAAGACATGCACAAGGCCATAAATGTGCAAGGCAAAGGCAAATGCAAGTGTGGTTCAAAGTGAAAACTACCACAGATGAGTTTAATCATGTGTGATCACTGGATTTTTAGACATGTCCTAGTTTAAGTCTCTGCGACACCATGTATCTATCTTTTATTCAGTTGGTCTAAGGGGGATTCAAGTCTTTGCGACATCTATCTTATGCACAATGATTGAAACAACGGTACGGTTACACGACACTAGTTTAAAAATTTGTGGGGGATTAATGTTGGATTTTTGGTCAAAACCACTTCCCAAAAATGAGTTTTCAAACTATGTATTTATTAATTACTAGTATTTTTCAAAAATCCTTAGTAGTGTAGCAGAAAGTTAAAGTTTTGGTATTTCAAAAGGTCATGTGTTTGAGGCTTGCCAACGGCAAGCTGAGAATTATTTTTATTCAATTAATCCCTTATAAGTTCTAGTGGGTCGCGGGTCGTGGGCCATGGGCTAATGGGTTGGGGATTGGGGCTAATCAGGCTAAGGCGCTAAGGGACGCTTTGTAAAGCGCAATTGTAGGCAATAAAAATTACCTGGGTGTCAAAGCTCGCTTGACTGGCCCCGCCATTTGCATTCAACATAGCCCAACAAAAGCTCACCCACAGAGCTTAACTTTGCCTGTTTATTGAGCTCACCTGTAGAGCTCAATCTCGCCCAATTGTTGAGCTTGCTAGAAGAGCTCAACCTCGTCTATTTATTGAGCTCGCCCGTTGAGCTCAATCTCGCCCAATTGTTGAGTTCACCCATAGAACTCAACCTCACCTATTTACTGAGCTCGCCCGCACAGTTCAACCCTACCTGATCCCTGAGCTCTTGTTGCGAAGCTCAACCTCACCTAATCTCTAAGCTTGCCCGCGAAGCTCAACCTCGCCTAATCATTAAGCTCGCTCGCATAGCTTAACTTCACCCGTCTTCTTTGTTCGCCCGCACGAAAAAATTCGCCTGAATGCTTCGCTCGCCCGCACGAGCCAAGCACGCCTGTAGGTACTTTGCTCACACGAACTCCGCTTGCCAACGGACACCAGCTCACACGTTGGAGGGGCCCGCCAACCGACCTCAATTGTTCGTCAAGTTCACCTACAAGCTTACCTGAGCATTCAGACAGCTCCCGAACTCTTTCGTAGCTTTGCCAGCCTCGCCTGAGCAATGCAAGCGGGCTGCTTGCTTAAGGGAGTGGGCCTACCCACTCCTCACGTCCTGGATGATGATGAGGCATAGCTCTCCTCACCTATAGGTGGTCACATCTCATAGCTAGGGGAGGGCATGATGCTCCTCACCTATTGGTGGTCATATCCCACAAATCAAGGGATGACCCATGCTATCCCTTATCTATTTATAGGACCCCTTTGCCAACGTAAAAGGGGTTCAGATAACAAATTTGTTGAGAAGCTTGGCATTTTCAAGACTCTTCAACCAGAGGCTGGATCATTTGGGGACTTTCTCTTAAGGCTCTTGGCTTCTTCTTTTTGGAGACTAGTTAATTAGCTCCCTCAAGGCTCTTCAAATAGAGATTTACATTCGATTTCTTGGTAGAACCTTCCTAGCTTTTTGCTTGGGTTGTTGAAGTAGACTCAATCTGAGCTCTCAGATTTGATGCTTATCAGCTCTCTACAAACCCTTGCCGTGTAGCTCTCTCTAAGCTTGTGGCTTTGGTACTTTTTGAGCTTGGGTATAGTCAAACTAAATCACTCTACAGCCTCTACTGAGCACTGAAGGCCTAACTGTAACTCTAATCGGATCGTCCAAGGGAAGCAAACTCGACGTGAGCACCAAGGGAGGTGTCCTACCGTTGCCAACGAACCCACGTTAAATAAGAAGGGCCATTCCCTTCTTCTTTGTCATAAACATTGATTGTAGTTTGTAATAAGCTAATCTCATAAATACAAAGGACCCCTCGAACTGGAAGTTAATTTTTACACCCGACAAAAGATGGCGATCACAATGGGAGAAACCATTCACTCAGATGAATTGGTGGTGGTATAGTTCGATGAAGTTACGGAGAGGACAACTGTTGAGTCCCTTATGATCGAGTTCGACCAAGCCAAGTATGAAGAATACTTGTCTTCTTCCTCCTCTGGTAGCCACGCATCATGTAAGCGCTACATAGTCACGCGTGTGGCCCGACCCCAAGTGGTCGAGGCAACCATGCCTGAGAGCTCTACCCGAGCTAAAGCAGGGGGTTCTATTTCCCCCAAGCCAATCAAAGCTAAGCATGCAAGCCAAGGGATTGCCCGTTGGGTCGCTAAGCGATCCGCACAGTCCCCCATGCAAAAGGAGAACTTAGTGCGCATAGGCGATCTTTCCTTCGCCGTCGACATGAGTCTCCCCCTCTCCAAAGGAGCATGACAACAGTGACGACAAGCTCTCACCCATTAGGAAGCCCAAGCCCCCACTCCCTATGATGGTTTGAATTACCATTCAGACCTGAAAAGTGCCAAGCAGGAGCATAAAGTTCCTAGTTTTAGTGGACCTGCTCGGTCAGGTGAGCCCACCCATTTAGGATGACTTCGCTCAATTGGGTGAGTCCCCAAAATTGATGGACTTGGTATTTCAGGCGAACCTAATGCTTCAGGCAAGCCCCGCTCCAGCAGTCGAATTCCCCTCATAGGTAGACTCAGTGATTCAGGCGAGCCTACCTATCTAGGCGGGTTCCTTTGCATTGGCAGAGCTCCCCATCTGGGTGGTCTCAACAATTCAAGCGAGCCCACCAAATCAGGTAAGTTTCGCTCTTCAAGACATCCATCCAAATCATGCGAGTCGCCAAGATCAGGCGAGATCCATGATTCAGGCAAGCTCCGAGAAGGACCACCTGAGAACCAGCCTTAGCCAAAAAGGCAAAGCTAGAAAAACTCAAGCATGCGAACCTCGCCTGACTGAACAGACGGCACGAGCTTGCCAATAGTTGCCTGAAGCTCGCTCAAATTCCAAACCTCGCCTGACAAGGCAAAGTCGCCTGAATGAACAAATGGCTCGAGCTCACCAGCAGTCGGCTAAAGCTCATCCGAACTCTGAACCTTGCCTATCAAGGCAAGGTTGCATAAAGTCGACACTTGGGAAATTTCCCAAGTGTTCTCATTCTGACTCATTTGCGTCTCCTTCGTGCGATTGCACACTTGGTCCTTCTGATGCTAGGGGTCGCCACCACCAACCTGCAGGAGATCTTAGGGATTATCTAACTCGCAAACGCACTATTTATGCGGTGGACCCTTAGTTCCATTGCGAGAAGCACATCCGGGCAGTACTTGTTGACTGCCAGTGCAACGAGGCACCGAAGCCATTATTGTTTGAGAGGCTTCCTCGACAGTTTCCTGAACTAAGACGCTATCGCCGAAGACGCAATAGTCAGAAGAAGCGAGCCATTGCCGACTTGGAACTCCCGGCAGCCACATCAACATGGTAGGGAAGGGTAAAGCCTGGCATTCGGATTCATCAGATCCTGAATATACCCAAGGGTTCAGATGACCCCCTGTTGAAGAGGGGGGTGTATACCAACACACTCGCCTTCAAACAGGAGCAACTATCCTATTCGATTATGTTCGTTTGTCCCCCCATCTACAACAATGAGGATGAGGTGTGCTCAGCAGTAGTAACATCTCAAACCTTAAGCTCAGCTGATAATCATATTTTATTACAATTTTATACCCTCATTATCTATTTTATATGAATAAATATGTCACTAATAATTGTTTTTATCTTTAAATTCAGGTTAATGAAGAATAAATTCTAAAAATCTCATATCTCATCAAAAACCCTTGATTTAATGAAGAAATGAAGCACAGAAGCCCATTGGAAAATCAATTGCCAAATTATCCAAAAGCCCAAGTTAAAAAGAAGAATTAAAGCTCAAAATGCTAAAGGCCCAAGCCCAAAAGCCAAACACAAGAAGAAGCTACGGGCTAAAAAAGGAGAGAAGCAGCCATCGATAAGCACATCGATGGGCACATCGATAAGCCTATCGATGCGCCTATCGATGCTCGCATCGATACGCTTATCGATGCCCTTATCAATAGCTACGACATTCTGTTACAGATCAAAGGCTGAAATTTGTTGGTTTTGGATAAGATTTGAATCCAAGGGCTCTCATTCACTGATGTTTACTATAAATAGGGGTAGAGAGTGAGGGATTAGGGGTGTGAAAATTTTTGTAACTCTATTTGGAGAGGAGTGTTACTCTTAATTGAGAAGACCTTCTAAATTTGTAACTTTTGTTACAATTAATAAAAGAATTTTTCTCCACTTTAAAATTTTCTTTTCTCCTCTTTGTTGAATGATAAAGATGGAGATGAAGAGCAATTTGAAGGTTTACATTTCTTTTATTTTCCTCTTTTATTTTTTTAGTAATTTCTTTATTATTGCTTATTAGTTAGATTTACATTCATGCTTGTAGTGTAGATTTATTTTCTTGTCTTTTTATTTCTTTTTACACTTTAATTTATAGAGTAGATTTATTTTCATGTATTCAATTTTTATAATTTATTTTGTAGTTTAGATTTTAATTCTTTGTAGTTAGATTTATTTTTTGTTCATAGTTTAGATTTTTCTTTTCTTTTTATTTTTGTAATTAGTTCTTTTTTCTTCTTGCTTTTATTTCTTAAGATGTGAAATTAATTCTTGTAGGAATCTTAGAATTGTATGAAACTAGTCTAATTTTTTTATATTATATGAATTATTCTCTTTCATTTAAAAGGTTCATGTTTAGGATAATCAACTAGAAAACTAATTGGTAGAAGAAGAATTTGATAACCTATACTTATCTTAAATGGTTTGATAGGTTATGCTTATGAATTTTAGAATTACTATCTTGTTATTGTTCTATCATGAATTGTAATTTTTCTTAGATGATAATTTGATAGGTTATGCTTTCCTTAAATGGTTTGATAGTCTATGTTTAATAAATCTAAAGTAAAATATGATAAAAAGAGAATAGTTTGTATTTTACAATTGAAATTAGCTAGTGGATTCAATTCTAGATTTCTCATATCTTTAATTGAATCCTCCATCTTTTGTTTTCTTGTTTTTCTCTCTTTTTATTCTTGCTTTTTGTTCTATTCTTTGATTCTTACTTCTCTTCTCTAAAATTAAATTTATTGTTACTTGCATATATTCACAATAATCACTCTCACTCATCATAACTCTCACACTTATTCTTTAATCCTAATTTTTTCACGCTTAAAACACAAGAACAAATTCTAATAATCTCTTAAAATTACCTTCCTCGTGAGATTGATAACTTTTTATACTATAACTTGATCAATTGTGCACTTGCAATTTTGGTACATAATTATGCCGCATCATCAGCCTACGGCAAGCACGCAGAGGTGCACATGGCGGAGGCCTCTGATGACCTCACTAAAAGTTTGAGGAGTAGCAAGCAACCATCAACTCTCTAAGGGAGATGATGGAACAACTGCTCAACGAGAAGAAGAAGAAGAGGAATTCATGAAATCGACAAAGACCCTCAAGGAAAAGAGAGCGAGAGCTTACTCCTCCTCACACAACTGAAGAAGAAGATAATCGTGAGCCACATTCGGATTATTCTAACAAATTCTCGGGAAGACACTCGCATTCAGGCAGCACTCCCCGAGACAAGAGGTTCGATGAGTTCCAGAGTTAGCTTAACGCCTTGAAGCTCCAGAAGAACATGAACGAGCTTGGGGTGGTTCGATCGTATCCAGTCGAATAGGACACGGTCGCCTACCCGGCAAAGTTCAAACCAATGAGCCTGGTCCAGTTTGATGGAAAGGGCTCTCCCTCACATCACATCTACTATTTCCTATCTCAGACGGGATTCCCTCATGGGAAACGACATCATTCTCACCCGACTGTTCATTGGTACTCTGAGAGGTGTGGCCTTTGAATGGTTTCGTAAGCTATAACCAGGCTCCATCACAACATGGACCGATGTAGAAAGGTTTTTCTTGGCCCGTTTCTTCGACGATGACACAGAAGTGTCGATGGCCACCCTGCTTGCTAACGGACAAAAGAAGACGGAATCAGTCAACTAGTTCATCAAGAGATTCAGGAATTGGTCACTTCAGTGTCAGGACCAAGTCTCCTTGAGCACCCTAGTTGAGATGTGTCGTAACAACATCTCAATCAACATTCTGTCCAGAATCGGCGTGGTGGAAACCTAGACCTAGAAGGAACTTGTTCACCAAGGTGAGCAAATCGAGAACATGATCAAAAGATTGGAAGCCGAAGAACCTCAGTCCAAGAGTAGAGCTTCAGAACCGAACACCTCTAGGAACCCTCAGTCAAGAGGGAAGGAGATCATGGCTGTCGATTCCACTCCAGCGCTGCCAACAGGACAGCACAGAGGCAAAAGCCCAAGCCCTTCGAGTAACGCCCGCAAAGATAATATGACTTCACGAAAGACCAGGTGGTGGCTACCTTCAACACTCTTCTCAAGAGCAATATGATCAAACTGTGAGAAGTCATGAAACCTGAAGACGTGAACAAAACCAATGATCCAAGTTACTGTGCGTACTATAGATTTGTTGGTCACCACACCTCCAAATGCTATATCCTTGAGGATAAACTACAAGCTCTTTATGATGCATGAGTCCTAAATAAGGAGAAGGTTCAGAAAGTGGTGGCTACAAACATGGTCACCCTTTAATTCGGAACGGGTCTCTCTGAGGTTCATACACCGGCAAGAGTCGTGCCCATCCCCAAGGCGGAACTGAAGATTGTCAATGATGATCCTCATAATCAACGAGGAAAATGGTTGGTAGCACAGACCTTACCATCAGAACAAGTGATGTGGGTTCATCTCAATCTCCTTAATAACGAGCAATGGACTTCCAACAAGTCTAAGGGAAAATCTAAGCTTTGTAATGTCATTTTGACATTTCTAGACGATAACAAAGCAGAGGTAGCAACCCTCACCAATTCTAACGAGGAGGCAGACACATTGATCACCTGAGCAGGGAAGGACTTTGCCAAGATCTACCCTCCGATGACAGAGAATCCGTTAAGGCCACCAATAGGACTGCCACCAACAGTTCAACTAAGTCATGATAGGTCGAGCTCGAGTGGTCAACCCTTTCGGTTCAACCTACTCGCTTAGCTAAAGAATATTCTAGCCAAGATTACTCTGCATGAGCTCCTACGGTTGTCCAACACGACCTACGAAGCCCTACGAGAGGCGTTGACTAATTCAGAAGCCTTTGCCACATATTTCTTGCCCACTCCCGAAGAGGAGGCAGAAATGGGATGTCCACAGTGCTTCTAGACATCCAAATAACAGATCCCCTGCATTACTTTTACTCCAGAAGACATGCTCATCAAGAGCATGACTCATGATCGACCCCTGTATTTCACATGATATATCAGCTCCTCGAGAGTAGATAGGATCCAAGTCGATCTGGGGTCTGCACTAAGCATTGTCCCCCTGAAGCTCGTCAAGCACTTGGGGGTGCCTTAAAATCGGTTGTCCTCGATGACCACCACCATCTTCAGCTTCAACACTACCGGAACCCGACCACTTGGGAAGATTCATATTAAATGTCGACTGGGTGACATGAAAACTGATGTGGCCTGCTACGTCATTGACGCAGAACCCTCCTATAACATGCTATTGGGCCGACCATGGATCCATAGCAACAGGATAGTCCTCTCCACATTGCACCAGTGCTTGAAATATGTGGATGACTATGACCAAGTGAAGACAGTAGTTGCAGATAAACAGCCCTTCAAGGGAGTCAAAAACTATTTCACTAATTCTCTACTCTACCATGACCCCGAGTCAAGCAACCAGCCTCCAGTCGATGAACCTGGCAGCAACAATGAGGCTGATAGTGAGCCCAAGAACAATAAGGGTCTCATCTTTAACGATATTGAACCCATTGTGATTGGCTATGAAGGCCCTACTGTAACCGACGTTGATGAAGCAAATGAGTTTTTCTTGAGTGAAAGTCTCATATTTGCTTATTTGTCATCCGGTTCGGAACCTGTTAATGATGAGTTCAGCAACTCGATCTCAAGGGTGTACAATGACCTTTCCCCACACTTGCCTCTATACTCGTCGTTTGTCACCAATAGACAAATGATTGAGTCCTGGCAAGCTGTCTTTCTCATACCCGCACTGAATATTTTCCAACAAAAGATTATCTTTGAAAGGATAGACTAACCCACACGCACACTATGGGATGAGTCAGTCGAAGATGAACCCGCTCCTCAATTATCATGTTACAGCCCCATTGCAAAATATATGATGGAGAGGATGGGTTATGACTTCATCTGCAAGGAAGGCTTAAAGTACGGGAAAGGCCGGAAGACGCCCCTTTGACATGCCTATGTCCCCAGAGGGAGGCCTGACAATTACTATGGAAAAACCCAAAGAGGGATAGGTTACTCCTCCTCTTCCTTGGAGTTGTACTCCAATTTCGACAGAATATCCGATGATGCTCGCCCAGATGATTAATCATCAATATCCTCGATTTGGGATTCAGATGTCAGCATCGGAGCCTTGTTCAAGAACCTCACAGTCAACATGACTACGGTCAATCCCGCTGAAGTCCAAGTGAACGAACAAATTCCGCTTTATGATGAAGCATGAGATCACCATGTTAGTGTCCAGTGGAGTGGTCGCTTCGAATAGCGTGAACCACCCACAAAAGACAAGATCCTTCAAATTAACATGGGAGATGAGGCAAACCCTAAACCCATATTTATCAGTGACATCTTACCTCCCCAGGAGAAGGAAGACCTCATATCCCTCATACGGGAGTATATCGATGTCTTCGCATGGAATTATATGGACATGCTTTGTCTTGATCCTCAGATCGCTATGCATCACCTCAACATCTGCTCAGACACCAAACCCGTCAAAAAGCAGCAGAGACGGTTTCATCCACAAATCATGGAGGTAATTGAAGCCAAAGTGAAGAAGCTGATCAAATCGGGCTTCATCAGAGAAGAACAACACCCCAATTAGGTGGCTAACATTGTTCCGGTCCTGATAAAGAATGAATTTCCTTTGCCCATCACGAATGTCATCATCGAGAGAATGTCCTTCATAGATGGATTCTCAAGTATAATTAGATCAAGATGCACCCTGAGGACGAGTCGAATGCTACGTGGATGACCTGGTCATAAAGAGTCGTGACAAAGACGATCACCTTCACGACCTGAGAGTCATGTTCGACCTCATGTGCTCCCATCGACTGAAGATGAACCCTACAAAGTCATTCTTAGGCATGACGAGTGGCAAGTTCCTCGGATTCTTCATCACAGGGGGATCCACATCGACCCAGACAAGGTGCGAGCTATCCAAAAGCTCTAACCGCCCAGGAATCTCAAGGAATTGAGAGAACTACAAGGATGTTTAGCCTACATCCGAAGATTCATCACAAATCTTTCAGGTAAGTGTCAACCCTTCTCCAAGTTGATGAAGAAAGCTGTTTTCTTCGTATGGGACGAGCCTTGCCAACAAGAGTTCGATGAGATCAAGACTTATCTCTCGAATTTGCCTATCTTACCATCCCCCTTCTCTGGGAAATCCTTCCTAATCTATGTGAGAGCAATGAAGCATTCTCTCGACTCCCTCTTAGCACAGAATGATGATGTCGACCATGAGCAAGGCATCTACTACCTGAGTAGGACCCTGTAGGGAGCCGAGCGGTGATACCCCATAGTCGTAAAGGAATGTCTGGCACTAGTGTTCGCAATTCAAAAAATGTGATACTACTTAGTTAGTTAAACCATTCATGTTATCTCCCTGATAAATACTATCCGAGTCTTCATGACACAGTTCGGGTCCTTGAACCGGTGCCTAGCGCGATGGACACTCTTGCTGTCTCAGTATGACATCCACTTCATGTCACAGAAGTCTGTCAAAGGACAAGCAATTTGCGATCTCATGGTCAGTCATCTGCTCGAGTCGAAGATTGACCTGTTTGAAAACATGCCGGACGAAACCCACGAGGTCAATGCAACCTCACAGGAAGAAGCTTGACGATTATACTTCGACTGCGCCTCTCGCGTGGGCACCAGTGGGTCTATCATCGCAGGTGTGGGGGTTATCTTGGTTTCTTCGCAAAACCATGTATTACCCTGATCTTTCTCTTTTAACAGAGCCTTGTACCAGTAACGTGGCTGAGTACAATGCGCTGCTTATTGGACTTGACTTTGCTAAGGAATTGGGGGTGAAGCATCTTGAAGCTTTTGGTGACTCTCAACTCATTGTCAGACATATAACGGGAGAATATGAGGTTAGAAATGATGACTTAATCCCATATCACCAAGCGGCCATTAAGCTAGCCGAATCATTCGACAACTTCTACATCAAGCACGTGCTCCGTTCTAAAAACACGCATGCAGATGCATTGGCGTCATTGGCAGCTAACCTAACCTAACCGCTGGGGATAAGCCAACAAGTCACTGTCGTAAGCCAAAAACTCTACCAACCGGAGTATGCTCTAGAGGTGAATACAACTCACTAGGCGGTCGATCAACTCAAACTGAGAAATTGGTGCTTTCCGATCATCGTTTACGTCTTATACGGTATACTACCTAAGGATATCAAGAAGCGAGATTCTATTTGTAGACGTGCACCAAGATTCTACTACGATATAACCACAAAGGTATTATATCGTCGATCGTACGATGACATGCTCCTTCGACGTCTCTCAATGACACAAAGCACAGGAAACCCTACGGGAAGCCTATGATGGCACTTGCGACGCTCACCAACCCGGATCTAAGTTCTGGGACCGCTTGTGAAGAATCGGCTACTATTGACCCAAGATGGTCAACGATGCTGTCATTTACACTGAGAGTTACCACGCATGTCAAATCAACGCTAATTACATGCACAAACCACCCAAAGACCTGCATCTGATAGCAACTTCATGGTCGTTTGAAACATGGGGGATGGATGTTGTCGGACTGATATCTCCTCCATCAGCCAAAGGTCATCACTTCATCCTTGCGATAATTGACTACTTCTCCAAATGGACCGAAGTTGTGCCCTTGAGAGAAGTCAAGACCAACAATGTGATCAAGTTTATCAAAGATCATGTTATCTACTAATACGGCATCCTGAGGTGCATCGTTCATGACAACGGATCACAATTCGTGATCATGCCTTCACTCGGTTCTGTGACAAATTCAGAATACAGAACCTGGCATCCAAGGCTTATAATCCCTCAGCAAACGGATTAGCCGAGGCTTTCAACAAGACTACCATCAAGATCTTGACCAAGCTGACCTTTAGTAGGAAGAATGACTGGGATGAGAAGCTAGGTGAAAGCTTATGGGCGTATCAGACTATGGTTCATACACCGACCGACACCACACCTTACTCATTGGTATACGGTTACGAGGCTGTGTTGCCATTCAAAATTCAGATTTCGTCCCTACGCATCACACTTTCAGTAGGGATGACGACTGAAGAAAGTCATCAATGACATCTCACGGAATTGGAGGTGTTAGATGAAAAGTGGCTTGAAGCTCAGTAGCACATTGAGTTCTATCAAGCCCAAATCTCTAAGGCTTTCGACAAGAAAGTCAAACGCAGACCCTTCAAGGAGGGAGAGCTACTCCTCACGGTTTGGCGACCCATGTTCCTCAACTCCAAGGAGAAAGACAAATTCTAACCCAAATGAGAAGGTCCATTTGTAATAAAAACAGTCTATTCAAATGGAGCCTATCGCCTCCTCAAACCAAACAGCGACAAAATTTTGATGCATATCAATGACAAATTCCTAAAGAAGTACTACCCTTAATCTTTTTCCAACCTCTTAGTACTTCGACAAGTATATGAGTATAAACTGCTCCTTACCTCCAACTAGTGCATGAGGCTAAAACTGCTCCCTTACTCTGACAAGTATACGAGTATAAACTATTTCTTACCTCTAACTGGTGCACGAGGCTAAAACTGCTCCTTATGCCAAGTGATATACGAGTATAAGCTGTTCTCTACATTTGACGGGAAGTTCCTGGAGAATATTACACATGATATTCTTAAGGATAACCCGAAATAAGCTGGTTGTTCCAGATAAAAACCAACCATCCAAATAATCCACTCTTAATCATGATAAAAATGATTAAAAACCTCCCACTGGTACATGAGGTTAAACTGCTCCTTATATCTCCCACTTGGTCAAACCTTCCTAAAGTTAGGAATAGAGCTAAAATCCCCTCTCGATCCATTCCATGAACGAGAGGTCCACCAAATTGAACGATCAAACCTTTAAACAATTAGGATTGTCTCAAACTCCTACTTGGTCAAACCTCCAGATAGTTAGGGCCAAAGCCAAATCCCCTCACCAATCCTCTCCAATAGGATGGCGGGTCCCTAAAACTGTCATGTTAATGATCACCTCTGATAGTCCCCTCCAAATTTCCCCTGTCGATCCTCTTCAACAGAATGATGGGCCCACTCCTATTATCACGTTAACAGTCACCTCTGACAAATCAACTTACCAATCCTTTTCAATAGGATGGTAAGTCCACAGAGTTGCTCAAAATCGTAACAAACTCCCATTGTCACGTTAACAATCACCTCTGATAAAATCCACTTACCAATCCTCTTCATTAGGATGGTAGGTCCTCAAAGTCGCTCTGATCAATCAAATCCACTTACCAATCCTCTCCAATAGGATGGTAGGTCCTCAAAGTCGCTCCGATCGCGATGATCAAAACCACTTACCAATCCTCTTTAATAGGATGATAAGTCCTCAAAGCCGCTCCGATCGCGACAATCCCATCACGTTAACACTAAACCTCTGACAAAATCCCCCACCAATTATTTCTAATAGGATGGTGGGCCCATAAAACTATCATGTTAACAATTACCTCTGATAGTTGACTTTGCCATTCCCGCAAATGCGCTGTCCGATCAGTTGTCACACTCATATGTCCTTGGATGATCTGATCCATTCTGTGCGTTCTAATATTCGTAGAACAATCGATGGGTAGTAGCCTACCATGCGATGACTTCTATGTTAATCAATCGTCATACTCCTACGTCCCTGAACGAGCTGGTTATCCCAACATCATCATTCCTAGAAATGACATTGTTCGTCGATAACGACCTACCAAGCGATGTGACTTATCAATTCCCGGATGGAGACCTACCAAGCAATGAGTCGTTATTTCGGACCTTCTCCCGGTCGTTCACACAAGTGATTAGTTATTTCAGGCTAAGTTGTTACACTTAATGACACAGCCCAACCTTATTACAACTTAACGGTTGTAATTAACCTGACCCAATGCCTCGAACGACTAAGGGTAGGAAAGAAATTTTTAGCTTTAAGCCTAAAAGAAACTTTCTAATAACTCATCGTACTGAGGGGAATAGTACGGCTAGCCCGATTCAAATGGTAATTGGTAAAGATATATCAAACCCATTGATAGCTGAGGGTTTGCTAAAAATCCTAAGTGTTGGTCAACGGAAGAAATGAGAAGGAAATATGTGCAGAAAGTGTTGAAAGCGATAAGCGGA
This sequence comes from Asparagus officinalis, assembly GCF_001876935.1. NCBI lineage: Eukaryota > Viridiplantae > Streptophyta > Magnoliopsida > Asparagales > Asparagaceae > Asparagus > Asparagus officinalis. The sequence goes on along the minus strand of NC_033802.1, from coordinate 38,992,138 downwards.
CAATGAAAGCATAATATTATTCATTAGAAAAGTTTAGACAACGCATTCGAACAGAGTTACGACTAAACGTTCGAGCAAAGTCCAAAAAAAAGAAGGAAAAGATACATCCAAACCAAGTCAAAACCGCTTCAATCGTGACTCGGCATCCCAGATCCTTCTCCTGTTCTCCGCCTCTAAGGTGATGAGGGCCTTCCAACGAATATCTTCCTCGGTGAGAAAGACAACATTGTGGAGCCTATTCCTCACCAATTCTCGAGCTTGACGTTTCTCCTCGAAATTGTTGTTAGTCAGCTACTGTCAGTTCTCGATCTCCTCCAGGTCCTTCAGTGCCTATTCATAATACGACTCCTGGTAATCAGAAAGGCATGCCGTTCGACAATGGTTTGCTTAACATTCAATATAAATTGGGCCGCATCTGCCAAAAAGGCACTAGTCTTTCGATGCTCCTTAGCCACCTCCTCGCCTGTTGTAATGGCTAGCTCTACCTCTCTCGATAAGCTGGTCTCCTCGACCATAGCCTCTTCTAAAAATTGCTCCTGTTCCCTCATGTGAGATTGAGCTGTTTCAGCGGCCACAGTAACCAGATCTATAGAATGAAGGGTGAGCAGTGCCTGGGCATCCCTTTCTGTTGCCTCCATGCACCTCTGGAATGGGGAAGCCGCATCTGCGCCTGTTAGCATGTGTAATTCATCCAGATACATGTCCAAGTATGGTCTGAACCGGCTGAAAGAGCAGTCTTCTTCCAACACAATTTCAACTCTATCACGGAGGCAAGCCTAAAAATTCTCGATGGTCCGCTCCATGATTCTTTGGTTGAAGCGAGAAGCAGGAGAAAGAGTAACATCCTCGATAGGCTGAACTTGGGCTTGAACGCTCGTGGTAACAATCATCCGATCCGGCTCCTTCTCTTGGACCGAATCCTCTTCTTGGATCGTTGCCCCTTCCCCAGCTAGTGCCTCCTCTTGAGTCGAAGCTTCCCCTCTTGGAGTTGACACCTTCTCCTAAATTGAGGACTCATGGATTAGTGCCTCTTCTTCAACCGGTTCCTCCTCTTGGGTTGAGGCCTCCTCGCCTTGATTCAACACCTCTCCCTGAATCGGTACCTTCTCTTCCGGAATAGGCGCCCCTTGTTGAACAAGTGCCTCCTCCTTCTGACTTGGTGCCTTTTTATGAGCCAGCGCATCCTCTTCCGCCCCCATTGGCGTCACCACCACGACGAGGGGATTCACTTGCTTAATAGCATGTAGTCGGGGTGAAGATAGTGCTCCTGCATGAGCAACTCCCACCAAGCTGCTCCATTCCCCCACACCATCGGAAGTCACGCCACCTGCTAAACAAAAGAAAAGTTAGCTTATTTACTAAAATGGACTCCAAAAAGTAAAGAGTTAACAAGCTAAAATACGTCGAGTGGTGGCAAACGATGTTTGAGCGGGAAGAGAACTTAGGATTTCCGAGTCCTCAGCCGACGAATCGATGTTGGGAGAGTGACGAAAGGCAAGTTCATCCCCACCTGAATAATCGAGCAGTTCCTTCTCTTCCTCTCCCCCATCTGAGGGAACAAGAACTGTCGTAGCCGTCATCCTAGTAGAGATAAATATAAAGTAGTCGATTTTAACTTGATAACTAGAGAAGGGACAAAGAGACGATTACCTTCTGAAACGGTTGGTTGGTCAAGATGAACCAACAATTCCAAAGTTGGTGGGAAGGATTCGATGATGGGCAAGGCCACTTCCAAATTTGGTGAGGGATCAGTGATGGCTTGACCCTCCCTTTGGTAGCACCGACATCCACCCCCGTTCATGCTTCAGAGAAGGCGAGAAGTCATGAGCAGAGGCCGGAGCCTGCATTCGTTCCACAATAGAGGCTCTGGCATGCTCCAGATGCTCTTCAACCCTGGCCAACCCCGCAGTTGTCTCTTGGCCTCCGCCGAGACCTAGCCGGGAGGGATCATATTAGTATGGGAGGAAATTCCCCAACCCTCCATACAACTCCTTCTCCCAACCTTCACAGGTAGCCTCTTCAGTAGGAGCTGCTTCAAGCTCTTCGACTTGTCGATGACCTCTCCGCCTCGATGCACGGGGAATGGCTCTCGATTGGCGCCTCCGCGCCATCAGACAAGATTCACGGATGATAAATCCCTTCGGATTCGCAGTCATGCCCCGGTACCATTTATAATATGTAAGTGTATGACGGAGGGTACAGTCCCAATGTGGTAACTCAAACCTTGCATCAGTGCATCCCACGTGTGTTCAGAACTACCCGCACGCACTATCCACCAACCCTTTTTCAAAAACTCAGCTGGGGGTTGATATTCCCTACACACAATTGATCATATCTGAATTGGCGGCAAATTGGAAGATATAGGGTTCCAAATAGCATGTTGGACTCGTCCAGAGGATGTGATAACTCGAGCAGATGTTCACTATCCATCGGAAAGTGCCCAAAGACAGAGCGGTGTGCCCGTCCATAGCCGGTGCATCCCGAAGTAACTCATCATATCTCCCACCAGAGAAGTATGGAAAAAAAAATCAAAAGAAGTCATAATTGCAAAGAAGGATAGCTCCCTCCTCGTGTTGGTTATGTCTTTGAGCTTCCAATAGCAGCTCTCCAATCGCTGAACAAAGGGTATGAACCCTCCTTCTGGGCACGCCGAGGATGCAGACATTAAACACTCGTAGTATTTGACAAACCGGGCCATCAGATTCATGTAAGGCAGGTGAGCCCAGGGGTTCGGGGTCTTGGCCACCTCTCTCCCCCCTCCTCCTCAACAAACGAGACGCGACAAAACTATGTTGATAGCTTCCGAAGCCTGCTCTGAATGCAGGCCGTCATGGCTAACACTAAGGCATAAGGCCATCCATACGCCAAGCGGATAGCTGGGTAGACGACGTCTGTCAGAATTGACTCGAAGGAATCGTGGGAACCACACATCTCTTCAGCCACAACATCAAGTAGTCAACAAGCAAAGCTTTTGCCGATATCACAGACCCGACTTGATGATGGTACAACTCAAAGGTCATCACAGCCTTGAAACCATCTTCATCGTGATCAAGGGACATCGAATCGCCACTCTTAGAAATTCTTCTTTCTATCTCCGCTGGACCGCACTCCTTCAGTGGTAGGATGTCCCATCTCTTATCCTCTTTTTGAGGGAACAAGTAATCTGCCTAGTTCTTGTGGCTGATGCCTATCATCCTTTTCTTCTTACCCTTGTGATCTACTGATCCAAAGATATCCAAGCAGATATGATAGTGGTTGAGAAGCTCCCATAAAGTCTCCACCACCTGAGGTGCTTGATCAGAAAGGTGGTTGATTTCTTATTGGTTGGGGACATACTCTTCGTACGGGAACTCCTCCATTGGCAGTCCAGACACTTCATACATCTCATGAAGCGCCATCCCCAACTCCCCGTTCGGCATGAAAAATGTGCCGCTGTCCGAATAGTAGAGTTACATAATGGTGTGAAGCCGGGGAGCATTGATCTTTAGGCCGTGCTGAGTAGCCCTGATAGTCCTATATAGATCTGACCCATGCAAGTCAGAGTTCTCTATTAACACATATTCAGAGATTCTGTACCACCATGGGCTATTGCCCATCGACGAGTGAATCCACCCGGGGCTCTGAAATCCTTTAGGGGGAACTGACCCCCAGCTCTGAAGAAATAGCGACGAAAGGTCTCGGCCACCATAGGTGTCTCTCCTACAGGAATCTCACTCTGTAGGAGGCCTAGGTGAAGAGCATCGACATGCTTACTAGAGCTGTCAACCCCGTAACTAGCCGAAGAACCTGTAAAAAGTCCACAAGTAACTCTGTCTTGAGACAGAGTTAGCTCCCAGTTAATTGTGTGGGGGACGGAGAGGGAACACAGTTCTACTAGTGAGAATCCCCTCACCATGCAGGGGAGGAAATAAGGAACTGTATTTATCTCATGGAGCCACATGCTCTCGCTAAGAAACATGATGGAGGGGTCAGCTGCAACATCGCCAAACATAAAATTAGGTTTTCCCATCTCCTGACGCTGAGAGTCCACCAGCACCGCATCTGTGGATAGTTCCAGCAGCGTCAAATAGTGTCCCTCGGACACCACTTGCTTTAGCTCGCTCGTCTTATCAACATCAAACACCAGCACCGGGTCGAGGAGCGGAAACCAGTGAGGGGCTGTGAAGCTAGTGCCGCCAGCAAGTCCAATGGCCCTACCCCTTAGGAGGGCCTCATCAGAGAAGGCAGTTGCAAAACACAACAAAAAAGAGTTAGAAAATTTTAACTCAAAAAGTTGAAAATTTCCTAAGTCTTTGGGACAGGCGACCTGCGATGTGCAGGCGAGCTCCATTATGCAGGTAAGCTAATAAAGCTCGCTGGACAGCAGAGCTCGCCTAACAAAGCTGAGCTCACCAGATAGCAAAGCTCGCCTAACAAAGCTGAGCTCGCTAGATAGCAAAGCTCGTCCAACAAAGCTGAGCCCGTAGGGCTCGCCTAACAAAGCTGAGCTCGTCAGATAGTCGAGCTCGCCTGACAAAGCTGAGCTTGCCTAACCAGAGCAGAGCATGCCTAACAAACAAGATCGTTTGAATTGTAGAACTTCACCTGAGTAGGCGGAGCTCGCCACAGAAGATGAACAAATACTGTTCATCTTCTCAAACTAGTCCCAAGGTCCTCAGAATCTACCTGAGTATGCATGCGATGTGCCAGAGGCGGCGGTAGCGACTGTGAAAGCGCTAGAAGCAGCAGAAGATGAAGCTTTTCCCTTCCTTTTGGAGGCAAGTATCTTCCTAGGTGCCATCTCAGATTTGAGACGAGGAAAGCTGAGAATTTTTCTCTTTGCAAAAGCTTAAGTGAGTGAAAATTTTGAGCAGGCAAAAATCTCCCAAGGAGGGAGATGAAGTCTATTTATAGCCGATCCTCTGATGGTTGAGATTCATCATCTCAAACCAAAATCAACGGCTCAGATCACCTGTAATGGTACGCATTCGATGGTTCGAATCGAACGGTTGAGAGCAAATATCGAATCGAACGGTTTTTGGATTCGAACCCTAACTGATGAGATGGTTTGCCTTCAATTCAATGGCTAAGATCAAAGCTTTTGAATTTAGTGGCCATGGTCTCTCGTTGAAACAACGATCGAGATCAAAAGAGTCGCCAAATCCATGGCTCAGAATCGAGCGCGGGAAGACAATGCCACCCCGTCAGATCATATTTAATGTGATCTGACGTGCGCACGCCACCATAGCTGACAAACACAGAGAGCATGCCAGCAGACATGCATCCTACCTATGTACATGTAGCTCTCCAGCAAGCACGGGGCTCGAAGCTCGCCCGAATTCATCGAACTCGCCCAAAGAGATCAACTCAACAAACATGAGTGATATGGACAATGAGCCTTTTCATTCAAAGTATTCAAGACCACATTCAACCTGATTTAGGTCTAAAAACTTTGAAGGAGGTATTGTAGGCAATAAAAATTGCCTGGGCATCAAAGCCCGCCTAACTAACCCTGCCTGCTAATAAGTTTGGGCTTGTTTGCATTCAACATAGCCCAACAAGAGCTCGCCCGCAGAGCTCAACCTCTCCTTATTGACCTCGCCCGTAGAGTTCAACTTCGCCTATTTATTGATCTCGCCTGTAGAGCTCAATCTCACCCAATTGTTTAGCTCGCCCGCAGAGCTCAACCTTGCCTGTTTATTGAGCTCGCCCGTAGAGCTCAATCTCGCCCAATCGTTGAGTTCGCCCGTAGAACTCAACATCGCCTGTTTACTGAGCTCGCCCGTAGATCTCAACCCCATATGATCATTGAGCTCGCCCGTAGAGCTCAACCTCACCTAATCCCTAAGCTCGCCCACAGAGCTTAACCTTGCCTAATCATTGAGCTCGCCCGTAGAGCTCAACTTCACCCGTCTGCTTTGTTCGCCCACACGAACAAAATCCATCTGAAAGCTTCGCTCGCTCGCACGAGCCAAACACACCTACAGGGAGTTTGCCTACATGAACTCCCCTTGCTAACGGACGCTAGCTCACACGTTGGAGGAGCCCGCCAGCCGACCCCGCCTGTTCGCCAAGCTCACCTGCTAGCTCGCCTGAGCATTCAGACAGCTCTCGAGCTCGCCCATAGCTTTATCAGCCTCGCCTAAGCAATGCAAGTGGGCTACTTGCTTGAGGAAGTAGGCCTACCCACTCCCCACATCCTGGGTGATGATGATGCATGGCTCTCATCACCCCTAGGTGGTCACATCCCACAGCTAGGGGAGGACATGGTGCTCCTCACCTATTAGTGGTCATATCCTACAAATCAAGAGATGGTCCATGCTATCTCTTGCCTATTTATAGGACCCCTTTGCCAATGTAAAAGGGGTTCAACTAACAAATTTGTTGAGAAGCTTGACATTTTCAAGACTCTTCAACCAGAGGCTGGATCATTTGGGGACTTTCTCTTAATGCTCTTGGCTTCTTCATTTAATTAGCTCCCTCAAGGCTCTTCAAACAGAGATTTTCATTGGCTTTCTTGGTAGGATCTTCCTATCTTTTTGCTTGGAATGTTGAAGTAAACTCAATCTGAACTCTCATCTTTGAGGCTCATCAGCTCTCTGCAAACCCTTGCAGCATAGCTCTCTCCAAGCTTGTGGCTTTGGTACTTTTCGAGCTCGGATATAGTCAGTCTCAATCACTCCGGAGCCTCTACTGAGTACTAAAGCCTTAACCACAACTCAGATCGGATCGTCCAAGGGAAGAAAACTCGACGCGAGCATCGAGGGAGGCATCCTACCACTGCCAACAAACCTACGTTAAATGAGAAGGGTCATTCCCTTCTTCTCTATTGTAAATATTAATTGTAGTTTGTAATAAGACAATCTCATAAATACAAATGACCCCTCGAATGGGAAGTCATTTTTTACACCCGACAGCACTTTGCACTTTGCACGGAGGCATCTTTGCGCCATGCGGGCGAGACTCGTGTTCACAACTCGTGCGACCCTCGTGTTCGCAAGAGGGAACACGACCCTGACGTTCGTGCGAGGCTGGTAGCGACCTTCACGTTGTATAGTAACGCGACCCTCGCGTTCAGACGTTTCTTCATACAATAGTTAAAATTACATGCAACAGTTACAACAATTAAGTCATTTGTTGTTACAATCATAATTATCATTATAAATTGTAACAGTTTAATGACCCTTAAGCTGACCTTAGAGGCCTATAAATAGAGCCCCTTAGAGCAGCTCTAAAGATACGAAAAACAAATTGAAGTGTTTAAGCTGTTGTGCTACTACTGCAGAGTTTGAAGGAGTGCAAGCTTTAGTCTGTGCATGAAGGAACAGAGCCCTGAATCGAAAGGTTATTATAGATCGAAAGATCTTTGTCTTAACCGAAATGTTTTTTGAACCGAAAGGTTTAACAGATCAAGGAGATCTTTACCTGAACCGAAAGGTTTTAACCAAAAGGTTTTAACCAAAAGGTTTTGGACCGTAAGGTTTAACAGATCGATGAGATCTTTGCCTTGACCGAAAGGTCTTATAGATCAAGGAGATCTTGACAGTACTTGGTCGGTGCACATCACTATACTATACTGCTATTCCTGGTAACAGTTTGACCTTAGGATCCTTGCACCGGAGTAGGTCAAATATTGCTTTAAGCATAGCATTTCATAAACGCACAACAACTAAACTTGAAAAAGTTTTAAAAATATAACGCTTCAGCTATCTAACAAATTTATCTATTTTATTCCAGATTTAGCCACATGCGTCAACATAAGTCACGGGGTTCAAACTTAGCATTGACTTGTTAATTTTGGCAGTGGTTTAATCCAAACAACACGCTGAGCTCTTCTTGTCCCCCTCCAATTGCTGCTGCCCTCTCCAATTAACTGCTGCTTCCCAGACCCTTCTCCATTAACCAAACTCATCTCTCAACCACACGATCAAGAGTGCGGCGTGGCGCGCACGCGCGCATGTGTGGCGGCGAGGCGAGGCGTGGCGCACACATGTGTGTTATGTAAAGCCTACAAAACCCAATACACTATTCAAAACACAATAAAATGTGAACCAATATAAATCTCTTGGACTTCCTTCCATTTTTCAATGTGGGACTATTCACAAAGGCAAAATTGCCTTTTCATGAACAAAATATCCAACAGTCTCTGAATGACACATGAAGATGTGAATTGGCGAAGGACGTGCCGCTGCAGGAGAATCGACCAAATGAGGAGTTGAGGAGAGGGGGAGGAAAAGAGAATTATTGCATTTTCGATAATTATTCGTCTGTAATGAATTTATCTGTGGCGATTAAGGATTTATATTTTCTTTTGGTTCATGTTTACACTTGGTGCTGATGCATTCTTACCTGATAGGCTCAACAACAGCAATGCATATAATGGAGACATAATATAGTGGAATAGTAGTACTCACAGGTACCGTTTGGCAAAGGGTTAAGTGAGGGGTTAAGGAGACTTAACCCCTTCTTAACCTGCCAAACACAACAAATCTATCTAAGGGTTAAAGTGAGTTAACCCTCCATGATTTGCCAAACATAAAAAATATAGAAGGGTTAAGTTAACCCCTATAGAGGGGTTAAAATGAGTTAACCCCTCAAAATGAGGGGTTTACTAATACTCCTATTTAGATAGAATAAGAGTTAACCCTTCTAATTATAAAGAAAATAGTCAAAATCATTGTTATTCCCAAACACTAAAACTGATCATAAGGGCTAAAATAAAACTTATTTAACAGGTTAATAATTTAGTCCTTCGGATTATCAAATGAGCTAAGTACATTAATCATTTTGCCAAACGGGGCCACTTAAAATCTTAATTTTCTTCTCCCCACTTAAAATTCCCATCACCCTGCTTCTGTCCTCAGCATCGTCGTCAATGGCCGGCAGCGGTGGCTTCTCCTCCGCCCGCAATCTCTCCTTCACAAGGGAGCAAACTAGGTTGCAAGTTAAAAATATCGACGTATACAACAACCTTAGCAGTGACTATACATGAGAATAAAGCAAAGAAAACTTAGGCTGTGTTACTGTGAAATTACAGCTCCCGTGAAAGTAAGAGGTATGATGAGTCTACCCGCGAATCAAGTTATCAAAATAGATACATAATAAAATTTTGTTAATCACCTCCATTTGGTTCCAGCGCTTCACTTACTACGAATTGTTACTCTTTTCCGAAAATTGTTTAATCTTTTGAATATCATGCTAATTACATTAGGATATCAGGAACGAACCATATAGCAAAAAGTCCACCTTCTGTCTGTGGTGGAAATATGTATAACAGTACGTCCATAAAGAACTTTGAGGGGCCCTACGTGCCGCGCGTAGAATTTGTCACATGCATGAGCGTACATATTTTTCGTAGTTAATTCAGTTCACAAATTTTTCTAGAATTGTATTTCATTACTGATAGTCGAACATGGTTTAATATATTATTGATGTTGTTCTTGCATTCTTCGTGATAATTAATTTTTTGATCTAAGTGGTAAGATAAAATGAAATGTAAGTTTAAAAGCCTAATCATCGTGATTACTGTGACTGCTAGAAGACGTGATGCAATTAGTCTTTTGACATCTTGTCTCTTTATAAGCCCAGATGTTGTTAGATTTCATTATTATGTTTATAAGCATCTCATGTGAAGTTCAACTATACAGGTTGTTATTTTTTTACTAGCTTCTATATACTCAAGTCTTTAGGAAATACCTTGTAAATAAGCGTTATTATTTCTACAGTGGTTACCTACGATATAGGTCTGAACAAATTTTTTTTTATCCACAACTTAAAAAGAAGTTTCCAAATCAAGTGCTTATATCATTGTTTTTCCGACTTCTTTCACTCTAATACCATGGCATCGTGTGAATCAATTTTGCTTGTAACATCCATATCATCCTTTTCAAGCAAGGGTAGGTATAAGAAGTAAACTATATCAGCTTAGACTTTTTACTCTACACGCTAACACCGTTTGTAAGAATTTCTAACAGTTTATGTATTAGCATAATTTGAAAGTTCAAGGATGTTCACATCGTACAAATAGAAATTGTCTTGTGCTTAGCACACATTTCTCAAAAGACAAGTTATTATCGTAACCACGGAAAAAACAGTTGTATTAGCACACATCCTCTTTAATTGTTCTTCATCTACATTATCCATCTACCCCCATTGTAAAATTAGCATACATTTAGAACTTAATATTTCCACTTATTCAAGATTAAAAATAATTAAATAAAAATTAGCATACATTTAGAACTTAATATTTCCACTTATTCAAGATTAAAAATAATTAAATAACTAATACATATATTGAAATCTTAAAATAATTAAATAACTAATACATATATTGAAATCTTAAAACAAAATATTTAAATATCCACAAATCTATTTTCGTAATGAAACAACTAATTCATATATTGCAATCTTAAAACGAAATTAAAATGAAATTACTAAATCATATATTAAATAACTAATTTATAACCATCCATGATCAACTATGACAAATAATCGAAGCAACGATGCTCTAAATTATCAAACATCCACTACAAAATCAATCATGACAAATAACCATCCATGATCATATATTAATTTTTGTAAAAAAATGAGTTATAGATTTATACCTTCAACCATTGTTATCCAGGCGCCAAGCGCGCGCCAGGCACGCCCCAGGCACCAAGCGCTAGGCGCTAAGGCATGCAGCAAACGCACCCCGCACCAAAGACGGGGCGTTTCAGGCACGCGAGGCGCGCACCTGGGGCGTGCCTCGTGTGCGCCTGGCGCGCCCGTCGGGCACACTGACTCATTACGTCCTAGCTAATGGTATGCAGTGAGTTGGGTTGTTTTGAATTAAATGGGTTTCGGGTCTGGTACCCACATATTCCCATTAAACCATTTTCTTCTTAGGGTTTCGAGTACTAATTTGATTATTTGACTTTATGAGTTGTAGATACACACCAAGAAGAGGAATAGGTTGGTTCAGGCACGCGAGGCGCGCACCTGGGGCGTGCCTCGTGTGCGCCTGGCGCGCCCGTCGGGCACACTGACTCATTACGTCCTAGCTAATGGTATGCAGTGAGTTGGGTTGTTTTGAATTAAATGGGTTTCGGGTCTGGTACCCACATATTCCCATTAAACCATTTTCTTCTTAGGGTTTCGAGTACTAATTTGATTATTTGACTTTATGAGTTGTAGATACACACCAAGAAGAGGAATAGGTTGGATCACAATAGGCTGCAAGATCTAGTATATTGCAAATATAATCAAGCTTTGAAGAAAAGATTTAACTGCAAGGATATTGTTGATCCAATCAAGTTGATTAACATAGATGAAAGCAACGAGTGGTTGTTAGGCCAATTTGGAGAGGGCAACAATGCGGAGAATGACTTGGTGGATGAGGAGGATGACCTTAGATGTGGTGTTGTAGGCGAAGCAACAGGAGTTGAAGAAAATATTGGACCAACTTTAAGGTCTACTGCTAGGGTTCGAGGATCTTCAAGTGGTACTGCTTCATCATCTAGGAGCGAGCCGAACTCGGAGGATGAAGAAGAGTTCAATAAAAAAGAGGAGGAAACTGAGGATGAGGAATTTCCACTTCAGTTGGATGACGATGATGATGATGATGACTAGACACTCTGTTATTTTGCTACTTGCTTAATTTGTTTCGTAGACTTTTGCTCATATTGGATATTATTTTGCATTGTGATTTATGGAAACTTATGAACTTATTTATGTTATGCATGCTAATTAAGACTGTTTCATAATTTCGTAGGTGAAATTATATTTCTTAGATTTTTTATGTGACAATTTATAAACATGTTGCTTTTATACTTCTTTGTCTTATGTTGGAAAATATTAGTTTGAATTGTGCGCCTCAATTCAGTAAGGCGCACGCATCGTTGTGCGCCTTGCGCATGGTACGTGTAAGGGACCTTTGCGCCCATATTGCGCCTTGCACCTCGATAACACTGCCTTCAACTGCAAGGGGATAAGTCAAGGCTGAAAACCGAAGCAACAAATCAAAGCAACCAACCGAGGCAACCAACCGGGAAATCAAAGCTCGAAATCAAACCCACTGAACCCACCGACAGCGACCCACCAAAGCAACAAGATCGAAGAAAGGAGCTCAAAATCGAAGATTAATTTTTAGGATCAAACCTCGAAATCAAATCTCAAAATCGACGAAAGAAGCTCAAGATCGAAGCTGAAAACTGAAACAACAAACCGAACCGACAGCAACCTACCGAAGCAGCTAACCCACCGAAGCCAACAAACCCATTAAACCCACCGACAAAAATCAAAGCAAACACCCGACAATAGCTCGATCCAGAGCCTCGTTTTTGAAAAAGAAATCGAAGAAGGCGCAAAGAGGATTGAGAAGAGGTGGGAGAAGATTAGCGGGAGAAGGCCGAAAACCAGATCTAGGGTTTGTGAAGAGGTGGATTTCGAAAAACAAATAGAAAGGGAATAGGCATGGGGTGTGTCAGCTTTTTCACCAAATTCACTCAAACCCATAGGATTTGAGTTTCCATAAAAACCCCCTCTTTCCAACTTTAGGAATATGATACATAAAGAATTTTTTATTTATAGTTTTGCCCCTGTCAGACCCAATTCCTATTCATATTCTATAAAAAGAGTGAAACAAATATCCCCTTAGCATAAAGATTGATGTACGAGAAAAGTTTCTAATATCTAACCTTTAAATTTGAGCTAATTTTCCTAATGATGCCAATAATAACGTAGTTTTTCCTTAACTAGTAGGACCTAAGAGCAAAGACATCCTAAAAATTGCACAAATAGAATCAATTATATATAAGGCCTAGCCCTTGTTGTTTAGTAGAAAGACCTCTAAAGGCCTAGCCCTCGTTGTTTAGCAGAATGACCTCTAAAGGAGTTAACATCATTAAATTTCTATTAGGTTGACAACTATATAGTTTAAAATTACCCATAGGATTAATACCTCAACAACACATCAGAAGGGCATCTGAACAGGCAATTCTGCACGTGATGGCATCCGATAACAAAGAAATGCTCAACTGTTACGTTGGCTCAGACATTTTGCAATGCTGATTCCGCAAAGAAAACAACCATCAGCATGAGAAAGATGCTTTTAAAAAGCACGAAAAGAATACCGAATGAAAGTTGCAAATAAGAGAATGAGACCTTCAGAATTTAAGCTTAATTTATTATCTTTTATTTGCAATTTCCACAAATCAATCTCCTTCCCATATATTATTATTTTTTCTACATGTTCCATCTGTTCCAAGTATAACCTCCATTAGCGTAATAGTTACACTTAGACCTTGGATATTTGAACCAAGTACATGCAACCAATATTATTAATATAAAGAGCCTTCTTGGCAATCAGGAAAAGTTGGGAAATATCCTATTTCACATATCATTCAAGAGAGAGTGAGTGAAAATGATATACTACAAGGGCGCCATTTTAATCCTACGCTCTGAGGACCAGTTTGACATCTCATCCAAGAGAGATTAACAAGTGAAAATGATGCTATATGGATGTTATTTAGACCCAATGAAAGCAAGCACCGAGCTAGCCCGTTCTAGCCAAGATGGTTAGCTTCATTCGCCATGTCGAGTGTTCAGAAGCAAGAACCAATCAGGATATAAATCTTGTGGTCTTCCTCGACGGATTGACCTGCGACTGATTAACTTAGACTCTTATATCATTAGTGAAGGAACAAGGCTAACAAGGGCTTTCAGTGCCTATCTATTTTCATAGTGCTGATTTCATTACGATTTGGGAACATGTTTATTTAATAAAAAGTGAGAAACATGAGCTAGCAACAATTTGGAGATTATCAATAGGCGTGAAACTGCCATATTTATGGCTTGTTTCCCAAGGGACCTATGTGATTGTCAGGTTAGGACAACCCATTGTTACTTTGGACAATAAGCACAAGTTGTAGTAGTGGTCATGCACAATAGATAATGAAAACTTATGGGAATCAATAACGATGTACTAGTGTTATTCTGTGGTGCTTTTATATGCAGTGAGATGATTCAAATACTTAGTACTTCGTCAATCTAGTTTCATCTACATCAAATTAAAAATAATAATAAGCAAAATGCAATATATAACCCACTTAATACTCCAGTACTAATGCGTTGTTCTCAAGGAACATCGGGAGTCTATTTATAAAATATAGGATGCATTCTTTTTAGAAGGCAACAAACATCACTTGTTATAGATCTAAGAAAGATACAAAAGAGAAGGATTCTCACAATTCAGTGTATGTAGAATTTATTCTTCTAGGAAGCAGCATCTGCATAAACTTCATCAAGTAAGTTTTCATTTGTCTCCAATGACAAGTTGTCATTGGATTCCTGCAAAAACCAGAGTGAAGTCAGTAATCATGTACTATTTAACAGACGATAAGAACATACAAAAAGACTAATACTTTTAACTCTGTTTCCAAGTACAAGAGGATTCTTTTAAAAAGATATACATTGGATTATCTAAATTTGAACGAGTGCAGTCGGATAAGTATCATTATTGATATAAGCATGTTTTTAAGATGTTGCAATGTAATCTTTTTTCAGAATCATTTTCAAATTCTTTTCATTAGAATTAAATCAAAGTAGACATATCCCAAGGAGATATCAGACAAATATATCAACGATGACTAAAGATCATTACCGTGCTACTGGACATGTTTGTCTCAATAATTTATTTTGATTTTCCTTAACTTATGGCTCACAAGAAGCAAGCACAAGCAGCTTAATCTTTTAATCAACCTCAGGAGAACATCTCCAATTTTAGATGGATACGAACTGATTTTAGTTCAGTCATACCGATTCATGCTACTTCTACTTAAAAGAAACAAAAATTCAATCCATGACAGATCTAATCAAACACAGAACTGAAACTTGACTTTGAAAGCACACCAGCCTGGTAGGATTTTGTCTGCTTCATATCCAATGTATGGCAGGAACAAGTAAGCTCCATTTATGGTTTCTAAATGATACGAGTCGCCATGCGAGCACCTTTGATCGCGGAATTATCAAAGGTGTGTTGAGAAGACAACAATAGAAAACACAAGAACAATTCAATGGGCGAAGGAAAATACCTTCTCTAGATTATGAGTAATAAAATATTACAAATCTCTCTCTCACAATCTCACTAGAATAAGGATCAATCTCTCTATTATCTTTGAATACAATCTGATTGTTTAGAAACCCTAAAACAATCATATTTATATCCCTAACAACGTGGATGACAATCTTGTAAATAAACAAGTCCAAACAAATCAGGAAAACGCATAAAAAAGAGTCCCAAGCAACTCAGGAAACCTGATCCGATCGACCGGCTTGCTTGGGTCAGTCGACCAGCCAGAGAGAGGGTTTTTAACCCTGTCGTCAAGTGCGATCGACCGCCAAGTGCGTTGCGGTCGACCAGCCAGAGCGCACTAATCCTCACCCTATAGTGTGCATTATTCCGGTCGACCAGTGCTGGGCATGCGGTCGACCGACCAGGGCCTAAACTCCAGTTCCCTGATTTTCTCTGTTTTATTGCTTTTGACTTCTTTCACCGTCACTGACGACTCCATCCACACTTCCATTCTCACGATACCATAAAAATCGTCTATCCTCAAGCTCCCATGAGGATCACTAAGCTCTCGAAGCAGAGAAGAAGATATACTCGTATCATGGCTCCCCCCTTTAGGAACTTGAAGTCATGTTCAAGTTAGAACTTCAGCTAAGGGAACTCGCGAGCCCCTCCTTCCCTGTTGAACCACCTGGCTTTGCTAGGAACCTGACCTTGACGTCCGATCAGAAATGACTCCTTCGTCCCGCGTCTCTTCGTAGTCACGTTCCGCTTCACAATGCAATCCTCTTTCAGGGGCTCCTCTCTGTCAAACCACAAGTCTTCAACGTGTGGTAAGATCACTTATCGTCACCCTCATCATCCAGCAATGGAGGTTCAAACAACTTTAAATACTCGATATTAATTACCGAATACACACCTAAGTAAGGTGGTAAATCCATCTTAAAGGCGTTATCACCGATTTGATCAAGAATCCGAAACGGACCATATCGTATAGGTTTTAATTTCTTCTCTTCTCCCTTTAGCCGCTCCTTACTTAGCTTCAGTCACACCATGTCACCTTTACTGAAGTTATAAGGGACTTGATGTTGGTCATGCTTCGTCTTGTACTTAGCTTGTGACTTCTTCAATTGAGCTTCAATCGTAGCATGAATATGTGTAATCTTCTACAGAAATCATTGAGCCCGTTATCTTTCACTCCCTTCCTTGTCATCAGTCGTAGCTTCACTAGAAAACACGAGATCAAACGGACTTTGCGGTAAGAATCCGTAGCACGTCTCAAACGGTGACTTTCTCGAAGATCCATGAATAGCCCGATTGAATACAAACTGAAGATATGGTAAGCTCTCATCCCAAGTCTTGGGATGCCTGGAATTATACCCCCTCAACATGTGCACCATAGTCTGGTTGACTACCTCTGTTTGTCCATCCTATTATGGATGAAAGGCCGTGCTCTTCTTCAATCTAATGTCCATCAAACTCCACAAAGAATCCCAAAAATACCTAAGAAACCGACTATCCTGATCCGAAATAATCGAACTCGGCAACCCAAAGTGCTTCCACACAAGTTTAAAGAACAATTGCGCTGCACCCGCTCCCGTCACGATCTTCTAGCAAGGAATCAAGATCACCATCTTACTGAACCGGTCTACCATAACGTACAAATAGTCATGATCATGCTTGGTTGTTGGCAACCCTCCTAAGAAATCTATAGAGATATTCTCCCACGGTCTAGAAGGCACGGGTAATGGTAGGTACAATCCCTATTTTCTATTAGAAGGCTTCGAAATGCAACATAGCTTACACCCCTCAACGTACTTGATAACATTCTCTAGCATCTTTGGCCAAAAGACATGGCATCGTAGATTGAGAAGCGTCTTCTGGATCCTAAAATGACCTTGCACGCGTGATGTATGTGCCTCTCTAATCCACTGTAACCTATCACCATCCTCCGGAATGCAAAACGATGTCTCACGATACAAACCTGTTAGACCCTAAGGTCGCTATGAAAGAACCCTAGACGGGGGTGAATAGGGTTTATGCTAATCTAATCCGATTTTATGCTAATTAAAACTTATTAACAAATAAATCCTAGCAAGTATGAAATACAACAATATAAGAGAGCTAGGATAAGTAATGTGCACAACATGATATATCCTAGCAATGGGATATCTATATGGTATATGTAAGGATATATAAACTATCACAAGGGAGAAACAAACTAAACAAGATAGTGGACAAGATTAACAACAAACAATAGGCAATGACGATATAAGATATGAACATAAGAATATGTGCGCCAATGCAAACTCAAACACACAATATGTTCACGAGGTTCGGACCTTCCGTCCTACGTCCCCGCTCCCCACTCCCGGGGAGAATCCACTACACAACCCGATTTGAAAGCCGAAACTTCTCTACACACTCGGTTTTCTAGCTAACCGAAAACTCTACACATTCGGTTATCAAGTCAACCGACAACTCTCACAAATCCTCACAATGTACATACACAAGCTACAACCTCAAGTGTTGGTCCTCACGTATCGCCTCCCTCAAGTGCTCAGAATTATCACCTCTCACTAGGCCACCGACGCCACTCCTCTCGGTATCGACTACGTCCTTACCACACAATCCTCTCGGTGTAAAAGTGTATTACAAAGTGATCTACACAATTAAGGCTCACAACAAATGATTGTTCTCTAAACAATGTGAGAACTCAATTAGGCTCAACTCAATGTTACTATCTCTCACAACCCTAAATATATTATGAATGCAAATACAATAAGCTTAAGTGGGTGTGTATAACAATAAGATTAATCAAATCTAAACTCAATATAAAACTAGCTTTAATAAGATGATAATCAAACAAATAATTATAAAGCTAGAAAATAGTTTAGAAAACTTCTCAATAGATGACAAGAGATGGAGGGAGAATAATTGATTGCTCAAACTCTAATAGATGATCTCCTTAAGCTCTTGTGGAAATGAATTCACAAACTCAAACCCTCAATTGCTTAAAAACTTCCAAACAAATATTAAACTAACTTAAACCCTTATTTAAAACTCTTTTAAACTTGTTTAAAACATTTCATTAGTTAGTTGGAGAGATAAATACAATGGGGTATTTATAGGCTCCCAAAACATCAGCAAAAACCCAAGCAAAAAGACCAAAAACTAAAAAACAAACAAAACAGAAAACTAGCCGTTACTGTGCAATGGCTCTCTGATAAGTCGACTTATGAGTCGACTTATGAGTCTACTTATGAGACAACTTATATAAGTCGACTCAGCAGAAGAAAAACACAACTGGGCTACACTTCATAAGTCGACTTATGAGTCGACTCATGAGTCGACTTATGAGTTGACTTATACGTGCATAAACCTGAAATGCACAGAAAAAACTATTCCAAAAAATATGAAACTTTGGAAAATATTTATAAACATGTAAATGAACATGTTACAAAAAGAATTTTTGGAATTACACTTCATATTTGTAAAATATTATTATTTTGCAAAATAGTCCAAAAACATAAAAACTAAACATACATGTTTTGATATTTTGATGAAACTATGTTTTGAAACAATACAAAATGATTATATAGATTTAATAGAAGATGTATATCATTATTGTTAAGTCCATATACTAAGAAATCAATATTATCACAAAATTGCATATTCTATGCAATATATATTTAAACATAATATAGTATGAAACATATGAGGATATATATTAATGTATATTTGTTTCATATCTATATAGTTAAACCAAAACACAATAAAAAATATGAAATATGTAATCTCATATTTATAAACATGAAAACTCAAAACTATGTATGTATATATATAACTATATATATACATAGAAACCAAACATATATGCATATATGAAACTATATATACATGGAAACCAATATAATGTGTGTGTATATATGATTGAGCTTAAAGTACCAACACACATAATATAAACCTAAACTAATGTTACCTAAGTTTGATCTTGATCTTCGATGTAGCTCAACCTGGTACACTTGCGGATGAAGCTTGAACTTGGATCTTTAATTTGAATTGCATAGGATTCACTCCACAATTCCGCCAACCTCCATTTGATAGGATCGTGAATGCTCGATTCTATCCATCCTCCAACTCGTTGTTCGTCTACAAAAAATAAGAAAACATAAATACTAGACAAACAACATTAGTCGTAAATTGTTTGTTAAACATCATCAAAACAAGAAGGCCAATAATCTCCTCCTTTTTGATGATGACAAACAATTTACAAAAAGATATATGCATGAAAGAAAATGAATATACAATATTGTAATTATCATGCATATAAACAAAAAGAATATACTCACAAAATTTCTCCCCCTTTGACAACATCAAAAAGGGGAAAACAATCAAGAATGAAGAGAGCGAAAGCTCTCCCTATCAATATGCATGTGTGAGTATAAAACAAGTACAGGGAATAGCTCCCCCTATCAAAATGCCATATAGAATATATGAAATGAAAGCTAAGGCATGCAACAACATGTGAGTAAGCATAAATGAAAGATATGCTAAACATAACTCACATACAAACAAGACAATGAGAATACATATTAATATGTCATTTATGAAAGAAGTGTCTCATTACATAATTATAAAAACATAGTGTATAAAAATAGATTTATGAAAACAAAGGAATGAGGAAAACATGAGAACCATGAAAAAAGTTTTCAAGTGAAAACAAATCACTCAAATGAAGTCATAAATCAAGATTTGAGTCCAAAAGTAATGTTTGATCAAAAAAGAGAATTTTCTTTGTATAACTTGATCAAACTACTCATAGAATACAGTATAAGACACGAATAGATGATCCATAAGCACAAACACATAAATATCATCATATAAGTAAAATATAATGAATTCAAAGCAACAAATAAAAACACAATTTTTAAGAGAGGCAACAATATCAAGCTCTTGAGTTTGTTCTAACCCATATAATCATTTTAGCACCCGGTAAACATGATTTGGAAAATAAACACCCAATAAACCCGGGGGGTTATATAAATACAAACCTCTCAACAAAAATCGAGACTAGTAATCATGAAAATAAAAGAATTGATCAAAGAAAAATTGTTTTCATAAAAAAATTTAAAACATAATTTTCAAAACCAAGAAAAATTAAAAATTAAAAATAATACAATTCTTGGTTTTAAAAAGATTTTGGCACCCAAGCAATCTTGGTGCCGAATTGGTTAGGGATATGACCCCTATCAATAAAGCTCAAGACCCTAGGGTTATGAACCCTCTTAGGCACATTTGGTGCACTAACCCGGTCATAACAATAGATTGTAATTTGTGCAATGAAAGAGACTCGTTTGTTTTTGTGGACCATATGCTCGTGCACGGGAACCATTTGCAATTAAAGATTGTCTTCTAGAAAAATTTTGTAAATGAGAAATATTCTTAAACAATGGTCTATTTGGAACATATTGCAAATTAGAAGCTTTTTGCATATCAAAATAAAATTTAGCAAGATGTCCAAACCTACCACAAACATCACATTTAAAAGTATGTGGTCTACTAGAAGCATTTGGCAAATGAGATTTCTTTTTTAAATCAAAATAATATTCGACCAAATGACCAAAACGACCACAAAGATCACACTTGAACACACTAGCATGCTTATGATGAACTTTGTGAGAATGAGCATGTGAATGAGTAAGTGTACAAGATGAAGAAGCTACATGAGATGCACAAGGAGCATTAGCATTCTTATGTTTGTGTGCATCATAGCAAAATTTAGATAAATGATATTTTTGACCGCAAATAGAGCATTTGTAAACTTTGCTATATATGTGTGCATAATGAGTGGATGATGACTTAGACTTGGCACACATATCCATAAGCCTCTTATGATTATTAATGCATGTTTTAAAAGTTGAATCTAAAGATGAAATGCGTTTATTCACAAGATTTAATTCTTCATTTTTAGGCACATATGTATTTTTATTAGAAGTAGAACATAAATAGTCATTTATAAAAGAAGTAGTATCATTTTGTATGTTCTTTACTTCTAACATGGCATTATTTTTGTCATGAGTCAAGTTAGCAATATTTAATTTTAAATTATTATTTTCCAAATTTAGCATATCATTATATTCTTTAAGAGCATCATTCTCTTGAGAAATGATATCAAATTTGGAAGCTAACTTCTCATGATCGGATTTTAAACCTTCATGCTTGCTTTGTAAATCAATAAAATTTTTATGCAATTTGTTATAGGCATGCAATAATTTTTTACTAGCGCAGGCGAGTTCATCAAAAGATAATTCATATTCGGATTCGGACTCGCTTACCACACTAGGGCTATCGCCTAGTGGCCGTGTGCATGAAAATAAAGCTCCACATGAACTAGAAGCGGAATCCTCCAAAGCTTGTCGGATCGCCTCCAAATTCCCTTGATGTGCTTCTATAAGTTTCCATAATGTGTAAGCACTATCAAAAGAATCAAGCTTGTTAGACATAGATGAATTGAATGCATTATGTAAAAATTCTAACAAAAGCTTATTCATAGTAAACATACGATGATCACTTTTATTCCACTTGGATTTCTCCAAAGTGGGCACAATATAAGCATCATCTATAATTTCTCATAAATTGAAGTGTCTAGATCGAACAAAAAGTTTAAATCTAATACACCATTGGGCATAGGGGAAATTATCTAATCTAGGAGTAATATTGATGGCATAACCTAAACAAGGTGTACCGTACATATCCATAATGTATATATGAGCAAGCAAGATACAAAAAAATTAAAACAAGATTAGCACAAAAAGATAACTTGGATCTTTAACTCAAGGCGATTAGACCTTAAATCAAAGAGCACCAAGCTCTGATACCAATTGTTAGACCCTAAGGTCGCTATGAAATAACCCTAGA
>NC_033802.1:38913099-38970179 GCF_001876935.1 Asparagus officinalis | reverse complement strand
GGGGGGTGAATAGGGTTTATGCTAATCTAATCCGATTTTATGCCAATTAAAACTTATTAACAAATATATCCTAGCAAGTATGAAATACAATAATATAAGAGAGCTAGGATAAGCAATGTGCATAAGATGATATATCCTAGTAATGGGATATCTATGTGGTATATGCAAAGATATATAAACTATCACAAGGGAGAAACAAACTAAACAAGATAGTGGACAAGATTAACAACAAGCAATAGGCAATGGCGATATAAGATATGAACATAAGAATAGGTGCGCCAATGCAAACTCAAACACACAATATGTTCACGAGGTTCGGACCTTCCGTCCTACGTCCCCGCTCCCCACTCCCGGGGAGAATCCACTACACAACCCGGTTTGAAGCCAGAACTTCTCTATACACTCGGTTTTCTAGCTAACCGAAAACTCTACACACTCAGTTATCAAGTCAACTAACAACTCTCACAAATCTTCACAATGTACATACACAAGCTACAACCTCAAGTGTTGGTCCTCACGTATCGCCTCCCTTAAGTGCTCAGAATTATCACCTCTCACTAGGTCACCGATGCTACTCCTCTCGGTATCGACTACGTCCTCACCATACATTCCTCTCGGTGTACAAGTGTATTACAAAGTGATCTACACAATTAAGGCTCACAACAAATGATTGTTCTCTAAACAATGTGAGAACTCAATTAGGCTCAACTCAATGTTACTATCTCTCACAACCCTAAATATATTATGAATGTAAATACAATAAGCTCAAGTGGGTGTGTGTAACAATGAGATTAATCAAATCTAAACTCAATATAAAACTAGCTTTAATAATATGATAATCAAACAAATAATTATAAAGCTAGAAAATAGTTTAGAAAACTTCTCAATAGATGACAAGAGATGGAGGGAGAATAGTTGATTGCTCAAACTCTAATAGATGATCTCCTCAAGCTCTTGTGGAAATGAATTCACAAACTCAAACCCTTAATTGCTTAAAAGTTTCCAAACAAACATTAAACAAACTTAAACCTTTGTTTAAAACTCTTTTAAAGTTGTTTAAAACATTTTATTAGTTAGTTGGAGAGATAAATACAATGGGGTATTTATAGGCTTCCAAAACATCAGCAAAAACCCAAGCAAAAAGACCAAAAACCAAAAAAATAAACAAAATAGAAAACTAGCCGTTACTGTGCAACGACTCTCTGATAAGTCGACTTATGAGTCGACTTATATGAGTCGACTCAGCAGAAGAAAAACACAACTGGGCTACACTTCATAAGTCGACTTATGAGTCGACTCATGAGGGGCTACACTTCATAAGTCGACTTATGAGTCGACTCATGAGTCGACTTATGAGTCGACTTATACGTGCATAAACCTGAAATGCACAGAAAAAACTCAACTTTGAAGCGCCTTTAAAAATAGCAAATAAATTTAAAAATTATGAAACTTTGGGAAATATTTATAAACATGTAAATGAACATGTTACAAAAAGAATTTTTGGAATTTCACTTCATATTTGTAAAATATTATTATTTTGCAAAATAGTCCAAAAACATAAAAACTAAACATACATGTTTTGATATGTTTACGAAACTATGTTTTAAAACAATACAAAATGATTATATAGACTAAATAGAATATGTATATCATTATTATTAAGTCCATATACTAAGAAATTAATATTATCACAAAATTGCATATTCTATGCAATATATATTTAAATATAATATAGTATGAAACATATGAGGATATATATTAATGTATATTTGTTTCATATCTATATAGTTAAACCAAAACACAATAATAAATATGAAATATGTAATCTCATATTTATAAACATGAAAACTCAAAACTATGTATGTATATATATAACTATATATATACATAGAAACCAAACATATATGTATATATGAAACTATATATACATGGAAACCAATATAATGTGTGTGTATATATGATTGAGATTAAAGGACCAATACACATAATATAAACCTAAACTAATATTACCCAAGTTTGATCTTGATCTTCGATGTAGCTCAACTTCATACACTTGCGGATGAAGCTTGAACTTGGATCTTCAATTTGAATTGCATAGGCTTCACTCCATAATTCCGCCAACCTCCATTTGATATGATCGTGAATGATCGATTCCATCCATCCGCCAATTCGTTGTTTATCTACAAAAAATAAGAAAACACAAATACTAGACAAACAATATTAGTCATAAATTATATGTTAAACATCATCAAAACAAGAAGGCCAACAAAACCATCCTCTCCAAGCTCGTACTCCCCCCTTCGACCTGACTTTAGCCTTCACCTGCTCGAATACACTACTGAAGTCTTTACTAGATGTGTACATCTGCACATACTCCAAAGGAACTAAGGGCTGAAAATGTGTCGCCACTAATAAAGGTCTCACTGGCGGTCGAGATAACATATTGGCCAACTTGCTAGTCACCCCCTTCTTGTACCTAATAATGATGTTGAATGCCATCAAATAGGACATCCACTTCATGTGTCGTGCTTGTTGCAGCTTCGTCTGGGTATGTAGGAACTCCAGCGGCTTGTGATCCGAGTGTACAACCACCTCTTTACCCAACAAATACACCCTCCAATGCTTGATCACCTGATAAAGTGCATAAAACTCATTGTCGTAGGTAGGGTAGTTTTAAATAGCACCCATGAATATCTCAGAATGATACTCCACCAGTTTCCCATCCTGTATCAACACGACGCCTATAGCATAACTAGAAGTGTCAGTCTCTACCTCGAAGGTCCTCTGCAAATTCGACATTGCTAACATCGGTGCCCCCGAGATCTTCCTCTTCAGTAATTAAAAAGCATCCTCATGCGTCACCCCCACTAAAACTAAACTTTCGCCTTTGTAAGACCATGTAAAGGTGCCGCATAAGTAAAAAAATATCGAATGAACTTGCATAAATATTGGCAAGCCCCCATGAAGCTTCTCACCTCCGTTACTGTCCTAGGCGTCGGCCACTTCATGATCACCACCATCTTACCTGAATCTATCCTCCGCTAGCCCTTCCTCATGATAAAGCCGAGATACACTAACTCTCCCTTCCTAAATTCACACTTTTTCTTGTTGAGCTTTAACTTATTTTGCAACACTTCAAACACATTCTCTACATGAACAAGTTGCTCCTCCAAGGTCCTGCTGTACACCAAGATATCATCGAGGTAAACTATCACAAAATCCTCTATAAAAAGTCACAACAAATCATTCATGAGCCTCATAAAGGTTTCCGGAGCATTGCACAACCCGAACGACATCACCAACAACTCGAACATGCCCTACTTGGTCTTGAACGCAGTCTTCCAAGTGTTATCCTCTCGAATCCTCACCTGGTGATAGCCATACTTAAGATCTAGCTTCGTGGAAAACCTCGCTCCTTCCAACTGGTCCATAAGATCATCGATTCGTGGTAGTGGGTAACGATTCTTGACCGTTATGTTATTAAGCACCCGGTAATCCACGCATATGCGCCAACCTCCATCCTTCTTGGGCACCAACAACACTGACGACCCACAAGGTGAACAACTCGGTACTATCACTTTTATCTCCAGAAGCTCTTAAACCTGCTTCTTTATCTCCTCAGACTTCTGTACAGATGTGCGGTATAGACCTATATTCGACAATGAACTCTCGCCTGTCAGCATAATCTTATACTTCACACCCCATCGTCATGGTAGTCCCATGATATCTGAAAACAAGTTCGCATACTTAGCCTTCAACCTGTCAAGATCTCCCTCCTGAAACTTACTCAAGGTAGTTAAGCATATTCTACTCAACTGCTCCTCATAAGGCCTAATGAATAATAATACAAGCTTCTTGCTTGCATTGACTAGCCTCTTCGTATGAGTCAGCGTCACCAAGCTAGTCTCCTGTGGAAGAGATGCCAAACAAAATATGAATTGCTCACCATCCTTGGTCTCGCCATCCTTGGTGAACGTATACTTTTGGACCCACCTATCATAGACTGCGTACATATCCCACAAATAGGAATTGTCCAATGTAACCTAGCAAACATCTAATGAAATGATATCGCATGTGACCTTGTTAATATACGACTCATGGAGTGCAAATCTGAAAGTGCATTGGTTGATCACACTCAAGCCCGCCTCATTCTGAATTTATCCTAACGGAAAGGGCTTCGGATGCTTCACCATCTTCAATCCCAGCTTCTGTTCCAAGGCCTCAGATATCAAATTCTTTTGACTCCCTGGATCAACGATGACATCAACCAACCTGGTCTTCACCTGCAACTTAAGAACAAAGAGTTGTTCCCTGAGGTCTTCATCTTCATTCGCGTCCTACTTCCCTGCTATAAGGTTAAGACTATTGTTGGGCTATGTCATCCCGAGAACTTCCTTCGGACCCTGTGCTATCACGTATGTCTTTTTCTCCTCCTTCAACCCCTTCAGCTTCAGATGAGGATACTTCTCCCAGCACCGATCAACCATGTGTCCTGTCTGCTTGCAATGATTGCAAGTCAATCCTGCCTTCCCTGGATCACTCTACTTCTTCTCTTTCTTAGGTTGATAGCCACTAGACTTACCTCCAGCTTGCTTGGAATCTCCCTTCATCATTACCCTTCTTTTGCTTGCCCCCTCAATGGCAATAGCTTTCACACTAGCTTTTGCAATAGACTTGACCATGAACAGATTCATCTCCTTCCGGATATATTTATTCAGACCCGCTATATACTTTATAAAAATAGAATACTCCTCTATCACGATGTTGAGGACCATCACCTGCTAATGGAACTCCGTGGTGTATTCTTGAACAGTCTGATTGAACCTTTGGTACAAACCGTACTACTTGTACAAACGCTCTTCAAGAAATCTCACCGGGTAAAACTGCTTCCTCAGTAGCTCTTTGAATTTGTTCCACAATACTGCTTTCTTCTCCTGCTTACAGTAGGATTTTCACCACGTCAATGCGTGTTCAGAAAGCTTCAATGTCACAAAAACAATCTTCTCCTTTGACGAATAGCCATAAAGAGTAAAAGACGTCTTCATTCGCTCGATCCAATCATTAAGCATCTCGATCATAAACAAGGATCTCTATCCTGAAGTCTATCTTCAGATTCTGATAAGGACCCTTACCCCCTTAGTGCGGAACAATCTTGATGGTCTCGACCTCCTCGTCGGAATCGGAATTCACACTCTCCCCATTGGACTCTACAGGTTTCTTCTTAGATTTAGAAGAAGATTCGCCCTTTTTGTTTCCTCCATGGATGAGATCGACGAGTTATGTGAGAGTTGACCCTATCGTCTCGATCTATTTTTCCAATACATCAAGCCTCGATGAATTGTCACGTTTAGTCATCTTCTTCTTTCTTAATTTATGGACCTCTTCTAAAGAAATAAGGATCTCGTCTAGCTTCTTGTATTGCGATAGAGTAAGGACCATACACAGGATACCCCCTTCACGGGATCTGATCGCTCTGATACCGACTTGATACGAGTCACTATGCGAGCACCTTTTATCATGAAATTATCAAAGGTGTGTTGAGAAGACAATAATAGAAAACACAAGAATAATTCAGTTGGCAAAGGAAAATACCTTCTCTAGGTTATGAGTAATAAAAGATTACAAATCTCTCTCACAATCTCACTAGAACAAAAAATAATCTTTCTATTCTCTTTGAATATAATCTGATTGCTTAGAAATCCTAAAATAATCCTATTTATATCCCTAACAACGTGGATGATAATCTTGTAAATAAACAAGCCCAAACAAATCAGGAAAACGCATCAAAAAGTGTCCCAGACAACTCAGGAAATCCGATCAGATCAACCGGCTTGCTTGGTTCGATCGACCGACCAGAGAAAGGGTTTTAACCCTGTCGTCGGAATCATATCCGATCGACCGCCAAGTGCGTCGCGGTCGACCGGCCAGAGCGCACTAATCCTCACCCTATAGTGTGCATGATTCCAGTCGACCGGTGCAGGGCATTTGGTCGACCGACCAGCGCTTGAACTCCAGTTCCCTGATTTTCTTTGTTTTACTGCTTTTGACTTCTTTCACCGCAACCAAAGGCTCCATCCACGCTTCCATTCTCACGATACCACGAGAATCGTCTATCCTCAAGCTCCCATGAGGATCACTAAGCTCCCAAAGCAAAGGAAAAGATTCACCCGTATCACTAAAGGCAGATAATATTACAGTATAATTAACAGACTATATTACCTAGGTACTTCTAATCTAAAGTCGTACCAGCACCCTTACCCGTACCCAAACTCCTTGGACACTCATTGCATATATGTACACATTTATTTGACATATACTCAATTATACAATACATGTGTAAATTTAAAACACTTGTCATACATTTTTTTAGATGTATATCCTACACTTCACATCCACTTCTTGAAACTTGTTGGGCATAGGTTAGGTTCAGAATTATGATTCTAAAGGGTCATTTGGATGTCTAATTCAAAAACTATATTTTTCAATTTATAACCCACATAATAACATGAACATAATATTGCTATAGGAATTTTAATTATCATCCTTGCTATCATATAAATTATTAATTTTAATATATAATATATGTGTATATAAATATTTATATTGTTGTGTTCTTGTACTCTATCTTTCACAAATCTGTCGTTTCCCGCACTCATACATATACTGGCACCCGGACGCTTATCCATGCAACACAGTTGACAGGCCTATATGAATATTTCATTCAAAAGATTCTAGATTTGTAGACAAAATTCAGAACATCGTTTTCCTTTATTACCAATAATTATCATAGAGAAGGTTTATTTACCTTGAGAAGCATTAAAGAATCAAATACTAGAAGGCCATTTTTTCCACCTTCTATGTGCATAATAGCCTTTGACAGCCACATCCCTTTACCTATCTGAACATTATCAAAACACAAATTAACTATAAGAACTTATAGACATCTAAAAATAAATAAATCCATTAAGGAATTGTTTTGGGTTTAAAAACACGAAGCTATAAAATAAGGAACTCCAGATGAACTATAATCATGAAAATGCGCAACAGACCAAAAATTATATGAAGAAACTTACATCATTGAACATCACATTCACATGAGAATTAAACTTCAAAAACTAGAGTATCACATAAGTAAACATGAAGAACTAAACTTCAAAAACTAGACAGATAAATGGAATTAAACTTACATCATTCAACCCTACACAAACGATATTTGCTGTGTTGGTAACAGGTGCAGAAATAGAGATTCGGTCGACGCAGTCCAACAGAGAAAGGGACGAGACGGAAGTAGAGCCAGAATGGGAAGAGGAATTTGTAAAAGGATCGGGTTTTCTAATTTCTGAAAGAAACATTGCGGATTATAATCCACTTTTTGGATTATAACATACTTTTGCACGTCTTTACCACGTTATGAGTGGATTATCGTCTACATTTTTGGCCGAGCAAGGAAAAAAAATTGCCCATTTTACATCTCTCTCTCCTCTCCTTTCTCCTCCCACATTTAAGGATTCTTTTTGTCATTTTAATGAAAAGCACACAGGCTATAAACTACGCTCTTTACCAAACACCTAAAATTTTAATCCAATTCGGTGTTCGGGTTATGATGTACAAATAGATTATAACCCGAAGGTATCATGACCTAGAATTGCCAAACAAGCCTAAAATTCAAGAGTCCACTACCACCTCTATATGCCATATGAGTTATATCCATGAACTCCTACTTCTAGTTAGATCGATGTCATGCAATCTTCATTTTCATACCAGTAAACCCCATCTTAGAAAACTATGGATGAAGTATACATTAACTAATTTTACCATAAAGATTTATTTGGTCACCATCATTCATCAAGTAAGAAGATGCAATCTTACAAACTAAAGTGAGTCACAACAGATATAATATCAGCAGCAACATGCTATGTTACTATTTCATATTTACATTTTGGGTGTGACTACAAGTAAAAAGATGCAACCTGACTAGCTAAAGAGATTCATAAGCAGATATAAAATCTGTAGCAACATGTCACGTAACTATTTCACAATTACATATATTATTTCTTATAACCCCTCTTGTCACGCTCCAAAACAACACAAATATTAATGAAAATGATAATAAAATTAAGGCACGTGACAGCTGGCCACAAATCCCTTTGGCTAAGTAGTTGCGAAGCCTAATTCCATTATTCCAACAAGCAATATTTTCATATTTATGGTCCACAAACTTAAAATCTTGCATTCCAAAGTTACTTCCTTCATGGATACATTATATTGTTTATCATTAACTGTATGATAGGGGGTAAACAATATCTAAGTTGCAAGTACACAATTATCAAGTTATAGTATAAAAAATATCAAATCCTCGAGGAATGTATTGTAGGAGATAATCATAATTGGTTTCTAAGTTGTGTGTTGTGTGAACAATTAGGAGTGATAACTATGGAGAGATAAAGAGAGTGGGTGTGACTATATGATATAAAAGCATCCACAGAATAAGTATATAAACATATACTTATTTTGGCATTGATAAATTCTAGGAAGGTCGAGATTTAGATCGTCAACTTTTTGGCATTATTATTCTAACTATCTAGATTACAATTAGACTACTAAATCTGCAATTGGCAAATAACTAAAATGTTTTTAAGAAAAAAATAAGGTTGTTCTTTCATTTATTTGACACTACAATATTCTTTCCTAACATAGAATTTGAATACATAGAACATATCATTATGTAATATTTCCCGATATATGTTAACGAAAAAAAGGAGTAGCAAAATCACCGACAATACTCGAGGAACAAACCGATCAGAATAGAATCTTCACAGAAAACTTTCGTAAGTAATAGCAACAAATAAGCACTAAAACATATCTAAAAATATTATTTTTCTCCATAATTTACTTTAGATATTTTTAACAGTTTTTGCGGCTGTGCTTAGCACAAATAAAACCATAGTACTAAAGAATCAACAAATCCCTAGATTCATATAAAAATAGAGGTCTATTAAAAGTTTTCTACAGCAGACTTCATGCCTCTTATCAATTTTCTTGTTGAGTCGAGACTTTTCGAGTACGAAGAAAGACATGGAACTGGTTCATTTAGGATTGGAGTGCAAGTATCATGCTCAAAGTCATGACTACATAGTCTGCTTTAATAGTTCCCGTAATTACAGTACTCGAACAGAATCTTGTCATCAGCGATACTGATAACTTTGGGTAATTGTCATGAACCTAAGCAGCTCTCTTGATAATTTTTGGTACATACGCTCAACATCTCAATCCAATTCTTGTTATCCTTGAGCAAACATATCTTCACCTGAGGTTTTTTATATGTAACAAGCGCAACGCAAACATGCCCTCTTAGCTCATGTATAGTTATACAACAATCTCTCCTAAGTGGGTGTATGAGCGATCGATGTAACTTCAAACTTCTCATGTTCGATATCGAACCTAAGGATAGCCATGCAGTAGCCTTCATTTTCTTCTAGGTAATTTGAATATCATGATTATTTAAATTGATAAAAATAGAGTTAAAATAAAAAAGAAAATAAACTTTTTTTGTGGGATTGATCATCTACTCAATAATCTCTCTCTCAAATAAAATATTATTATTATTTTTTAACCCAGACTGTGGCCACGTGATCTACTATTTTTGAGTTATAAACACATTAATCTAGTATAACATCTTTATTTATTAGTATTTTGAAGTCTTTAAAAAATGAGTAATCATTCAATTCGCAAAGGAGTTTTACATATGAATTTACTTACAATATGTCCATTAAAATTTTAGTTAACTTTACATTAAGTTTGCTACTTGCAATAGTACTATTGGCAATGTCATTATCTTTAGTCTTTAAAGATTTCACTGGAATATGTCGAACGTTATTGTTAAGACTCATCGATAACAATATGTGGAATTTTGTGTCGTTTAAGACTCATCGATAAGAATATAATTTAAATAAAGTAGATACAAGCTTTTGTAAATATATTGAAAAAAATAAACTATATAAGCAGCGGTAGGAGAACTTGATAGAAAAAAAGACATGAAAAAGGCAAGTGAAAAATAAATGAATTTAAAATGAGGAAATGAGGCTGGATGTGGATATGATTGTATCATATGTATTTGTACTTAAGGAGGTATTTTATATATATTGGTACTAAATAATAAGTGGCTTAAGTCGATGTTTTCATGCTCAAAAAGTTTTATAGGATCACATAAGCAAAAGAATATGGTAATAAGATCTGAAACACTTTGTGAATTGTCTTTGTCCTTCAAAGATCACATCAAATTCTATCATGCATATTTTGGCATTTAGGGGACCGATGAACAAAGGCATACAATTTTTAAGAAAAAAAATAGCTTATGAGATATTAAAGAAATGGAACATACCAAGAATGAAATCCTATCATAAAAGAGATGCTACTGCAAAAATCTCTACCTTTTCCTAAATATAAAGATCATCGGGACTCGAGAGTCTCCATTCCGCTTTCAAAATATGTTGAGTTCAGGACATCTATGGCATTGACAGACTAATGTGTGTAGTTTGAACTGTAAGTCATAAATTGCAACATCAAAATTGAATAATCCTAATACTAATCAAATAAATAAAGTAATATTTTGCAGATTCATTTTCAAATACGGGCTTAATAATTTAGTGATTTTAATGTGTTATGACAAATCCCCTGATAAGCAAATATCAATCACACAAAAAGCAAAGAATGTTATGAAACTAATGAAGTAGAGAAGAAAAGGTAGACGAGAAGTAAAGAGAAAATTTATTTTATTCGTTCTTCATTGCTATATCAAAGTAAGGTAGGAATACCTCTATTTATATACAAACTAAGATGATGATACATGAATTACTCATTCATGAACTTAGTCTTTCAAGAACATGCATTATATTGTTCTAGGAAGAAGATTAATGTACTAGGAAAATATTAACTTCTTGGGAGACTAAATGGACATCCATATTATTTTATAACACTCCCCCTTGGATGTCCAACATTACACAAAGAATATGCCTCGTTAAAACCTTACTAGGAAAAAACCCAGTGGGAAAAAAATCCTAGTGAAGGAAAAGGAGTACACTATTCTTGTGTATTTGTTTCTCCCCTTGATTCAAATATCATTTGAGATCTTTCAACCGACTCATTCTAATATTTTTTTACCAATTTCTCAAAAGTTACAGTCGGCAATGCCTTGGTGAATAAATCTGCCAGATTATCACTCAATCGAATTTGTTACACAACGATATTACCATTCTTTTGCAAATCATGTGTGAAGAAGAATTTTGGTAAAATGTGTTTCGTCCTATCTCCTTTAATATATCCTCCTTTTAATTGAGCTATACAAGCTGCATTGTCTTCAAACAAAATAGTCGAAGGATTTTTATTTTTAGGAGACAATCCACTATTCTTCTGGATATAATAGACCATTGATCTTAGCCAAATACATTCTCGGTTGGCCTCATGAATTGTAATTATTTTAGCATGATTCGAAGAAGTGGCAACAATTGATTATTTTGTAGATCGCCATAAAATAGCGGTGTCACCACATGTAAATAAATAATTAGTTTGAGACCTTGCTTTATGCGGGTCAGATAAATACCCAGCATCAGCATATCCAAGCATTACAGGTCGAGAGTTATAAGAATAAAATAAGTCAAGATCAATTATTCCTTGGAGATAGCGAAAAATATGCTTTATACCGTTCCAATATCGTTTTGTAGGAGATTAACTAAATCTTGCTAATAAATTCACAGAAAATAATATATCTGGTCTTATACAATTAGCAAGATACATTAGTGTACCTATTACACTGAGATATGATACTTCAGGACCAAAAATCTCTTCATCTTCTTCTTTTGGTCTAAAAGGTTCCTTACCAGGATCAAGTGACCTGACAACCATTGGGGTACTTAATGGATGTGTTTTATCCATGTAGAACCATTTTAATACCTTCTGGGTATAAGCAGTTGGGTGAACAAAAATCCTATTTTCTAAATGCTCAATTTGTAGACCAAGGCAAAATTTAGTTTTACCAAAATTTTTGATCTTAAATTCTTTCTTCAAATATTCAATCATCTTTTGGAGCTCTTCAGGAGTTCAAATCAGATTAAGGTCATCAACATATACAACAATGATCATAAAATTTGACCCATTCCTCTTTATGAAAACATCATCAACATATACAACAATGATCATAAAATTTGACCCATTCCTCTTTATGAAAACACATGGACATATAGGGTCATTTGTATAACCCTCTTTATGAAAACACATGGACATATAGGGTCATTTGTATAACCTTCTTTGACTAAACATTCACTAAGATGGTTATAGCACATTTGTCCACATTACTTGAGTCCATACAAAGATCTTTGCAACTTAATGGAGTACATTTCTCTAGGATTTGATTTATATGCTTCTGGCATGCTAAATCCTTCAAGGATTTTCATATAGATATCATTATCTAATGTTCCATATAAATAAGCAGTGACTACGTCCATCAAACGCATATCAAGTTTTTTATGTACTGCTAAACTCATAAGATATCTAAATGTAATTCCATCTATTACTAGAGAATATGTCTCATCATAATCAAATCCCGGTCTTTGTGAAAATCCTTCGGCTACAAGTCCTGCTTTATATCTCACAATTTCATTTTTCTCATTTCTTTTCCTCACAAATACTCATTTATATCCTACTAGCTTTACACCTTCAGGTGTTTGGACTACAAATCCAAAAAATTTTCGTTTAGTCAATGATTCTAATTCAGATTGGATCGCATCTTTCCATTTTGACAAATCATTTCTTCGCCGACATTCATCAACCGATCTGGGTTCATGATCCTCATCATCTTCCATAATATCAAGTGCTATCTTATATGCAAATGCATTATCGATAATTACTTCTTTTCGCTTTCCCGTAATAACAAAATTTATTAAAGTTTTATTTTCTTCAGGAGTTGGCTCTTCAAGAGCAACCTTTTCAGGAGGTTGAATTTTGTCATTAGTAATGTTTTGTTCATTCGATCCTCTTTTCTTTCGAGGATTCTTATCTTTGGAACCAAGAGGTCTACCACGCTTCAGGCATGCTTTAGATTCGTTAGCACTTTTAATTTGTCCTTCTGGGATATCAATTTTAATCGGAGCATTTTCTGCTGGAATATGTGATTTAGTAATTCTTCTAGAATCACTAAAAGCATACAGTAATTGGTTTCCAATTTTCAATAAATGTATAATCCTTTGAACTTCCAGTTCACATTCTTTTGTACGAGGATCAAGAAAGTCTAATGATATTTTTCAAGTAATTTTCTTTTTCGGTTGATCTTTACCTCCTCCTAATGTCGGGAAATGTGATTCATCAAAATGACAATCTACAAATCTTGCAATAAATAAATCACCTATTAATGGTTCAACATATTTAATTATAGAAGGTGATTCATACCCGACATATATCCCCAATCTTCTTTGAGGGCCCATTTTAGTACATTGAGGCGGTGCAATAGGAACATATACCGCACAACCAAAAATACTTAAATAAGAAATATTAGGCTCGTGACCAAGAACTAATTGTAAGGGAAAATAAATATGATAACTTGTTGGCGTAATTCTCACAAGTGTTGCTGCATGTAATATAGCATGTCTGTAAACAGATAAAAGAAGTTTAGACCTCATTAACAATGGTCTTACAATTAATTAAAGCTGTTTAGTAAATGATTCAACTAGATCATTTTGTGTATGAACATGAGCTATAGGATGTTCAACACTTATCCCAATAGCCATGCAATAATCATCAAAGGAATGTGATAAATATTCACCAGCATTATCTAGATGAATTTTCTTAATGGGATAATCAGGAAATTGTGCTCACAATTTAATTATCTGAGCAAGTAATTTCGCAAATGATAGGTTGTGACTAGATAATAAACTTACATATGACCATCTTGTTGATGCATCAATTAGTACTATAAAATATCTCATGGTGGATCTACAGGCCCATATATATCACCATGAATTCATTCTAGAAATGCAGGCGATTCAGTTCCCACTTTCGTTGGTGATGGTCTACCAATTAACTTCCCTTAGGACCAAGTAACACATGAGAATTCATTAGAATTTAGTATTTTTTGATTTTTTAATGAATGGCCATGTGAATTTGTAATTATTCGCCTCATCATTATAGAACCAGGATGTTTTTTAATGAATGGCCATGTGAATTTGTAATTATTCGCCTCATCATTATAGAACCAGGATGTCCAAGGCGATCATGCCAAATCTCATTATAGAACCAGGATGTCCAAGGCGATCATGCCAAATCATAAAATCATTGGGATTAGTAGACTTCTAGTCTCCAAGGTGATACATTTCACCTACACTTATTTTTCGTATAATATAAACCAGAAGATAGAGAAGGAAGCTTTTCTAATACGCATTTCTTCTCATAAATGGTATTTGTAATCAATAAGTATTCACCATTTGTCTCATTCATCGTCTCGATATGATATCCATTTCGGCGGATATCTTTAAAACTTAGCAAATTTCTTCGAGACTTTATCGAGAGTAGTGTATTATTTATGACAGTTTTAGTTCCTTTGGGGAGAACTATAGTGGCTCTTCCAGAGCCATCAATCAATTTAGTACTACCACTTATTGTGTTAACATTTGCTTTTTCCATTTTCAAATGAGAAAAATACTTTATGTTTTTAAGTATAATGTGTGTAGTAGTACTATCAATGAGACAAGTATTATCATCATCATTGTTTGATCCCAAATATTTGGCATCCATTTCTTCTTCAGGAAGAAATGACAAAAGTAAATATCAATAAAGTCCATAAATTACAAAATTCATAAATAAAATTACATAAAAGATGTGAAAATAACAAAATTCAAAATGTCGCGTATTTATCATGGGATTATTTTGCAACTTCATGTTGCGAAAGGAAATCAACTACATTGAAGTGTGTGATATCATCAAGATCATCATAATATTTTTTTGATCAATAAAATTTGTCTCGGCATTTTTGTCTTTCCCTTTTAATGATGCCTGATAGAGGTCAACAAGATGTTTTGTCGTACGATAGGTACGGGACCAATGGCCTTCTATTCCACACTGGTAGCAAATTTCCTCACAATGTTTCTTTTTTTCACTTTTCTTATCATTATTGTCCTATTATCTGGAGTTGTTTTGTTTTTTTCCTTGGCTATGATCAATGTGATTATAAGGCACATATCTGCCACGACCTCGTCCACGATAACGACTACGTCCTCGGCCTCCTCCATGGCCATGTCCATGCCCACGACCATGATTTTGAGATTTAGTTACAGTCACTTCAGGGAATGGGCTAGAACCAGTAGGTCGGGATTCATGATTTTTCAATAACAATTCATTATTTTGTTCAGCCAAAAGAAAACATGAAATCAATTCAGAGTATTTCTTAAATCCTCTCTCTCGATATTGCTGCTGCAGGAGAATATTCGAGGCATGAAAGGTAGAGAATGTTTTTCCAACATATCGTCATCAGTGACATTTTCTCCACACACTTGCAATTGAGAGGTAATTTTATACATTGCAGAATTATACTCACTGATTAATTTAAAATCTTGTAGTCTTAAGTGAAGCCAGTCATACCGGGCTTTTGGGAGCACGACCAACTTCAGATGGTCAAATCTCTCCTTCAAATTATTCCACATAGTAAGTGAATCTTTCATAGTTAGATATTCAGTTTTTAATCCTTCATCCAAATGATGGCGAAGGAAAATCATAGCTTTGGCATGGTCTTGATTTGATGTCTTATTTTCTTCCACAATAGTATTTTCAAGACCTTTTGTAACAAGATGTATTTCAACATCTATCATCCAAGATAAGTAGTTCCTTTCAAAAATATCAAGTGGCATAAATTCTTGTTTTGTAAGATTAGTCATAGTGAAAATGAATTGAATTAGAAAGAGAAATTATACCTCGAAAGTTTATCCAAAATATCAACACGTGCCCAACGATGAATCTAATGGACTTGAAGAAGATTGTTTCAATGATAGAGTCTCGTGCTGATAACATGTTATGAAACTAATGAAGTAGAGAAGAAAATGTAGACGAGAAGTAGAGAGAAATTTTATTTCATTCATTCTTCATTGCTATATCAAAGTGAGGTAGGAATACCTCTATTTATATACAAATTAAGATGATGATACATGAATCATATTAATTACTCATTCATGAACTTCGTCTTTCAAGAACATGCATTGTGTTGTTCTAGGAAGAAGATTAATGTACTAGGATAATATCAACTTCTTGGGAAACTAAATGGACATTCACATTATTTTATAACAAAGAAAATATAAACAAGATAATACACATAGGTAGTTCATGGTTCAAATCACTAATTCCAAATCACACTACAAGAAATCTAATATAATCTCTCTCAAATAAAGAGGAAGCAAAGAGCCAATACAAATATCAGCAGCCAAATAATTTAATTATCTTATGGTTCAGAATATAGTGAGGAGTGATCCCTGTTCCAAATTACTAAAGTTGTCTTAAATTTCTATCCCAGCCCATGATATATATAGCTACACATTTTTGTTTTTCAGACTTGGCATTAAGTAAGAATTTTAATTCTATAATAAATTAGATTATAATCAAATAAGCTAGACAAAGAAACTTACTGAGATCATTTGAATTTCCTTATCAACATTAGCTAACAGCCAATAGGAACGAAACCACAAATTTTATTAATAAAGATATAATTATTAATTAAGATTAGATTACAATGTAACATCAAAAAAGTGTCAAGTGTAATAGGATATTTACAATTTGTATTAGATAATTAGGATATATTATGATTAAAATATAATATTCAAAAGAGTTAAGGGTAATATTGACCATGGAAAGTTTTTCCGAACTCATAATTTTAAAGAGGGCATGATAGTGGAACAATCATAATAATCTCTGAATAAAATGAGAAATGACATAACATAAGCGATATTAGTCTAACTCTACTATTTACTTTAATGTTCTTAGTACTCAAGTTATTTTCTTTTGGTTGGATGAATATGTAGATGACACATTCCTGTCATTCTTAATTACTATAGTTAAAGATTTTTGTTATAGGCAAAAAGTTCTCATGGATCAATATGCATAACTTTGTAGCGCATTCTTCCATAGTTGTTACAGAAGAGATAACGTTTAACAACCTAAAACCCTCATCTATAAGTATCTCAAAGAAGTGATGGTGATACTAAAGTTTAAGGCGAACGAGAATGTGCAGTTAAAGAATAGGTAGTCACATTATCATTCTGTGGGTAATGAAAACCATAATAAAATTTAATTTTTGTATGTGTTAAGATAAAAAAAAGGCTTATTTTTATATATTCCTCTTAAACCATGCATATTTGAAAAAATACCTCTAAATCTTAGTATTGACAAAATTGTCCCTAATCATCAATTGTAGAAGAAAAACATATCCCTACCCCTCTCCACAAACCAATTCATATTAAATCCTAGCTAGTCTTTCATTTCAGCTCTAAAATCATGAATTCACTAACCTCCACATTAATGAAAATTTTTCTCTTTTAGTGGGCTTCAAAGGTAAAGGTCTGACAAACATCAAAATTGGTAACCTTTTCATTTATATTTCATAAAGATAACAAACACCAAGCATTGTGTCATTACTTCACCTTATTACTTAATGATAACCTAAAATATTACAAATATTCATAGCAAATTATTGACAATCTTTAATTTTAGTCTTACAGCTCCAGATTCACTAATTTTACATTAGACAAAATATTATCATTTTAGGACAAAGTTTCACAATTCCATGGAATGGGTTGATGAAATAGGCTAGAATCAAATATGGTAAACTGCTCAATCAAAAATTCCGATTCAATAAACAAATAAAACTTATAGTTCAAAACAATATACCAGCAAATACCATTATTGCTAAGTACAAAATAGCATACTACCACTGGAAAAAGTTAATTATGATTTATAATAGAGCTTACAGGATGTTGCATCTCTGGTCCATCAAATTTAGGGTAATCCTCATACTCGCTCGCTGGATCATAACCTAAAAACCCGTCCAAATTTCACAAACAACATATACCAAACATTATAACTAATACAATAAAAAATTATGTGAGTTAACTATTGTTGGCTAAAGATGACATCTAATAATTGCAGCAAATAATTTGTAATATGATCACAAAAACTGCAGGATACAATAAAGAAGAGACATCATATTTTACCTCCATAAGTAAAACGATGCATAACACAGAAGGGTGTTGCTGACCGGTCCATTAGCGGGATAACTTCATTTTTCTTATTCTCACCATTCAATAGAGCATGCTAAATCAACTAAAAGACAAAACATCAATTAGTATCTCAATTTAACTAGCGTATTTTATTATTTAGGAAAATATATAACCTAAGAAACAAATAAATTTATAAGAAACCATATTAATCTTAACCACATATTTAATTAATTCGGGCCTCAGAAGCATCATGGGTCCTGGTCTTGGGCACCAAAGATAGATTTTGCAACAAATCAATAGCAATTGTAATTCAAAAACCCTAAAAGAACACTAATCATCTACTCATCAAAACTCTTGCTTTTTTTTCTTATTGCTTTGAGCACAAAATTAATAAAAACTCTACTCTACGTGTAAAGTCTCTTCAAATTTAAACAACATATATTCAAAAAAAATAAAATAAATGTCAAATAAATACACAATCAGTAAAAAATTCTGTAAAAGCTTTATAGAAATCATAAACCCACATCTTAGATTGAATATCTAAACATAAACTCTATAGAAATCATAAACCCACATCTTAGATTGAATATCTAAACATAAACTCTAAGAAAATCCTAAACCAACAAACCCCATCCACATCTTAGATTGAATATCTAAACATAAACTCTAAGAAAATCCTAAACCAACAAACCCCATCACAAATATTTCAAGAATAGAACGCAACAAACAAATCAAGAACTAAGAAGAAGCAAAAAAGAAAATGAAAAGGAAAGAATACATTCATTGTAGGAGTGATAGCCAAAAATTCGAACCCTAGGAGAAAAAACAGCCGTCACAAAGAAGTGGAGAAAACTCTATCGATTCCATAAAAGGAGACAGCTCTTTTTAGAGGTGGCGGGGGAGAATTATTTATCTGAAATTAAGGTATTCAATAATTTGTAAAGATAGTTATGGGTAAATATTAGTGTATAGATTAGGATGATAATGTAATTAAATTTCTTAGTTCCAACGTAATCTAAGTACAATTTGTTTCCTTATCTTTATATTATGTATATCTACTAAGAATTTATTAATTTCCTAGGCTAATGATATATTAGTATTAAAATTCAAATTTGATTAGTGATAGGATAGTTCAAACTTTATAGGGGTATTTTTATCTACTAAAAGGTTTTCCCGAATTCGTACTTTTAAAGGGAGTATGATATATATATAAATAGGGTAATATTTTCCTAAGGTGACACCTTAGATTCACACCTAAGGATGCAACCTAAAATCACATCATTCCCTATTTTTTTTTGTGATCCGCTCCGTTGAACTTGATTTACATGTTCTTAAACCCAAACACGTCAATTTTGGGGTGAATCCGTTATGTTTTGACCCTTCGTTGAGCCGTGCAAAAAGTTCTATTCATTCAAAACCGTTACAATTGTGGTGAGTGGATGAATGGTCAAAACACGACGGGTTCACCCTAAAATTGGTGTATTTAGGTTTAAGAATGTGTAGATCAAGTTCAACAGAGCGGATCATAAAAAAAAATAGGGAATGTTTATATATATATATATATATATATTTGTCACCATGAAGTGTTCACAAGAGTCTCAAAAGCATACCAAATGAAAGATAACCCAAATACATCGTTTCAAACCAAATGAAAGACAAACCAAAATACATTTGAAACAAACTAAAAAAAAAACACATAGTTCAAAATCAAATACAAAAGTCAAAATTATTGAAAGGCTGAAAAACAACAATACATGATCAATGGCAATAAAACGAGGATCCAAAAGCATCATCCGAAAATGTTTTTGAAAAAAAAAGACTTCGAAAGAAAGTCATAAAAATTTATAAAAGTTTTTATGAAAATCCATGAAGGAAAGTCATGAAAATTCATGAATCCGTGAAAGGTAAATGAAAGTCAAATGAAGATCAACAATCATAAATCACTCAACTTAACGTATCAAAAACCGATCGACTAAACAGGAAATATCAGTCGACTGGTTTAAAGCTTCGGTCGACTTATGACATCAAAAGTTCATAAGAATTCAAACATAAATCATGATATGATAAATAATTTTAAAACACAATAACATCAAAACATGCTTTATCAACAAATCCATAAATTTTTAAAATTCAAGAATAAAACATAAATAATTGGATGCACATGTATAATTTAGAAGAAAATTTTGAATTAAACCCACTCCGACTTTTTTAAAAAACCGACCCACTCTTATTTTATTTACAACAATCGACCCACTTCGTGGTCACGTCAGCATCGTGGCCATAAAG
Source organism: Asparagus officinalis (assembly GCF_001876935.1). Lineage (NCBI taxonomy): Eukaryota > Viridiplantae > Streptophyta > Magnoliopsida > Asparagales > Asparagaceae > Asparagus > Asparagus officinalis. The sequence continues at coordinate 38,949,648 of NC_033802.1, read as the reverse complement.
TGGGGTGATTTTTTTAATCCGGTTCTTAAATAGTTGGGGTTGCCAACCCCGACTATTTTGGAGGTCATGGCTAATATACAGCCTAAGTTAGTCGGGGTTGCCAACCCTGACTAATTTAGCATACTGTCTAATTGGTCGGGGTTGGAAACCTTGACCAATTTGAAAGCCTTATTTTGAAATGATCGGGGTTGCCAACCCCGACTATTTAGAAGAGACTTTTGTCCAGTCGCTAAGTTGAGCTGCAAAATGGCTAAGGGACCAAATAGTCGAGGTTGGCAACCCCAACTATTTGTTCTGGGTATGCCTTAGGTCCGCCCTATCATAAACCCCCGCGCAGAACTCTTCTCCCCCACCCTCGTTACTTCTAGCGCGATTCCTCTCCTCAAAACCATCGTTCTTCTCCTCCCAAACTCTTCTTGAGCCATCAATCTCTGATCTCAACCTCAATTTTCGGTCGAATTTCATCGTGAAAGATCTATAAGGTAATTTCTCTACATTCTCTCATCTTTTAACATGTAGAAATTTAGGATTTTTTCTCAAAAATAAATTTTTAGGGTTTGAACTCTATTTGTAGTAGTTTATTTAGAAAATTTATTCTTGTTGCAGTTAAAATTAAACATTTGGGGCATAGAATACTTAATTTTAGTGTTTAAGATTTGGGGGTCAATTTTAGGGTTTAGGATTTGGGGGTCAGTTTTAGGGTTTAGGATTTGGTGGTTTAGGGTTGTAATAGGGGTTTAGGGTTGTAATTTGGGGTTAAGGGTTTGTTGGTGGAAAATTTGTGAAATGAAAATGAAAGAATTGTGTTTGATTTTATTCTGTCTAACTGCTTAGAAAAAGAATGTTTACAACTCTCTCAATCTCAATTACAATTTGGATTTCCTGATTACAAAAGAGAAGAGAATTGATCTGAATTCTCCCCTTTATTTAAGTTTGGGTTCTTCAGAGTGGCGATGGAGTGCCCCCTTCAAATGCTCACGTCGAATTTGCTCTCCGTTGATGATCCGCACGTCTTGTCTTGCTGGAACAACTAACTTGCATGGAAAGTTAGATTAAGAACTCTTAACGAGTTTTATAACTCAGGACGAGTGTCAAACTCTGTGAAAAAGAGTTATTTGAACCGAATAATCGGTTAATAAGCCAAGTATCTAGATCCTTTGTTCCTAGTGGATGCTCCAAGATCTTCTAGTTGCCAAGAACTTCCCTCTAGCTGATCTCGTGGATGATCCGATTTGAAAAATCTAACCCCCTTTACTCGGTTGAGTAATGTGGTTATTTATAGGGGGATAAGGGGTATAACCAACCCCTAAATCCGCTCCAACATGGGCGAGAATCCCTCAAAACGTGGGATAAACGGTTCTAAGGCCATTCAGCTTGTGTTTTTTTGAACAAGTCAAACGCTTAAATCGGTGTTATAGACCTTAACTCTGCGTCTTAGACTTGAGACATAGAGTTGGGTGCTTGCTGAGAATTGAAAACGCAGGGGCTGCTTACATTCTGCGTCCTAACTCTATGTCTTAGACTTGAGATGCAGAATTGGGTATCTACTAAAGATTGAAAATGCACGGGCCGCTTGTATTTCGTTTGCTGAAGTTCAAAATGCAGGGATCACCTGCGTTTCAAAAACTAAAACGCAAAGGTGAATTCTGCGTTTAGAAGGGGCTAATAACTTGTAACATCTTCTGTAAAACGTTGTAAAGATCATTGTTCAGTAATCTTTGCTTTAGCTATTTTGAGGTGTGAAAGTCGTCAGATTGTAACTCTCACAGTTGATGGTAAAAGCCACTGAATATAGTTTTTGTCAGTCGTCGGAAGGGTCGTTCAATTGTAACTCCTCTCGATCTATGTGAAAAGTCCTCCATTTGTAGCTTTCATTTGTTGACATGAAACTCATTTGATTATAACCTTCTTAGTCAAGATTGTTGGTTGAGGTTTGACAGGGATTAGCTAGCTGTTATGATTTTTAGACAGCCTACATAACTCCCTCTAAAGTTTTCAAAAGTTCACGGTTGACTGGGATACATTTTCGGAATACTTTGGATCCTAAAATTTTATTGATTTATTGTTTACTCCGTCTGATTCGAAGACATCATGGACCTGGTTGTTGGAACATAGTGATTCAACTTTCTTAAACCAAACAAGGTAACTTTTGCATCTTGATGACAATGAACTTAGTCAAACAAGCTAAAGCCCATCGTTATTGAATCAAACAAGGACACAGATGATAACGAACTTGTCTGGATCCTTAAGATACTCCACTCAACTTGCGAAGAGGTGTATTCTTCGAATTTTGTCTGGATCCTTAAGATACTCCACTCAACTTGCGAAGAGGTGTGTTCTTCGAATTTTGTCTGGATCCTTGAGATACTCCGCTCAACTTGCGAAGAGGTGTATTAATCAAATTTTGTCTGGATCCTTGAGATACTCCACTCAACTTACGAAGAGGTGTATTCTTCAAATTTAGTCCGGATCCTTGAGATACTCTACTCAACTTACGAAGATGTGTATTCTTCAAATTTTATCTGGGTCCTTGAGATACTCCACTCAACTTGTGAAGAGGTGTATTTAGTGTCCAGAAAATTCTTGTAGGTATTAATAAACACTCGACGTGCAGCTATAGGCTTTAATTAAAAGATCCAATGATAGTGACGCTATCATAGAAATGCTAACTGTAAACTAGTTAGCGAGGTCTTCTTCAGTGAGGTTGAGCATCTTTTAGCTTAGTTAATCTTTGTTGGAATGTTAAGCCATTCAGGAGAATGAGTTGCACGACGGATTGAGCTTGATGATTTTAACATCATTGACTATAACCTATCTGTACTCATCCAAGAGGCTGCATAGTTGCTTGTCACAAGCCATTTTCTTCTCGGCTTTGGTCACTTTGATAGCCAATGTTAGCCTCTCTTTATTTATTTGAAGCTATGTCATAGCCCTAGTCGTCGAGATGTTCATTCGGCGGTGTTTAAATCACATGAGTGAACTCTGTACTTTAGAACTGAAACGCAGGGGTGAACTCTGCATTCAGAAGTTCAACCAATGCTGACGCAGAGGTCACGTTTGGTAGGATTCTACCCTAGAATCTCATCCTGATTCAACAACTCAAATCTATCTATAAATAGACTGCTGGGGTCAAATCAAGAGTCATTCGACTCTTTTCTCTGTTCTTCTCCGAAAGGCTTAATGAAAATTCTTCGGTTAAAAAAAAATCCGATGAATCTTGCTCACCTTCTCCGATCATCATTCTTAATGGCGCCTAGGAAAAAGATCGTCTCTCATCCCAAGTCCGTCATCACTGCTGCTTCGGTCATTGGTGGCGTTACAGCTCAGGCAGGTGCGCCGCCGCTGCAAACTCCTCTTGTCGGTGGTGAGTGCCAACTTTCGTGGCAGCCAAACTTGCTTCGACAAGTTTTGATTAATGAGGAAACTCGTTCTCATGTTGTGATGCAGAGTTGGGAATCTATGTTTGGAATTTGAAGCGCTGGAGTTCAACCTCTGCGCTCGAATATTAATATGCAGAGCTTGGACTCTACGTTTGAATATTAACGCAGAATCTGTCCTATGAGTTTGAATGCTTAACGCAAGATCTGACTTCTACGTTAAAAAGAATATTTAACACAGGGTCTGAACCGTGCGTTTGAATGCTTAACGCAAGATCCGACTTTTGCGTTTCACTATTTTAACACAGGGTTTGGACTCTATATTAAAATATTTTACGTAAGGTCTGAACTCTGCGTATGACCTCTTTCACAAGGAGTTCAACCTTTGTAATTAAGTCAAGTCTCTTTCATTTATTCTTCATGCTAGCTGATTGAGTGCCTTTCTCTTTTGTGGTTTCTTACATCCACGAGCCTCTCACTCTTCGTCATCACTTTGGACGTGAGGGCGGCGTGGATTTTTATATGCAATTTAATCTACGTCAGGAACTCCCAGTTTTTCAAGATGCTGACAAAGAACGTGTCACCCTAATTACCCAAGCTAACCCAGCTATACTCAGGATTTTAGTTACAAATGCCAAGTTTGAAACTGAATCTCGTAAGAAATTCACCAAGCCAGCATTTCTGTTTGGGGATAATGTTGTCATCCAGAAAGAATTCGTACATGGTGGATATTACAAGTGGTTGAGGCAAATAGGGGATCGCCGCTTCTTTCTTCCCGAGATGCATAGCATGTTCCCTATCTCCTATCATCAATGTGCTTCCGTCTCCTGACATATGAATTAGGACCTTGTTAGAGAGGAGGATGGGATAGCAGTTAGGGCTTTGTCTTATTTAGACGTACATATAGTAGGTTATAACCGATAGGTGTCAGCCTTAGAGCCATGCTTATTCTCAAGGGGATACCCTGTAGGAGAAACAGCTAGTCCAGCCAACACATTCATGCGAAAATTTTTGGCTGTGAAAGGGGACTTCCCTTCTTCAGTATTTAGAACTCCCGGATGGTTACATTCTACCAAAGCAGTGTGGTGGACAAGGATGATAGAATTTGTGCTGAAAGAGTTAGAGTAGCGGTTAGCTCGATCTGGACTCGACTTCCCTATAATGGCTATCAGATGTGGTATTGATTACAACCATTATAATTTTTATGCTATTCTGGAGAAATACAACCGAGAGACGTGTACATTCTTTACTCGAGTAGGGGAATTAGGGTTTTTCCTCCACAAAATGTATGATGTTTTCGGTCTTCCCTTTGGAGGTTTACCCTATGAAGAGTTCATCCCAGGATCGAGTGAGCTTAGGATTTTGAAGGAGACAAGCCTTGAGGTCTATGACACCCTATGGAAAGTGATGTATCATTTTCAAATCTGCACTCAATTAACGGGGACACGAGGACGTGTCATAAAGCAACTATCCTAGGCTGAATATCTCTTTTAGAATTTATCTAACAAAGTTGCTGCTACGTCTCGTCAGAGTGTGAGCACCCCTGAGACTATTCAAGCTTTGATCAATGATGCCACTATTCATTATGTCAATGAGGGATTAGAAGATGACTTCCCTGCTCAGACTAAGTTCGAAAACTTCCACCATCAAGATGCTACTTCCATTTCTGACATGGCATTGCTGAAAGATTTTCTCATGTTATGGCTGAAACGGCGTGTCGTCCCTACCAGGCCGATAGACGCTCTAGTAGTAGAAGTAGTCTACCAAGCTATTCTCTTAGCCCATGGGAGGCCCGTGAATTTACTTTCGGCTATGACATTGCTGTTTGCAGCATGGTTTAAGGGAGTTGTGCCTTGAATTCATTCAGATGAAAGAGACAGGCTCCGGAGAGAAGAAAAGTTCGATAACTCCTAATCCTCAAGTACCCTTGCCGTATACTTATTTAATGGCATGGTACGTATCTCATTGTCCTTATTTAATGAGTACACCATCTTCCTCGGATGACGGATTCGTGCCCTTCGTGCAGAGATTGGAAGAAGCTACCTAGGAGGGCACGTATGTAGTAAGGGTTCGTCAAATCTTATCGAGAGACCTCAACTATCTGATATTCCGCTGCTTCCCAGACTTTGAAGATGAGGGTTATAGGCAGGTATTTCAAGACATAGCCGGCCTGAATGGTTTCACCCGATTAGACGGGGGAGTCTTCCACTGGTTACTTCACATTAGACCAGGTTATCTCCTTCTAAGGCAGAATGAAAAATGCATAATTGAGCCGTACCAACCGTACAGATTCGCTCGACAATTTGGGTACGATCAATTATACATTGGGAATCCATAGGGTCAGCTTGTAGTTGTTAGTAATCTATATGAAGGAGCTCAGCCTGATACTATTCCATAGTAGGCTGCACTGGAGCTATATTCAGATTACCTCACAAGGCGCCTAATTCTCTCCTCTCTATGGCTTTCTACAATTAGTATCACATGGCTTCTAAGATGCCTGAGTATAGGCTAAATTTATCCGGCTTACGGAAAATTAGAAGAATGTACTCATCTATAAGAGGATCCCGAGTATCTTGTCTGAAAGGAATTAGCGAGTTCTTATCTTAAGAGGATGAAGCTAAAGAAGGAGAAGGAGACCTGGGACTAGAGAGCGCTCCAGCAGTAAGTCCTAAGGCTACCGAAACTCCGAGAGCAAGGGCAGCTAGAAAAAGGGCTCTTACTAAGGAGGAAGCAGTTCAGTACGAGAAACATACTCGTAGAAAATTATTAATAGACTCTCGTTCTCAGAAATTAATGACAGATGCTTTTAAATCCACTGGGAGAGAGGAAAAACAGGAACTGCTGCTACAAGTCATCCTCTTCGTACTGGACTTCACTCCAGAGGTCCTGTGTTATCAAGCGAATTTTTTTCCTATCATCCTTCGGACCAGGAAGAGGGCGAGGATGAGTCGTTTGCTGGGGATGCAGAGTTTTTCCCCATAATAGACCCTGTTATTTCATCATTTTTGGGTCAAGCCTCAGATGCCACTCTTCCAATTGCAGAGGCGATGCCTGTAATGTCTCGATCTGAAGGGGTTAGGCCTCCCTTAGATGAACCTACAGTGGCCGAGTTAAAAAAACCTAGCTGAAATCAGTCTCTTGCCACTTTGGTGTTATTGCCACCTATGGGGGCTATTATCCCTAGCCCGACAACATGCATAATGACTAAAGCAGACGCAATCGTGAGTTCTCTTAGACCTTTGGCTACAGATGGTGAAGAAGAAATGGATTATGAGACCTATTCCCATGGCAACGGTATTGATGGGGAGGAAAGTGATAGTGGCGATAATCTCGGTGATTGGGATATTCCACCACCGCTCTCTTCTGACAAGGCATCGGCCTACGTCCCTCCTTCCCCTATTGGCAAATATTATCCACTCTGGTCTTTCTAATATTTTCCTTTTTGTGTACTAACTGCTTTTTTGTGTAGGCTCTCCAACTCATGAGGTCGCTGACACGACTCTGCCTCCCGACCAACAGGCAATAGCTACTTCTCTCCCAGAGCAAACACAGACAACGGTAATTCCTTTGCAAGAGAAATCCCCTCCATTAATGATTTTTCTCAAGCCTACGGAGATGGAGAGTATGCTAAGCTCAGCCCAGGCGGGGGCGCTCATGGTTCTCCCTTCAAGTCCTTCGCAATTGTATGTTGCAATGACTTCTCCGGCTTCTTCACCATCATCACCAACCTTTCTTACACCGAGATCTACAACTTCAGGAGCCCTAGTGATGTCCTCTATTGCTTCTCTAAGTCCGGTAGTTATTCCTTTCATGCTTAAAATTCTTATGAGGCAGTTGGAGGACATGATGAAGATGACGATTGAGGAAGTTAGTGCTGGATGAGCTTCATTTAATTCTTTCAGGCTAATATTCATGAACTCTCTGAGCAACATTCAATATGTGGACAACGCTTAATGGTTTCAGCACTGCTCAGACAATGTCTCTCGATTGGAAAAGGACTTGAAAGCTTTAGAGGAGCTGCACTGTGTTGATCTTGCTACTCAGATTATATCAACCTTTGACGATTTCAAGGCTGAGGCAACTCATAAATATGAAGCTCTTTAGGAAAATATAACTGAAAGGGAGCTTGAAATTGTACTTTTGGAAGGGCAATGTGTTCAGAAGCAACAGGCTCTGGTTGCTTCTAATACTGCCATACAGTCGTCCTGAGCGGAGATCGATCGATTAGAGGTGGAGTTGGCCCGCCACAAGGTGGAGCATGGTCGAGAAGAAGAAATCCTGAAAAGGCTCACACTGGAAAGTATGAAGACTTACGCCACTTATCGCTGCAAGGTCGAGAAGAAGAAATCCTGAAAAGGCTCACAGTGGAAAGTATGAAGACTTACGCCACTTATCGTTCGTCGATCCAGGCTCTTGAATTTGCCTGAAAGGAAGCTATCACAGTGATGCCGGACGAGCATGAACTTAAGAAGAAAGCCGAAGTAATGGTACAAACTGCTCATGAGGAGAAGCTTTCTACTATTAAGTCACGGCTCGCGTCTTTTAATTTTATGGGCCCAGAGGCTTAACTATGTATTGCTCTTTTTGTTTGATAAGAACAAGGCTTTGCATCACTTCTTAATATTTTTGAATAAAATAAAAAGAAAATAATTTTGGCTTTTCCTTATTTATTGCATGTGTCATGTTCTAACTTGCAACAATGAAGTTATATGAGGAATGCCAGATTTAGAAAATTCTCTTTATTATCATTTGAGATAATTCTAGAAAATTTTCACCTGCTGGGGATAAGTACTTGTCATTCTCTTAGGATAGGACTGTTTAATAGAATTCTTCCTATGTTATGTTTCTACTTTAAACACTAAAGGAAATCCATAAGTGCCAAATGTGTGGTATTAACTTGGCATGAATTTTCACATGGTGTGAAGTCCAAAAATTTTCCTTGTTACTACTGGGGATAATTCTGGAAAGAGTTTGACCCGCTGGGGATTTTATGAGAACACTTATTATTCTTATGTAGAGGAATAAAAGGTTCAAATAGGGGGGGTTTGAACTGTTAGAGGTATGATGTTAACGTAACAGGAAAAATATTACGACTGGGATAATTTTGAGGACCTATCACTCTATTGGGGATTCGATAAGTGGATTTGTCAGAGGTGTGATATCAACATAACAGGAAAAATGTTACGATCGGGGCAATTTTGAGGACCTATCGCCCTATTGAGGAGAGTCGATAAATAGATTTGTCAGAGGTGTGATATTAACATGACAGGAAAAATGTTACGATCGGGATAATTTTGAGGACCTATCGCTCTATTGGGGAGAGTCGATAAGTGGATTTGTCAGAGGTGTGATATCAACATGACAGGAAAAATGTTACGATCGGGGCAATTTTGAGGACCTATCGCTCTATTGAGGAGAGTCGATAAGTGGATTTGTCAGAGGTGTGATAATATGATAGGAAAAATGTTGTGATCGGGGCAATTTTGAGGTCCTATTGCTCTATTGAGAAGAGTCGATAAGTGGATTTGTCAGAGGTGTGATATTAACATGACATGAAAATGTTGCGATCGGAGTAATTTTGAGGACCTATCGCTCTATTGAGATGAGTCGATAAGTGGATTTGTCAGAGGTGTGATATTAACATAACAGGAAAAATGTTGAACGAGATCTCGGGGGACTTAGTGTCTCACTAGGGAGAATTGCCAAGTGGTTTATCATTAGAGCGATGACTTGTGATACTTGTAATTTGAACAAGATTTTGAGAATTAGCGTCTCGCTGTGGAAAATTGCTAAGCATGTTTATCACCAAAGGCGACAAATTTTGGTATTCTTGATTTAAGTAAGGTTTGGAAAATTTTATCACTCTGTTGAAGAGAGTTAATAAATTGGTTATTTACATAGTTGGGGAGAGTTAGTAAATTGATCATGATTTGAGTGATTTTGGAGACTTATCGTTCTATTGACGAGAATCAATAAGTTGATTTTAACAGAGGAATTGTCATTGCATTGGAAGTGATGCAAGTTAAATTCAAACTCTGTAAGGGATGATAATTGTCGGAAGTGTAGAATTACTCTGACGAGAGTTTTGTTAACTGAAACAATTTAAATTCTACTGAGGTGATACAGAGGTTTAACAACACTCTGTGGAAAGAATTAATGATCTTAGAGAATAAGCATCATGTTTGAAAATATAAGGATGGATCCTTTGTTTAGAATAATTGCAACGCAAAGGTGACCTTTGCGTTTGAAATTCAAAACACAGAGTTAAGAACTCTCATGACGCAGGTCTGGGCCTAGCATTTAGGAATTTAAATGCAGAGATGAACTCTACGTTAAGGTTAAAGTCCAAAAAACTTTTACCCATTAACGCTAAAGATAGCATTTCTAAAAATGGTTAGGATTCTCTCCTAGAATCCCGTACCACTTTAACAGCTTGACGACTGTTATAAATAAACCTGTATGGTCACATCAAGAGTCATTCGACTCTTTTCACTTTTGGCTTGATTCCAAGAATGAGAGTTCTCGTTTAATTTCGGCAAAGTCTCCAACGCCCTTTGTCTTCTCTGGTCGACCGTATCAATGGTGCCATGAAGAATGAGTTCTAGCTCCAAGAGGATCACCATGGCAACTTAAGAAACTTTGTCGGCTGAGGACACCGGTGGTGTTGTTGCTCTTACGAGCGCCTCGTCGATGCCGCCACCGTCATGTGGGCCTCGTTGTTGTGGTAAGTGGTGGCCATAATAACTTGTTTTGACAAGTTTTTTAAAAACCCTAAATGAGTTCTTGACAACGAGGATGATGACTCATTTTCTTATAATTGAAACGTAGAGTTAGAACTTTGCGTCAATTATGAATTCTGAACGTTGGTTTTTACCCTTGCGTTCAAAAACGTGGGTCTTGACCTATACATTTAAGATTGAAAACACGAGTTTTGGATTCTACGTTTGAGATTAAAAACGCAGGTCTTGAACTTTGCGTTTGAGATTAAAAACGTAGGTCTTGAACTCTGCATCTTAGATTAAAAAAATGCAGATCTTGACCCTATGTTATAATCTAGTTTCTCTCATTAGCAACTCCCTTTAGTTACTAATTTCTGTTTCTTGTTTCACAGTGCTTTTCTCTAATGTCCCGCTTTCGCTAGAGCATCACTTCGGGTATACTGATAATCCTGACGCGGGCGAAGTTTTTGGCCTTCATAGGGAATTTCCATTGTGCACTTTCCCCGACTTAGAGCGGACACATTTGGTCAGGTTTTCCCGATGGTCTACTCTTAGAGCTCTAATCACTGACTTGGACATGGAAACTCCTGTGGGCCATGACCAATTCGTCAAGCTGGCTTTTTTGTTTGGAGATCGTATAACAGCAGGTGACAAAGTTGGATATGTAGAAGATTCCAGGCTGCTGCGAAGAATTAATGACCGTTTCTTCTTCCTCCTAAGCATGAGGAGAATGTATCCGCTATTTTATTTCCTGACTGAGTGTCGGCTGCCGTAGGGGTTTGGCCTTCGATCTTGTCAAGGAGAGGGAAAACATCTCGCTTGGATATGGTCACCGATCTCATGTACAAATTGATGGATAACTCAAGGGTCTGAGGCCTGGCAGGTTTGAGAAGAAAGATCTTGCTCAAGAAGCACCCCTTCTACGAACATCTTCATACGCCAGTTTATTGCTGCTCGGGATGAATTCCCTATGCAAGCCTTTTGTTCTACTGACTGGTTGTTCTCTGGAGAAGGTGGCTGGTGGACTCGGATGGTAGATTTTGTTCTTGAGGAACTCAAGGAGCCACTTGCTCAGTCCGGCCTTACGACACCAGTGCTGGCTACCTGGCATGGGATTGTTCAGAACTATCCAAACTTCTTCACTATGCTGGAGCGATATAATCCGGACAGCTGCACATTCTTCACTCCTGTTAGGGAGTTGGGATTTGCTCTCCATGAGATGCATGCAATGTCAAGGCTATCCCTTGGAAATCTACCCTATGAGGAGTTCATTCCCACTACTGAGGAACCTTCTATCTTGAGGGTGGCGCATCCGGAGATATATGCCACTTTTTGGGAGCTAATGTGCCATTTTCACATATGTGCTCATGTTATTAGGATGCGTGGGGGTAGCATCATGTACACTGCATGGGCAGATTACCTCTTCCAGAACTTAGGTCAGAAGGACTTGATGGTGACCCATCTTGCTGTAAGCTCTTCTAAGAGCATTAAAGCCCGCATCAAGGCTCCTAATGCTAACTATAAGAATAAGCATCTGGAGGATGGATTTGAAGCTGATACTAAATTTAAGATCTTTCACTATCAAGCTACAACTCTCATCTCCGATATTGCTCTCCTTGTTGGCTTCCTGGTGATATGGCTGAAGCGATGTGTCATGCCGTCGAAGCTGGTTGAGTCCATCTTGGCTGAAGTAGTATACCCAGCCGTTCTCCTGGCTCACGAAAGACCTTTAAATCTTCTCTCTGCAATGGTAGGTTGTTTACAAAGAGGCTTACGAGATTTGATTTATGAGTTCCTCGACGTCAAGGAGATGAACGTTGCTGGGGGGAAAGTCTAGAGGACTCCCCAACCTCGTGCACTAGCACCGTATACATACTTGGTGGCTTGGTTTGTGCTGCATTGTCCTTCATTAATGACGGGGATCATACAAGATAGCGAAACCTCTGTCCCTTTTGTGGAGAGGCTTGAATCGGCCACATGGACGACTGTATACATAGTTTGAGCTAGACAACTCTTGTCCTTGGAGGACAATTATGATGTTTTTTGTTGTCGCCCTTATTTTGATGAAGCTGAAAAAGAAGGGACGAAGTTTGGAGATGTGGTCTTCGAAGGTTCCTCATCCTTAAATGCAGGAATTTTCCAATGGCTCCTCACAATCAGAGTGAGTTACTTGGTTTTTCGCCTGGGCGAGAGATGCGTTATTGAACCCTATGTTTCTTCTCGTTTTGTTCGACAATTTAGGTACGACCAACTTTATGTCGGTAACCCTAATCCACAATTAGCACACATCGAAAACTTATATGAAGGGGCTCGCGCTTGGTTTTTATTCTCTTCTAGAGGAACTCATGCACAATTCACTTTACCCAACTCGCCGCCTAGTTGTTCCACTGTTGCGGACTTCCGTGACTAGTTTGATGAGGCTTCTCGAATCTTAGAATATGATGTATACACTTCATGTATAAATGAGATCCGGGAGCTATATAAATTGAGGAGTGGTTCTACCAGGACTCGACTACCAGGAATAGAGGATTATCTGTCCTATGAACGGGAGGCGGTCGGAGCTGGAGAGATCATAGTAGAGCTATCAGCTGTTGAGCCTTCTGAAGAAAAGGCAACTGAAGAGATTCCTGAGGAAGTACCCACTCTTGAACCTCACTCATCAATCGTCAGGGAAGAAGGCCCTTACTGCTGAAGAGGAAGGTGAATATGATAGGAGAACTCGCAAGAGAAAGCCTGTTACAGCCAAAAACTCTAAAAGGGTCAAGTTGATGGGGGACGCAATGAAGTCTGTACCTGTTGTGCTCTCGACTGATAGAGAGGACGAAACGCTTTGATCAATTCCTTCCATTCCTGAGGATGTGAGAGATCAAGAGATGTTGCCCATTGGGGATTCATAGTCCGCTCCTCCCCTTCCAGTCCATAATTAGGGTTCGCATGAAGACCTACCTTCTAAAGCTATTCCACAATCTACCCGTAATGAGTATATGAGTCTGATCTATCCAATTGCTCCTCCCCTATGTTCGAGAGCTTTGAAAGAGTGCATTAAATAGCTAGAGATGAAAATGAAGTTTACGATTAATATTGTCAGCTTAGGGCGGGTCCCCTTCGAGCGTTTCAGACCCTTCCTGACTAAATGCTTAACGGATATCAAAAGTCACGGGAATGTGTTATGGACTGAGAACTGCAGGGAGAGCATCATCCTTCTGGAAATAGAACTGGAGATGCTTTTGAACTTGCAACATGCTAATTTAGGACAAGAAGTAGACCGGGCTCTTTCTGTAGCTAAAGCTTCGAGAGCGCAACACCATGAAGCTCTTCAAAAGAGCTATCTGAGAAAGAATCTCGTATTGCCAGCCTACAAGAGGAGCATACTCAGTTATAGATGGACATGGGCAGCCTCACTATGGATATTCGGGATGCTACAGCAGACCTCGCTTGCATGGGGGTTGAGCTATCTCAGAGGAATGCCCAGCTGGCTGAGGATATGGAAGTCATAAAAGGATTAGCTGCTCACTGTGATGGAATTTCTCAAAGAATACTGTAATGAGATCATTGCTGCTGATAAGATTCGAAGAGAGATTGCAGAAGCAGCACCTGATGAAGAAGAACTCAAGAGAAAGATAACTAAAGAAATCAAAAACGCTCGTGAGGAGAACATATCCGAATTGAAGTTCAAGCTCAAGTCCCTTAAGCTGATGAACTCTGATGTTTAAATTTTGTATTGCTTTTAGCTGGGGATGATTTTGTATCATTTTCATTTTAGTTATCGTCAATTTGTATCAAGTTATCAATAATGAATGAAAATGGTATCATTTTGTTTTTCATCGCCTCTCTTGTTGAATTCCAACTTAGCACAATGAAAAGTATTGCAAATGCTATAGGTGTGATGTTACCTTAACGTAAATTTGAAATTCTCTTCATTACTACTTAGAATAATTCTAGTAAATTTCAATCATCAGAGGTGTAGTGTTAACATGACGACATACAAAGCAAGAAACTAAACATTTGTTCCCGAAACAAACTCTGAATGGGCAACCCCCAGCCAAGCTTGGCTGAAGATTGAGAAAAAGGGGGCTTCATGACCTATGGGAAGTATTTCTTAAGAAACTTCCCGTTAATTGGCATCATGATCCTGTCTCCTTTTTGATCGATACAGTGATACACTCCATTCGAGTAGACTGATTCTATTACGAATGGCCTTTCCAACTTGGGATTGAACTTCCCTTTGGTTTTGTGTGACATCACCATAGGTCATCTAACGGCTAAGACCAAATTGCCTTTCTTAAAAATCCGTTCTTTAACATTTTTGTTGTAGGCTTTATAAATTCAGGTTTGATATAACTCAATCTACTACTGAGCTTGAAGTCGCTTGTCATCTAAGGCTTCAAGTTCCTGAAGGCGCAGTCGATGTTTCTCTTCTTCTGTCATTTCGGTCGTGATGGTGACTCTCAGGAAAGGGATCTAGATTTCCAATGGTAGTACAGCTTCGTATCTATATACCAAAGAGAATGGCGTAGCTCTTGTAAGGGTCCTCACCATTGTACGGTAGGCCCACAGACATTCGCTGAGTTTTTCGTCCTAATCTCGAAGGCTCTTGGAAACGAATTTTTTGAGAAGCTTCATAATGGTCTTGTTAAAAGCTTCTACGAGGCCATTTGATGGCGGATAATATGTCGTAGATGCAACACTTTGGATTCTAAACTTGTCACAAAATCTCTAAAATCCATAGCTAATAAATTGTGTTCCGTTGTCATGGACTATTCGTCTCTGGACACCAAAATAGTAGATGATGTGATGCTTGATGAATTTGATCACATTCGAAGTGTTGACTTCTTTTAACGGGATTGCCTCTGCCTATTTGGAGAAGTAATCGGTTACGGCCAAAATGAATCGATGTCTCTTGGAAGTCGGAGAGGAGATTGGTCCTACGATATCCATTCCCCACATCTCAAATGGCCAAGACGCAAATATGAGATGTAAGGTCCCTGGCGCCTGATGAATGAAGTCGCCATGAATTTGACACACGTGATAATGTTTAGCATAGTCAACTGCATCTGAAAACATTTTTGGATAATAATAGCCAATTCGTCGGAGGCGATCTCCCAACTTAGCCCCGGGTTGATGAGCTCCGCACATCCCATCGTGAGCCTCTTTGAGAGCCTCTTTTGCTTCCTTCCTAGAAAGACATCGAAGCAAAACTCCATCGTGTGATTTACGATACAGGGTTTGAGAAACTATATTGTAATAGAATCGGAGGGCCTTTCATTTAATGGCGGCCGCTTCCTTGGAATTGTCGGGTAAAATTTCGTACACGACATAGTTGATATATGGAAATCTCTAATCCTTAGGTTCAAACTCCATTGTGGTTGTGCAAACTTCTTCTGACGTTGCCTTGTTTGAGCGATCATCTATAAGAAGCTTGGAACAATACAATTCGCGTCCAATGACAGGAATCATTGTTTTAGCCCCTGATGGTAGTGCTAATAAAGTTGTCAATGAGGCTAAAGCATCTGCATTAGCATTCTGAGCTCGTGGAATATATCCAATGAAGAAACCTTTGAACTTCTTGGCTTGCTTCAACACTACGAAGTAGTAAGAGATCAGATCCTCATTGCGCACTTCATATTCTCCTCGGACTTGATTTACAATGAGCTGAGAGTCACCGTAAGCTTCGAGTTGTTGAATGTTAAGCCCTTCGGCAGATCACATTCCTAATAGAAGCGTGTTATACTCAGCTACATTATTGGTGCAGGGCTCGATTAGGGAAAATCCTCTTGGGATCACGTGACCATTTGGAGAGATGAATACTACTCTTACTCTTGTGGTAATTGCTCCATGAAGGTTTGCTCTGGATGCACCATCGAAGAATAACTTCCACACTTGCATAAATTCTTGAGTTACGCAAGCTTCAGCATCTTTGTCGGGCAATTCTTCATACAACTTAGACGTCCCTGGTACCGGATGATCGGCTAGAAAGTCCGCCAAAGCTTAACATTTGACAGCCTTTTAGGGCATAAGTTGCATGTCATATTATGACAAGAGGATTGCCCATTTTGCTAGCCGGCAATTCAGAGAGGATGGTTTTGTCATTAGGACTCTCAAAGGGTTTATCTTAGAGATGATATGAATTGTTTGTCCAACCAGGTAATATCGCATCTTTGGACAAAAAATACCAAAGTGAGATATTCTTTTTCGATCGGATTATACCGGTGTTCAGCTCCCATCATGGTCCTACTTAAGTAGTAGATGGTCCTACTTAAGTAGTAGATGACTTACTCTTGTCCTTGGTCATTATCTTGGGCTAATAAAGCTCCAAGAGAATGATCCATAGCTCTCACATATAACATGAATGGTTTTCCCAATATCGGGGCCACAAGAAACGACGGTTGAGTGAGATATCTCTTAATCTCCTCACATGCCTTCTGGCAGTCTCCATGCCAAACGAAGGATACTCCTTTCTTCATGAGCTTAGAGAAAGGTTGACAGCGTCCTAAAAGGTTGGAGATGAACCTTCGAATGTAAGCCAATTTGCCTTGCAAACCTCTGAGTTCTTTGAGATTCTTCGGAGGTGGCATGCCTTGGATAGCAAGAACTTTCTCTGGATCAAGAGAAATTCCCTTGGATGTAACTATAAATCCCATGAATTTTCTCTTGATACCCTAAGGAATGATTTTGTCAGGTTCATCTTCAGTTGATGTGTTCGCATGATGTCGAACATTGTCTTCAAGTCTTTGAGATGATCACCTTTGTGTTGGCTTTTCACTACTATGTCATCAACGTAGCATTCAATCTTTTTACGTAAGTGTTCATGAAAGATTGCGTTCATTGCTCGTTGATAAATAGCACCTGCATTCTTCAATCCGAAAGGCATTACTGTGTAGCAGTATACCCCCAATGGTGTTCTGAAGGCAGTATGCTTTTCGTCTTCATGGTACATTTTGATCTGATTGTACCCTGAGAATCCATCCATAAAAGACATCCTCTCATATCCATAGGTATTATCGATCATGACATCCGTGATGGGGAGTGGAAACTCATCTTTTGGACAAGCTGTTTTAAGGTCATGAAAGTCTATGCATATCCGGACTTTACTGTTTTTCTTGGGCACATGAACAATACTGGCTACCCAATTAGGATGTTGTTCCTCTCTAACAAAGCCTGAGTCTATAAGCTTTATGACTTCTAACTCAATTGCTTTCATGATCTCTGGATGAAACTGGAGTTGTTGTTTGACGGGTTTAGTATCTATATCTATGCTGAGACGATGCATGGCTATCTTCGGATTGAGGCCAGGCATAGCTTTATAATTCCAAGCAAAGACATCTATGTACTCTCGAATAAGAGATGCAAGATCTTCTTTCTCAGATGGAGATAGGCTTTCACTTATAAAAATTGGTTTAGGATTGGATTCATCTCCCATGTTAACCTGAATTACCTTATCTTCAGTGGGTAGCTCGCGCTGCTCGAAGCGCATATCCCACAAAATATTAAGGCACTTGATCCAAGGGTCACTGGTTAACTCGATCATTTCTTCGTCACCCCCTGCATCTTCATCTGGGTGACTAGTCGAAACCATGTTCATGGTCAAACTTTTAAAGAAAGGTTCGACGTTGATATCGGATTCCCATGATGATGTACCGGATGAATAGTCTTGACACAAACTATCATCGATTTCGTTTTCTAAAGGAGAAGGGGTTGTGACATAACCCACACCTCTTCCAATTTTCTAATAATAATCCGGAGGTTTTCCTTCGGGAGCAAGAGATATTCGGATGGGTGTTCACCTTCCTTTCCCGAAGTTTGAACTCTGTTTTTCATTAAAGTTATATCCTATTCGTTTCATCAAGTAGATGGAATTGGGTTCGTGATAATGGAATTGAGGAATTCCATTATCTTCTTCTGAACTTCCTCGTTTGAGTAATCCAGATTTGACTTTACCGAAGTGGATCGGCTTCTACCCTTTCTTTTTGGACGGAACTTTGAAGAAAGCTTTTTGGGCATCTTCTACCTCTTCATCTGAAGCGAAGGATGACTTAATTGGCAATGTTTGTGATGCCTCAGTGCATAATGTATGCCATGAGCTGGTACCTACATCAGTATCATTCTGTATTTGTTCATTTTTAAACGACTCATCAGGCAAGTACGCCAAAATAAAGTCTTCATTAATGCACCACTCTCCCTCACTCGGTGCATTATTATTGTCTTCAATTTGACCCATTACATTGAAGTTCAACTCTCATGGATAATCTTCTTCAGGGTCTGGCTCAATGTCGGCTTCGTTGCCACTATCAACATCTTCTTTTTCCTAAGATTCCAAGTAGAAGACAAAATTTGTATGGAAGTTTTCCACCCCTCTCAAAGGGTACTTTTCCGCAATCAGTGTTCGGACTTCCCCCTCATCATTAGCATACTTCCTAACCTGATGTAGGATAGATGGGACAATGCGGTTTACATAAATCCATGGTCATCCCAACAATAAATTGTAGGATGTGTCCGCGTCTATGATATAACAAGTCACTTCAGACTTGAGATCTCCAATTTGACACCTTAGCTTGATTTTCCCCAGGGGTCGAGTGTTGTTGGCATTGAAACCGAAGATGGTGGTCTGGGTGGTATTCAACCGATGCATGGAAATCCCTAAAACCTGCATAACCCTGTAAGGCAAGATGCTAAGTGTTGAACTTGGGTCAACTTGGACACGGCTCATTTTTGAAGACCCAATATACCCTGTGTAGTATAACGGTCTGTCATGCTTGTATTTTACCTGCATATCATCCTGAGTGAACGATATACATGGTAGACTTCTTTGCTGCTTGTAGACATTGCAGGCAAGATTGAGTTTCAGAAGCTTCAGGGGTCTGAGTAATCTGCGTGATAAAGCTTTTCGTGTTCGTTAAATAGAGCTTCCTTGGTGGTTTTAGACAGCCGCAGGAGCTTGTACAGGGTAATCTTGGCCGGTATGTTGGCCAATTGCACCAAGACGTTGAATCAGAAAGGAGTGCTCGATTCCTCGGGTTCCTAAGAAAGGTTCTTATTGTACCAGGTTTCTTTCTGCTTTTCTTTATCAATTAACTTTTGAGGAACAAAAACCCCAGCGTCTTGGTGCTGTGGTTCTACTTCTTAAGCATTCTGATCATAGTCTTTTAGGTAAGCTTTTCCTGACCGGGTGCTAGGGTTGCCTCTTGGGTATGCTGCCAGAACGATCCTCTCTTCTTCTAAGTCTGTGAGAGATATGAGATCATCATTCTCATTAATAGAGGGGCAAATCATGTTCGATGACTTAGCCTTGCCTCTTGTCTTTTTGGACGAAGTATTCGTCCATTGTTGATCTTCAACCAGGTCGAGATGGACCCACATAATATCCCCTTTGGAGGTAGTGAGGGAAATTATCGAACTAGACCGCTATCAAATTGGTGGATACGGTCTTCTGCTCGAGCTTCAGTGTAAGCACATTGGCATTCACCAAATTTTGTAGGATATCCTTGAAAACATAACTTTTTCTGGTAGGATGTCCCAGGAATTTGTGATAACGGTAGTAATTCGGTTCGTCGACTTTTCCTGCCTCATCTGGTTTCCTGATCTCTGGAAGCTGCAATTTGTTGTTCTTCTGAAGTAACTAGAACAAAGTGTCCACATGCTCCTCTTTGAACGAGTACTGCTTGGGCGCTCTCTGCTGATTTGGTGCCTTGCCTTGCTTGGCAGGTGATGCCCGTGTGCTGGCATCGGCAGCCAAAGTCTCCTTTCCCTTGGACTGCGGAGCGTTGTTTTAGTTGCACTGCTGCTGTGGCTTTGGTTAGGTAGCTTTTTCAGCATTGACCCGAGCAATAATTTCTTCGGCTTGTTCTCCTTGCAAAACCAATTGCCTCTAAGAGCGACATTCTGCCACCCCCATTTGAGCGAGGAGCTAGGTCTGCAAGTTATGCCTGCAAGTTTTAACCAAAGTGAATTGGGTCATACCTGATGGGCATCGTAATGCCATGCTATGGAATCTTTCCATGAAAGTCTTGATGGACTCTCCCTTCCTCTACTTGCTGGTGAGAATGGTTGGGATGGAAACTTCTGTATCATCCTCAAAAAATCTGGCTAAGAAAAGCCTTTCTAGATTTATCCATTTTTGAATGGATCCAGCAGGCAGTTTCATAAACCATTCGAAGACAACTCCCTTAAGAGTGCCAATGAACAAACGGGTCAGAATGGCATCGTTTGCTACCACATCTCCAGTCTGTGACTTGAAGTAGTAGATATGTTGATTTGGCGATCCTACACCATCGAAAGGTTGCAAGGTTGGGGCTTTAAATTTTAGTGGACAAGGAACCGTTAAGGTTGTACTACTCCTTCCTCGCGAAGCTCGCTCCTGTTAGAGATTGCGTTGAGATGAGCCTCTAGTTCATCAACCTTAGATGATTGAGGATTCAGTTCTCTTTCCATTTCCTTCTTATTTTCAGATGAAGACTCCAGGTTGTGAGTTTCACATTCCGAATTCTCATGTACCTTCTGTTTTCCATTTAAAATTGTTCTCTGAGAAGACTCAGACTTTTGGCCTCTTTCTGCAAGGAGTTGGGCCAACATCTCTTTCACTTGGAGAAGTGTTTCTTGCTACGCCTGGAGCAAGACGTGATGTTCATCAACTCTCTTTGCTAAGTCGTCGGAGCTTCCAGTCATATAAACGGGAGTCTCACATGCCACGATGGAGCTTGAGGATTGAGAATCCGCAATTGCTGAATGTTTATCATCTGAAGCAATCCCTTTTCCTAATCTTTGATAGTTAATTGGGTGGATAGCTCCTGTGTGAGTCTGAGTGCACCGATATATTCCTTCAAACTCATCACAAATTTCCCGGACAGTCGGGGAATGGCTTCTTTCTAATTCGTCATAACTGGGAGCTGAGGCCTTCCCTCGGCCGATCATGTTAATAGTGACTTTAGGATATTCGGCTTCAGAAATATTCTTCTTGTGATGATGTCGTCACTTGGCAGGCCTGGAGATATTTGTCAATCGGTCAAATACTGATTGTCGAGGCGTGGATGCACAACAGTAGCATTCCGAGAGAACTACAGAAATAAGCCATTCATATTGACATGAATGAGCTGTTTGTTGCGCAGGTCTCCCTCTTAACAGTAATTCCAGCAAATCAGAGACTTGGGAGGAATCTTTCACCGAACATGAGGATGCTGATGGAACCCCCTACCCTTGAGTGGGTAAGACTGGTTCTTGTCGGACATGAATTTTAAACCCATGTTGACTCCTTTGAACTTGGCAGACCATGTCGTGTTCTGGAGAAGAAACACGGTGGTCATGTTTGGCTTTGTAAACACTAGGCCTATGCCTGCATTTAGTTGATGGAACAGACCCCTGAGGGTCATATTTTGGTTGCAAGCACCCATAGGGTGTGCGTTTGATTGATGAAACAGACCCGTGAGGATCATGTTCTGGTTGAACGAACTCATGAAGTGTGCGTTTGGTTGGTGAAACAGACCCTTGAGGGTCCTGTTTTGATTGAGCGAACTCATGAAGTGTGCGTTTATCTTTAAAAATGTTTTTCTGAGGATTGCGTTTTGGATGAACAACGCGCCACTGAGGGTCGCGTTTAAGTTGTATTACACAAGGCTCATAATTGAGCTCATTACCATGAAGTGTACGTTCAGGAGCAGAGACACAGCACTCAGGCAGAGACTCAAAAACACGATCTTCGTGTTGGACAAGAGATCGACTGTTTTGCAAATGTGCTCATGTATGGATCTTCTCCTTCTTTGAGCTGCATTCTTCTTGGCTTGTTTCAACGTCTTGGCAGTAACGTCGTTGCGTTGATTGGATCTATCTCCGTCATAGGCCTTTTACGACCCATGACACATGGTGTTCACGCGGGTGGAGAATTTTCAACTCGTTGAACGAGTTTGGCCGAGGCGGGGCCCATTTCTTCAGAGGCAGGACTGTTTGATGAATTTTGGCCAATGGAGAGGGCTTTCTTTGGCATTCAGCAACAATTGGAGATTTGATCTCTTTAGAGATCCTGCAGACATCGCATCTAGCCTTGGGGCTAAACAATCTAGAGGAGAGGGCTTCCTCGTATTTGGCTTGATCAAACTCTACAACGAGAGTTTCCACGGTTGTTCCAGTGAGATGAACATCGGATTGCGCCACCACTTCTTCGTCAGAGAAGCTTGTTCTTGGCCTCTTTGTTTTGATGATATTTAACAAATAATTTATCACTAATATTGTTTGTCTAGTACTTGTATTTATCTATTTATTATAGACAAATAACATGTTAGAGGATGGATGGAATCGAACATTCACGATCAAATCTAATGGAGGTTGGCGGAATAATGGAGTGAATCTACGCAATTCAAGTTAAAGACTCAAGTTCAAGCTTCATCCGCAAGTGTACCAAGTCGAGCTTATTGAAGACCTATAGCTTGGACAATCTAGTTTAGGAGTTTATATTATATGTGTTAAGTACTTTAAGCTTAATCATATATACACACAAATTTGCAATAAAAAGAATAATTCTATTTTTTTTTCCTTCCAATTTTTGCAATATTCAACAAAGGATTGGCTTTCACACAAGGGAAAAAAATGAAAGGCATCTATTTTTTTCTAAAAGTTTTTACTTTTATGTAAGAAATTTAGTTGGCATATTTGGCAATTGGTCCGCATAATTTGTGTGATTTATTTCTTAAATTTTACTTTTATGTAAGAAATTTAGTCGGCATATTTGCTAATTAGTTTGCATAACTTATGTGATTTCAATCAAATAGAATCTTCAGAAGAAGAAGGACAAGATTTTTCCATGTATCAACAAATTATTCATGTATCAAGTTGTGCTATAATTATCACAGAGATTCATACAAATTGCGACCTTTTTTTATCCAAGCGTCAGATAGGACAATTATACAAATCATATTTCTAAAGCATGAGTGTCTTGCTTTTATTTCGTTGGTTGCATTCTCTTTGATATTTCCTAAGTATGTTTACATGATGTATGTATTTTATAGGACAAAGTTTTAGGGTGAAGACCTTAAAGCAATTAACTACAGATAAATACCTCCAACATTTAACAACTTTGCATCTAAGTGACCACCACCAAATTACAACTATAATGGTATTGAAAATTTATAAGTTCCCTTAAGCTAAAGTGCTAATACTGCAGATTTCTCAATGAACGTTGAGCAATCTTGATGCAACATTTCTGCGAACCGTAACGTATATTCATCAGAGAATATAACTTTACTTTGTATATAAAATGGAAAGAGTAGAGAAATCTTGGAATCCAAAGAAACCTTCTTTTTCTACATGTTGCAACAAAGGAGGAGTGAAGTTTCCTCTTCTTAAATAGCCTCCAACCTTTCTGAAAGACTTTATATCTAAAGCAAAATGCTTTATTTTAGTAATTGTTGGCCTTCTTGTTTTGATGATGTTTAACAAATAATTTACAACTAATATTGTATGTCTAGTGTTTGTGTTTATCTATTTATTATAGACAAACAACAAGTTAGAGGATGGATGGAATTGTGCATTCACGATCATATCCAATGGAGGTTGGCGGAATTGTGGAGTGAAGCCATGCAATTCAAATTGAAGATCCAAGTTCTAGCTTCATCCGTAAGTGTACCAAGTTGAGCTACATATATCGAAGATCAATTAAGCTTGGGTATATTTAGTTTAGGTTTTATATTATATGTGTTAGTACTTTAAGCTCAATCATACACACACATACACGTTTTGGTTTTTCTATGTATATATATATAGTCGTATATATACATACATGTTTTGGTTTCCAAGTATATATAAATATGAAATTACATCCTTCATATTTATTGTTTTGATTTTTCAAGTTTATTTGGTTTCCAAGTATATATAAATATGAAATTACATCCTTCATATTTATTGTTTTGATTTTTCAAGTTTAAATATGAAACAATTGAATATAATTGGAAAATACATTATTATTTCATGTTTACATGCTTATATATGATTTTATCAATATCAAGTTTATATTTAATGAAATCATATTTATTGCTTTTGAAATGTTTGTAAAATATGTAATTTTATGAAAATATTGGTTTCTTGGTTTATGGACTTAATAACAATTATATACATCTTTTATTAAGTCTACATAATTATTTTGTATTGTTTCAAAACATAGTTAAACTAAAATATCAAAACTCATATGTTCACATTTTTATGTTTTGGACTATTTTGCAAAGTGATGATTTTTCATAAATAGGAAATACAATTTGGTAAATTCTTTTTGTAACATGTTCATTTACATGTTTATATACATTTCCCAAAGTTTCATTACTTTTGGACTTCATTTTTTATTTTTAACATATTTTCAAAAATCTCAAAAATTATTTTCAAAACCTGTATTTTAGCATGTATCAGTTCACGGTCGACCGCCACGATCGACCGTCGAGAGTTCAGAAACTCAGTATGATTTTTTATGACTCACGGTCGACCGTGACAGTCGACGGTAGCATATTTAGAGACTTTCGCGGTCGACCGTCACGGTCGACCTCCAGTGTTCAAAAGCCATATTACTGTTTTTTGTTGCTCGCGGTCGACCGATCTGACCGTTGGGTTCTAACGGCTAGTTTTTGAGTTGTTTTCTCTTGGGTCGACCGATCTGACCGTTGGGTTCTAACGGCTAGTTTTTGAGTTGTTTTCTCTTGGGCTTTTTGGTCATTTTGATTGGGATTTTGCTGAAGTTTTGAGTGGGTATAAATACCCCATTGATCTCATCTTTCATGATAACCCAAGAAGTTTTTAAACAAGAGTTTAACAAGGATTTAAGTTTGTTTTAAGTTTTGTTTAGTGTTTGTTTAAAAAACTTTTAAGCATTTGCGAGTTTGAGTTTGTAAAATCAATTCTACAAGAGCTTGAGGAGATCATCTATTAGAGTTTGAGCATCCAACTATTCTCTCTCTATTTTTTGATCTATTGAAAAGTTTTCTAAACTCTTTTTCTAGCTTTATATCTATTTGTTTGATTATCATTTTATTAAAGCTAGTTTTATATTGAGTTTAGATTTGATTTCACTCATTGTTTACACACACCCACTTGAGCTTATTGTATTTACATTCATAGTATAATTTGGGTTGTGGGATTATAACATTGAGTTGTGCTTAATTGAGTTCTCATCCATTGTAGAGAATCACTTTTGTTATATTGTGAGATTGTAAGGTTTTTGGTGAGCTAAAAAACCGAGTGTGTTGTTGTAAAGTTTTCGGTGAGCTAGAAAACCGAGTGAGAGTGTGAGGTGTAGACATTGATCGGTGAGCGTTGAAAACCGACATTGTTAGAGTGCGAATTGTGAAGTTTTCGGTGAACTAGAAAACCGAGTGTGAGGTGTGGACGTTGATCGGTGAGTGTTAAAAACCGACATTGTGAGGTGTAAACGTTATTCGGGTGAGCGTAGAAAACCCGGTTGTGATAGTGGATTTCTCCCCGGGAGTAGGGAGAGGAGACGTAGGATGGAAGGTCCGAACTCCGTGATCATATCGTGTGTTTGAGTTTGCTTTGGCGTACTTCTCTCATGTTTATACTTCTTGTCGTCATTGTCCATTGCTCATTATTTATATCATCCACTATCTTGTTTATTTTGTTTACCCTTGTGTATATCACTTATCCTAGCTCACATATCTTGTTATATTTTATACTTACTAGGATAACTTGTTATTAGCTTTAATTAGCATAAAATCGGATTAGATTAGCATAAGACCCTAATCCCCCCCCCCCCCTCTAGGGTCTAACAGTAACATGTTCAATTGCAGAAAATATTTTAGAAATCGTGCTTTGCATGGGTCTAAATACTAGTTAGAGCTAATTTTAAAAAGAGATTTGGTCAGATACATTTACAAAACCTTCTTTGGTAAGCGGGTGTTACACCCGAAATGTGTGTGTATGATTGGATACGAGATCAAATCAAGGCAACATCTCAAGCTGCACATGACTGGATTGGGAGTAGTTTGGGAAGTGATTACGTCGACCGGTGGGCACTAAGTAAAGATGGAGGGAATCGCTATTGCATGATGATAACTAATTATTCTGAAAGCTTCAATAGGGTACTTAAGGGGGTCGAGCAATGTCTATATAGGCGTTAGTTGCGAGGACATTTTATAGATTAAATTTTATTTTTTCAAGCGACGAGAGGATGGAGGAAAGTGAGGGATGTTGTTGACACCAAAAAATAAAGAGATTGTAGGAGCTCGTGTCAAGCAGGCGAGATTGACTAAGATTTTTAGATTTGCTATAGATGAATGGCAGGTCACAGACAATCATGGTCATAATTACACTATCAATTTATAAGGGACACAATGCGCATGCACTTGTAACATACCAGAATTGCAAAAATTACCATGTTCACATGTTATAGCAATTAAGACCAAGCAATTTGGGGGTACAAATACATCGTATTACACATACGCTTCTGAGTGGTATAAATCAAGCCACTATAGAGATTCATACAATCAATGTTTTTCATCCCATTGTAGATAGTCATTACTGGCTATCCTAAAATGGGCTGTATGTGTTACCTCCTGAATATAAGAGATAAGTCGGATGCCCGAGGTCAGTACACATAAAAGGTACAAGATGGATGAAGATCGGGAAGGAGTTCAAAAAAAAAAAAGGTATGGATATTACAGACAACCGGGCCACAAGAGATCTTATTATCCCACCAATCCAAATAAATAGCAATTAATGGGTACAATTTATTTAATTTTTAATTTTATACTACTTCATTCATAAGTCAATGCTTATATACAAAATCTATACTTTTAGTCTACTTTTATTTTTGCATATGTCATAGCACTGACATATTTTATCATCATATGTGCATATATGGAGGTGGGTCCATTGACGTATGAGGTCCTTTATGACCAATATCGACATCGATCTGCAAAGATTGACTCTAGAGAGTTAAATTACATTGATAGTTATAAATTATATTGTCAATCATATCAATTATTCTAAGTTATTGATTAATACTGAACAACACTGTTTAATATAAATAGGCCTTGAGCATTACTATCATTGATCATACTCGTGCACATTCGAGCTAGGAGTCAACTGATCCACATGTCTAGTTTTATGTTCGTCAAACAGGCTTCTTTGAGTGCTCACAAATTAAATAGGTGAGACTTGATTGGGCTCTCTTGACGGCACTGATTGAATGATGGAGGCCCGAGACAAATACATTCTACCTACACCAAGGAGAGTCAATAATTACATTGTAGGATGTTAGGGTTTTGCTTGGACTCAGAGTGGATGGAGATGCTATCATAAGTAGTGACAACTTTAACTGGGTAGGGAAGTGTGAAGCATTGCTAGGTAAAGTTCCTCACATGAAGGGTGATAAGAATCAAGCTTGAATGGTTGAGAAAAAATGACATGAATGTACTGATCGATGTTACCGAGGAGATCATCAAGATGTATGTCCATGCATACATACTCCATATAATCGGTACTATTCTTTTTCTGGATTCCACAAAGGATTCGGTGCACGTAAGGTGGTTGCCAGTAACGCCCATGATTTTCACACTAGCTGCAGACCAGGGTGAACCCCAGAGATGTAAGGACCTGTTGTACACTCTCCATTGTGCATAAGCAAGCTTAACATGCCACTGTTGTTATTACTCTAGCAGATATCAAACAACAATAGTGAGACAACCAAGGCTAACCAAATAATATTAATATCATGACAATTTCTAGAAATGGGGATATACAACAGGTATATAATGATTTGTAATGTTCTCAAGCTGGAATTTATGCATAATACAGTTCAAAACTAAAAAGTGAACATATAATACATATATGAGAGGTTCTGAATAAGAACATAAATCTAACAGATTCTATATAGATATCTAAGTACTATTGATATCTAACACTATATCAGAATATACATATCCATAGGAGGTTCCTACCTCCAAAAAGATACAACTTACACGGGTATGACCCGACTCCAATAACAAAAGTACAGACACCTAAAGCAACATTGTGGAGTATCAACTAATAAAAACAAAATCTCTACTGCTACAAACTAGCCTGCGCCTCTTTGCACTTCGAAAGAATTTCCTAAAATAACATTCAAGAAAAAGAAAAAAAAGAAAAACAACATCAACGTTAGAACACTTAGCAAGAACATCTCTATTCGTCCCCAAGGAAAGGAAAACTACATATGACGGAGGCTCTACCTATAATATGCATAGTCTATCTTAACGAAACTCGTAAAAGTGAGAAAACTCATAAATCTCAAAGAGAAACGATAATCATATGAGAGTATGAAAGAAAACTCATCATTGCAACTAGCAACTCTATTTCTCAAAGAAAACGATAATCATATGAAGGCATTAAGGAAAGCTCGTCAATGCAACTAACATATCTTTTTGTCAAAGAAAACGACAATCATATGAAGGCATTAAGGAAAGCTCATCAATACAACTAACATCTCTATTTGTAAAAGAAAATGACAATTATATGAAGGCATTAAGGAAAGCTCGTCAATGCAACTAATATCTCTATTTCTTAAAGAAAACGACAATCATATGAAAGCATTAAAGAAAATTCATCAATGCAACTAACATCTCTATTTCTCAAAGAAAACGACAATCATATGAAGGTATTAAAGAAAAATCATCCCATAATGATATAAGTTAAGAAGCATAGGCATTCATCAGCCTGTCTCATATACATGATTAAGTGGTTCACAACCAAACATAAATTTCCATTTGGAGTGACTCATTGTTCAACTCACATTTCTGTTAGGTGGCTCATAGGCCTAACCCAGGCAACAATCTATTGAGTGATGTAGTCACAACTCAGGTAATAATCTGCTGAGTGACTCGTAGGTCTACCTCAGGTAACAATCTGCTGAGTGGCTAATAGGCCTAACCCATGCAACATACTTGTGTTATCATAAACAAGCTCGTATCAATATATATTAAACTTACAATGCCCATAATGAAATAGATGATCACCATTTAAAAATTCGGCTACACTATGTGGTTGCCTATGTACCCTCCTCTTAAGGGATCAAGTCACTTGTAGTTCATCAAATTTCCTGACGATACGTGCTCCCACGTATCGCACAAATATCAAAATTTAAGTTACGGGAGCTCTATAGCTAAACACGTGCACCATGTATGGATCTCGTTCAATGTACTTTCATCCACATATGTACATATGTGTTGTAGAACTCGTGCATTAAATACTAAAGAGGGAAACTCATAGAAACCTTCACGTAATATATCAATTATTTCAAATCAACATATCTGTAGTTTTCTGCAGAACATATTGTTAGTAAATTGAGCATATCATTCTCTAAAAAAAACCTTTTTTAAGAATAGTTTTTTTTAAAACTATATTCACACAACTTTCATTTGGAACTAGTTTGGTTCAGTTTGGAGTTTATTTGTTATCTAAACTTTTCAGTTAAAGTTTGTACATGTGCAGCAGTTTTCTGTAGAATATATCATAAGTAAATTGAGTATATCTTTCTTTATACAAACTCTTTTTAAGAATGATTTTCTATTTTGGAAACTAGGTTCATACATATTTCATTTAGAATGATTTTGGTTTAGTTTGGAGTTTATTTGTTATCTAAAATTTATAGTTACATTTTATACACATGCGGCAGTTTTCTGCAGAACATGTCATTAGTAAATTAAGTATATATTTCTTTATACAAACTTTTTTTGAGAATGGTTTTCTATTTTAGAAACTTGATTCACACAGCTTTCATTTGGAACTAGTTTGGTTCAGTTTAGAGTTTGTTTATATTAAGCATATAACTAATATATGAGAGCATAACAACTATATCCCAAAAATATCATGATTGACAACTAGATTTGTTCTTGATTTTATAAAAATCCTTCCTTTATAGTTTGATTAGGCAAGATATGAGTATTTGATCAGGAATTCAACTTAATAACACAATCAAATATAATATATCAAAGGAGGGTGAGGTTTGGAGAAGATGAACTTGCCTTGAGAAGGATTTGATCTCCGAAAACCGTAAATTAGCGGATTGACCTTCACAAGAGTTGTAGATCCTCTTGATGCTAACCTTTTCCATTCACGAAGCTTCCACAAATTTCCTTAAAAAAATTAGATCACCATGGCCATGGGTTCATGAGCTTGAGAGGAGGAAGAAGAAGAAGATTAGAGGAGAGAGAGTGTCCATGAAGAAAAATGAATCTTCTCTCTTCCAAAGGTTCTCTTATAAATGAAAATCAATGGCTGAGATCAATTCTCCATTAATCAACCCTCATCCAAAGGCTCATATTAAAAGTTGACTAAGTCAAAATAGATAAATACAGTTATTCATCTGGGTATTTTACCAGCTCATAGTTCAATTGATTCTCCGATGTCAAAATAAATCGTCGATTTACACCCAACACAGCCTTGATGTTTTGAGAATGATGGAGCTAACCACGCGTCCATTTGAGTTAAAGATAAGATATTACAAATGAAAAAACTACAGGTTTTGAGCCATCTCGCGACACCGAGACCGAAACTACAAACAATGTCCAAATGGAACCAAAGTGCACTCGTAGCATAAAAACCATATTCTAAGCTTGATGACACCATCAAGAGACCCATCCAATTAATAGAAATAGCTCAAACTATTATACGATGGCAGACTCGCGGTACCGTAACCCGAGCTATAAACAAACTCCAAATAAATTCTAACGGTTTCCATTCATCATAGAATGATAAGCACACATCATCAAACCCATAAAAACTTAAAATAAATTTACAAAAATTCTGGGGTTTTACATTCTTCCCTCCTTAAGAAAAATTTCATCCCCGAAATTTGATAGTTTAATCTTAGAAATTAATAATAAGAGAAAAGTATGGTGAGCTACTAATCCAAACAAGGAAACCCCTTTTGTAGTCCTCTCATACTATTAATCTCTAGATATAGATAAAACAACATTCTAGATGGTAAGTACGTACACTACAGTCCTAAGTAAGTGAAACTAGTACGTCGGGCAAATAAATCCAAACAAGGAACCCCCCATGTATATACCATTGTTCACGTGTTTAGAAGATAAGTGTCTGTATTACCATCTATAATTAGAGAATTAGGGAAAATCATACCTCGTAAAGTTAAAACATAACTTTTCTTTTACTCAATTTTACAAGCTAGTTTCACCTGTTGTACATCATAATTTAAATAGGACTATGCAACTTATTAGCTTCACAGACGAAAATGTAGCAAGAAGAAAGGAGTCCTTCTAGTTTCTATAGAAGTAATGGGTTCATGCTATACATGTAAACAAAAGCTTAATAATTTACTCTGAGAAGTAATATGTTCGCTCAAGTCGGAATCTAGATTTAAAATGCAGAAGTCAGAATTGTCTGTCTGGAGAGACTTGCGCACTATTTCATAAGCCACTATAGTTTGCAATGGAATAAATCCAGAGAACTAAATACTTAACATGGATGATCAAAGTTCGCCAACATTTTTCAAAAAGAGAGCATAATATATGTACAGAATAAAGAAGAAAGTATCATTATTGGGATGAAACAAAGCAAAGAAGGAAGGAAACATTCTTACCTTGTACAAGTACATGACAAACAGAGCACAACGTGTAATAATCAAGCTCGGCAGAGCATAGTTCAACAAATAAGCTCCAACAAAGCACAAGCTACAATAATCAAGTTCAGACAGAGCATAACTTTCAATAAATAAGCTCAAAGAGGAAAATATTCAACAAACGAGCTCAAACAGAGCAAAACGAACAAGATCCTAGCTCAAACAGAGTCAAAATGCATCCAACAAGCTCAAACAAAGCAAAACCTACAACATACGAGCTCAGATACAGCCAAAAGGCAGCAGAGAACCTGATTGCTAGCTACCATTCACATATTCAAGCGTCAGAATTTTAAGAAGGAAGAGCATTTTGCAAACCCTTAGAAGCCACGTAATACAAAAACTTAGAAGGCAACTTATAATCAATGCTCAATAAATTACCTAGATAAACTTAGAAAAGAATCTAGCTTTTAAACAAAGTAACTGTCTAGTTTAGCCATTTCAATTGGACACATTTTCCTTACTTTCTTACTACCATCAATAATTAATATATAATAATAACACAAAAGCATGGAAAGCTAATATTTTAAAAATACTACAAAAACCGAGAAAAATACGTATAAAAAAAATTCTCAAAAATTTTAAACTATACGTATTACGTCCTCACTCAAACTAGTAGATTCCTAGCGAATTCTATACATGAGTTTGAGGAAACTCTACACTAGCTCCTCAAACCAACACAGAACAGATCCCTAAGGACATTAGAACTAGAGCTCTGATACCAACTGTAACGCTCCTGATTTTCACACTAGCTACAGACTAAGGTGAACCACAGAGATGTTAGGACCTATTGTATACCCTCCACTGTGCATAAGCAAGCTTAACATGTCACTGTTACTATTACTCTAGAAGATATCAAACAACAATAGTGAGACAACCAAAGGCTAACCAAATGATCTTAATATCATAACAATTTCCAGAAATAGAGATATACAATAGGTATATAATGATTTATAATGTTTTCAAGCTGGAATTTATGCATAATACAGTTCGGAACTAAAAAGTGAACATATATCACATATATGAGAGGTTCTGAACAAGAACATTAATCTAACAGATTCTATACAGATATCAAGGTACTACTGATATCTAACACTATATCAGAATATACATATCCATAGGAGGTTCCCTACCTCCAAAAAGATACAACTTACACGAGTATGACTCGGCTCCGATCACAAAAGTACAAATAGCTAAAGCAACACTATGGAGTACTAACTAACAAAAGCAAAACCTCTTTTGCTACAAACTAGCACACGCCTCTTTGCACTTCGAAAGAATTTCCTAAATAGCTTTCAATAAAAAGAAAAATAAAATAAAAACAACAACATCGTCAGAACGCTTAGCAAGAACATCTCTATTTGTCCCCAAGGAAAGAAAAACTACATATGACGGAGGCTTTACCTATAATATGCATAGTCTATCTCAACAAAACTCATAAAAGTGAGAAAACTCATAAATTTCGAAGAGAAACAACAATCATATGAGAGTATGAAAGAAAACTCATCATTGCAACTAACATCTCTATTTTTCAAAGAAAATGACAACCATATGAAGGCATTAAGGAAAGCTCATCAATGCAACTAACATCTCTATTTCTCAAAGAAAACGACAATCATATGAAGGCATTAAGGAAAGCTCATCAATGCAACTAACATCTCTATTTCTTAAAGAAAATGACAATCATATGAAAGCATTAAAGAAAATTCATCAATGCAACTAGCATCTCCATTTCTCAAAGAAAACGACAATCATATGAAGGTATTAAAGAAAACTCATCCCATAATGATATAAGTTAAGAAGCATAGGCATTCATCAGCCTGTCTCATATACATGATTAAGTGGTTCACAACCAAACATAAATTTTCATTTGGAATGACTTATTGTTCAACTCACATTTCTGCTAGGTGGCTCATAG
Organism: Asparagus officinalis; assembly: GCF_001876935.1. Lineage (NCBI taxonomy): Eukaryota > Viridiplantae > Streptophyta > Magnoliopsida > Asparagales > Asparagaceae > Asparagus > Asparagus officinalis. The sequence goes on along the minus strand of NC_033802.1, from coordinate 38,916,039 downwards.
GCCTAACCCAGGCAACAATCTGTTGAGTGATGTATAGTCGCAACTCAGGCAACAATCTGCTGAGTGACTTGTAGGTCTACCTCAGGTAACAATCTTTTGAGTGGCTAATAGGCGCGCCTAACCCAGGCAACATACTTGTGTTATCATAAACAAGCTTATATCAATATATATTAAACTTACAATGCCCATAATAAAATAGATGATCACCATTTAAAAATTCGGCTGTGCTAATGTGATTGCCTACATACCCTCTCTCTCAAAGGATCAAGCCACCCGTAGTTCATCAAATTCCCCGACTATACGTGCTCCCACGTATCACGCAAATATCAAAATGTAAATTACGAGAGCTCTATAGTTAAACACGTGCACCACATATGGATCTTGTTCAATGTACTTCCATCACTATATTCAGACAGCTTTCATTTGGAACTAGTTTTGTTTGTTGGCCTTCTTGTTTTGATGATGATTTACAAACAATTTACCACTAATATTGTTTGTCTAGTGTTTGTGTATTCCTATGTATTGTAGACAAACAACGTAGTTGGAGGATGGATGGAATAGCGCTTCAACGACGATATCAAATGGAGGTTGGCGGAATTATGGAGTGAAGCAACATACAATTCAAGTTAAAGATCAAGTTCAAGCTTCATCCGCAAAGTGTACCAAGTCAAGCTTATTGAATATCAAGATCGGCTTGGGTAATCTAGTTTAGGTTTTATATTATGTGTGTTAAGTACCTTAAGCTTAATATCATATACACACACGTATTTGGTTTCTATGTATATATATAGTTATATATATACATGCATGGTTTTGAGTTTTCATGCTTTGGACACACTTGCGAAATACATGAGTTTTCACAAATAGAAATTCAATTTGAGAAATTCTTTTTCTAACATATTTGTTTTCATGTTTACAAATATTTCGCAAAGTTTCATCAAGTTTGGAATTGATTTGTTATGCTTAATGGAATTTACAAATTCACGTTTTCGTTCGTGCACATGTTCGTGCATGTTTTACAAAACTGATGAGTTTTCACAAATGGGAAGTGATATTTGAAAAATTCTTTCTCTGACATGTTTATCTATATGTTTATAAACTTTTCTTCAGTGTTTACTATTTTTGGAGTTGATTTACTGTGTCAATTGATTTTACAAAATCGTATATGTTAACAGTTTTTTCAGAAACTGTAAATTTGTGTTCAAATATTTATTTCTCTCAACTGGGAAAAGATTTTTCAGAACTTCTTTTTCTGACATGTTATTCTACATAGCTAGAACATTTCCACATAATTTCATAATTTTTGGAGTTCATTTACTATTTTAAATTGATTTTACAAAACAGCTACACACTGCTACAGTAACTCCGGTCGACCGGACCGGTCGACCGGAAATGTCTCTGGACGTTTCTCAGCATTGCACATGGCTCTCGGTCGACTTTACCGGTCGACCGAATTTACTGTAGCAGCCGACCGTTACTACAGTAACAGCTAGTTCTATTTTTTTTGTTTATTTTAATGTTTTGGGGGTGTTTTTCTTGGTTTTTGGACTTGTTTCATGAGCCTATATATACCCCATGCCCTCATACTTCTAAGAGGACTTAAGAAATGTTTTAAACAAGTTTAAAGAGTTTTAAACAAGGGTTTAAGTGTGTTTTAGTGTTTGTTTGGTTTGAAGATTGTTTTCACAAGTGGAGGAGATCATCTTCTTGTTTGAGCTCCAATCTCCATCTCTCCGTCTTGTCATCTACTGGAGAAGTTTTCTAAACTCTATCTAGCTTTACATTTGCTTAGTTATTTGATTATCATTCTTTAAAGCTAGTTTTTATATTGAGTTTAGATTTGATTATATTATCTCATTGTTACACACACCCACTTGAGCTTATTGTATTTACATACATTATATAATTAGGTTGTGGGATAGTGTGACATTGAGTTGAGCCTAATTGAGTTCTCACCTTGTTAGAGAGACCAATCATTTGTTATATTGTGCTTATTGAGGTTGACGTGCCTAGGGAGAGGTTGTAACCGAGCACTTGAGGGAGACACGGCTAGGTCCAACACTTAGTGGGTGTAGAGTGTGATTGCAAGAGTGTGAGTTGTAGAGTTTTCGGTTAGCTAGAAAACCGAGTGTGTAGAAGAAGTTCCGGCTTCCAAACCGGATTGTGTTAGTGGATTTCTCCCCGGGAGTGGGGAGCGGAGACGTAGGACGGAAGGTCCGAACTCCGTGATCATATCGTGTGTTTGAGTTTGTCATTGGCGTTCTTTTACATTCATGCCTATTGTTTATATCGCCTTTGTCATTTGCTCTTAGTTCACATTATCCACTATCTTGTTTATCTTGTTTATGTTTATATCTCCCTTAGTTTCATATCCTTGCATATAACTCATAGTATATCTCATTGCTAGGATATATCCCTTGTTCATATTGCTTATCCTAGCTCACATATTTTATTGTATTTTCATACTTGCTAGGATAACTTGTTAATTAATTTTAATTGGCATTTAATTGAGATTAGATTAGCATAAGACCCTAATCACCCCCCCTCTAGGGTCTAACAATTGGTATCAGAGCTTGGTGCTCTTTGATTTAAGGTCTAATCGCCTTGAGTTAAAGATCCAAGTTAGCTTATTGTGCTAATCTAATTTTGAGCTTTATTTGTATCTTGCTTGCCTTTTATATTATGGATATGCATGGTTTAGGTTATGCCATTAATATTGCTCCTAGATTAGATAATTTCCCCTATGCCCAATGGTATGTTAGATTTAAACTTTTTGTTCAATCTAAACACTTTGATTTATGGGAAATTATAGATGATGCCTATATTGTGCCCACTATGGAGAAATCCAAGTGGAATAAAAATGATCATCATATGTTTACCATGAATAAGCTTTTGTTAGAATTTTTACATAATGCGTTCGATTCATCTATGTCTAACAAG
>NC_033802.1:38850156-38913074 GCF_001876935.1 Asparagus officinalis | reverse complement strand
CTATCACTGTCATTGCTGTTTAGGTAAATTAAGCTGTAGCATATATTACTATAACTTATATATATATATAGTATAATATGTACTATATAAATATATTATTCTGATATATATAATATAAATATATCATTATATTCAATATACTACTATACTATACTAATATAACTATATATCATCATATATCATTAATATATAATTTTTATATATAATATAATATAATATATATAATAATATTATTTATATATATATATATATACTGTATATATAATATTGATAATTTTTATATATAATATATATTTTACTACTACTTATTACCTATAATATGTACTATTCATAATATTAATATTACTTTATATATATAATATAAATATATCATATCATTAATATCATACCTACTATATAATATTACACTATACCTTATATCCCATATATATAATATATAATTCTTTACTACGTCGATCAATATAATATACTATATAACTATACCTATAGCTATATATACTATATATACTACTATATACTATATAATCATATCATATATATATATATATATACTATTTCATATTATATTATATCATTATATATCCTATATATACTATACGATTATATATTCATATATCAATGGTGCATGCTGTAGTACAATGTTTGTAGTAAATTACTGTAGCATATTCCATCGTACGCTATATATTAGAGTAATATTATACTATATATTAAGCATTAATTTACTATTACTATATATAAAAATAATATAATATATATATATATATATATATAATATAAATTATATAAATTATATAAAATAATATATAATTTATATATTACAATATATATTATATATTATATATAAAATATATAATATATCTATAATATTATATATATATATATTATATATTATATAATATATGTTATTAAAATTTTATATAATATTATAATATATAATTTATAGTATTCCAAATCCCAAAATATTGATGAAACAAACAAAATATTACAAGTTTTAGCATTCCAAATCCCAAAATATTGTTGAAGCAAACACAACCCCCTTTATGGATTTCAAATCCTAAAAGCCACATCATTTATGGATTTCAAATCCCATTTTAAAATCCCAAAAAAAAATCAAAACAAACACCCCCTAAACGTAGAATAGAGGGAAATTTCCCTCCATTTATTTTCGCGAAAATTGAAAAAACAAAACAAACACCCCAAAAACGGCCCCGTTCTCTCTCTCACACACAAAAAAAACCCCAAACCCCCATTGCGCCTTCGATCCCCCCGCCACCAACTCTAAACTCGCCGCCCCTGGAGGTCGCCGGCGGAGGTCGTCACCGCCCCTGGAGTTCGCCCCATTCTCTCTCTCACACACATCAAAAAAACCCCGTCGAAGGTCGTCGCCGTCCCTGAATCTCTCCACAAGAGCCAGACCATCACCGACAACACCGTGACCATCCTTGGATCCTTCGATCACCGCCTCTCCGCCCTCGAGGCCGCCATGAGACCGACTCAGGTATTGAATCTCTCCTCTAATGGTCCACAAAAACAAATGGATCTCTTTCATTGCACAAATTGCAATCGGAAGGGTCATTTGAATGAATATTGTTTTGACCATGTTAGTGCACCATATGTGCCCAAGAGGGTTCATAACCCTAGGGCTTTGAGCTTAAAAGATAGGGATCATGTCCCTAAATCTTTTGGTACCAAAAATTCTTGGGTACCAAAACAAATTTGATTCTTAAACCAAAAATTTTAATGTTTTTATCTTTCTCTTTCTTGGTTTTGAAAATTATGCTTTAAAATCTTTTGGTTATGAAAACAATTTTTCTTGTATAAAATCTTTTGTTTTCATGATTATTATTTTTGTTTGATGAGAGGACTATGTTTATATAACCCTCCGGAGTTTTTGGGTGTTTATTCCCAAACATTGTTTACCGGGTGCTAAAAATGTTCATATGGGTTGATACTAGCTCAAGAGCTAGATATAGTTGCCTCTCTTGATTTTTTAAAATCAATGATGATTTGATTTTATGCTCTTATATGATTTAATTGTGATTTATGATTTCATTTTTCATTTGAAAACTATTTGCATGATTCTCATGTTTCTCTTCTTTTGATTTCATAAATCTATTTTTGATCTTTATGTTTATGCTTTGAGACACATTATCTCAATAATACATTCATATGTGTTCTCATTCTCTTGTAAGTATGTGAGTGATATTTAGCATATTCATCTATGTTTGCTCACATATGTTTGCCATGATCTTCATTTCATATATTCATGAGGTATTTTGATAGGGAGAGCAATCCCTATATCTTTCTATATGTTATACTCACCTATGCTTATTGATAGGGGGAGCTTTCGCTCTCTTAATTCATTTGTCCCCTTTTTGATGTTGTCAAAGGGGGAGAAATATTATGAGTATATGTATATTCCTTCTTGTTTATATGCATGTGAATTGTAATTTATATATTCATTTTCTTTTATGCATATATCCTTTTTGTAAATTGTTTGTCATCATCAAAAAGGGGGAGATTGTTGGCCTTCTTGTTTTGATGATGATTTACAAACAATTTACCACTAATATTGTTTGTCTAGTGTTTGTGTATTCCTATGTATTGTAGACAAACAACGTAGTTGGAGGATGGATGGAATAGCGCTTCAACGACGATATCAAATGGAGGTTGGCGGAATTGTGGAGTGAAGCAACATACAATTCAAGTTAAAGATCAAGTTCAAGCTTCATCCGCAAAGTGTACCAAGTCAAGCTTATTGAAGATCAAGATCGGCTTGGGTAATCTAGTTTAGGTTTTATATTATGTGTGTTAAGTACCTTAAGCTCAATATCATACACACACACGTATTTGGTTTCTATGTATATATATAGTTATATATATACATGCATGGTTTTGAGTTTTCATGCTTTGGACACACTTGCGAAATACATGAGTTTTCACAAATAGAAATTCAATTTGATAAATTCTTTTTCTAACATATTTTTTTTTCATGTTTACAAATATTTCGCAAAGTTTCATCAAGTTTGGAATTGATTTGTTATGTTTAATGGAATTTACAAATTCACGTTTTCGTTCGTGCACATGTTCGTGCATGTTTTACAAAACTGATGAGTTTTCACAAATGGGAAGTGATATTTAAAAAATTCTTTCTCTGACATATTTATCTATTTGTTTAGAAACTTTCCTCCAGTTTTTACTATTTTTGGAGTTGATTTACTGTGCCAATTGTTTTTACAAAATCGTATATGTTAACAGTTTTTCAGAAACTGTAAATTTATGTTCAAATATTTATTTCTCTCAACTGGGAAAAGCTTTTTCAGAAATTCTTTCTCTAACATGTTATTCTACATGTCTAGAACATTTCCACATAATTTCATAATTTTTAGAGTTCATTTACTATTTTAAATTGATTTTACAAAACAGCTGCGCACTGCTACAGTAACTCCGGTCGACCGGACCGGTCGACCGGAAATGTCTCTGGACGTTTCTCAGCTTTGCATATGCCTCTCGGTCGACCGTACCGGTCGACCGAAGTACTGTAGCATCCGACCGTTGCTACAGTAACGGCTAGTTCTGTTTTTTGTTTATTTTAATGTTTTGGGGGTGTTTTTATTGGTTTTTGGGGTTGTTTCATGAGCCTATATATACCCCATGCCCTCATACTTCTAAGAGGACTTAAGAAATGTTTCAAACAAGTTTAAAGAGTTTTAAACAAGGGTTTAAGTGTGTTAGTGTTTGTTTTGGTTTATGAAGAAGTTTTCACAAGTGGAGGAGATCATCTTCTTGTTTGGGCTTCATATCTCCATCTCTCCATCTTGATCTAGAGAAGTTTTCCTAAACTCAAGTCTAGCTTTTATTTATAATTATTTGTTGATTATCATTTCTATTAAAGCTAGTTTTATATTGAGTTTAGTTGATTTGATTTTATCTCATTGTTACACACACCCACTTAAGCTTATTGTATTTGCATACATAGTATATTAGGGTTGTGAGAGATTATAACATTGAGTTGTGCTTAATTGGTACGCATGTGTCATAGAAGTCGTGCATTAATTACTAACGAGTGAAACTCAAAGAAACCTTCGCGTAATATATCAATTATTTCAAATCAGCATACCTGCAGTTTTCTGCAGAACATATCGTTAGTAAATTAAGCATATCTTTCTCTAGAAAAACCCTTTTTAAGAATAGTTTTCTGTTTTGAAAACTATATTCATACAACTTTTATTTAGAACTAGTTTTGTTTAGTTTGGAGTTTATTTGTTATCTAAACTTTTTAGTTAAACTTTATACACGTGCAACAGTTTTCTGCAGAACATGTCATTAGTAAATTAAATATATCTTTCTCTATACAAACTCTTTTTAAGAATGGTTTTATGTTTTGGAAACTAGATTCACACAGCTTTCATTTGGAACTAGTTTGGTTCAGTTTGGAGTTTGGTTATATCAAGCATATAACTAATATATGAGAGCATATCAACTATATCCCAAAATATCATGATTTACAACTAGATTTGTTCTTGATTTCATAAACATCCCTCCTTTATAGTTTGATTAGGCAAGATATGAATATTTGATCATGAATTAAACTTAATAACATAATCAAATACAACATATCAAAGGAGGGTGAGGTTTGGAGAAGATGAACTTGCATTGAGAAGGATTTGATCTCCGAAAATCGTAAATTAGAGGATTGACCTTCACAAGAGTTGTAGATCCGCTTGATGCTTACCTTTACTGTTCACGAAGCTTCCTCAAATTTCCTAAAAAAAAATTAGCTCACCATGGCCATGGGTTCATGAGCTTTGGAGGAGGAAGAAGAAGGAGATTAGAGGAGAGAGAGTGTTCATGAAGAAAAAATGAATCTTCTCTCTTACAAAGGTTCTCTTATACATAGAAATCAAGAGTTGAGATCAATTCTCCATTAATCAACCCTCATCCAAAGGATCATATTAAAAGTTGAAAAAGTCAAAACAGATAAATACAGTTATTCATCTAGGTATTTTACCAGCTCGTAGTTCAGTTAATTTTTTCCGGTGCCAAAATAAATCACCAATTTACCCCTAGCACGACCTTGACATTCTGAGAATGATGGAGCTGACCATACATCTATCTAAGATATAGATAAAATATTACAAATAAAAAATTGTAGGTTTCGAGCCATCTCGCGACATCGAGTCCGAAACTACAAACAATGTCCAAATTGAACCAAATTGGGCTTGTAGCATAAAAACCATATTCTAAGATCAATGACACCATCAAGAGGCCCATCTAATCAATAGAAATAGCTCAAACTTATGTACGATGGCAGACTCATGGTACCGTAACCCGAGCTACAAACAAACTCCAAATAAATTCTAATTGTTTCCATTCATCACAGAATAGTAAGCACACATCATAAAACTCATAAAAATTTAAAATAAATTTACAAAAATTCTAAGGTTTTATATTTCCACTCCTAGAGGATCTTGAGGGAGGCTCGTGCTCTCGATGGACATATTCTGTTAGGTTACAGGTATTACTAAGTTATATTGTAATATATATGATTACATATAATTTTAGGAGGGATTACTCGTCGGTGGATATTTCAGGAGAAGAAAGCTCCTAAGGAGTACATACCAAGAGGCCCAGTTGAGAGAGAGTTGGTAAGTATATAAGAAAATATACAGTTATTTTGTGAGTTCTATTTTATTATCATCCACTTGATAATAATTTTCTTTCGGTTTTTATCTTATAAGTACAAGAGCTCGAAGAGATTTCTACTATGGCGCATGATGCATTGCGAACAACTATCGAGCCAGAGCCGAGGAACACGTTCCTTCGCATGATAAAAAAGATTTGGCCTGCTCTTCAGAGGATGCGTAATGCAAGATGTGATGGACATGAGGAGCGACTGATTGAGTACGGGTGTCAACGGTTTTGAGGACACACGGGGGTAGGCTCAAGCCGTGCACATGATGAAGCTGGAGGCTCACAGTAGGCTCAAGCCAGATGTTCACAGATGGTTCGAGTCGACGAGGATGTCATGCGCTCCCAACTTCACACACAACCGAATGAGGATCTCATCCGAGATCACATCAAAGGTTAACAGGGAAGGGGGAGAGGAAGAAGAGGGAGTGGGAGAGGGAGAGGGAGAGTAAAGGGAGTTGTAAATATTTGTTAAGTTTCGATATACCTGATAGGATGTTTGCGTTTAAAACTGGATAGTATGTATCTGATTGAGTATTGATTATTAGTATGTGAATTGCATGCTATGTATCCGATTGAATATGGATTTGAGTAAGTAAAATGAATGTTTGCGATTATGGATTAGTATGTGTGTTATTTGTGATTGTGATTGTATTATGGATTGATAAATGTGCACTATTAGTTAGTGGATGGATATGTACTAATAGGAGTTTGATTTTTTTAGCTAAAAGTAGGCAGGAAGAGCTCTGCAAAATAGTCGGGGTTAGGAACCCTAACCATTTTGTGCACGTACACGAAATAGTCATGGTTCCCAACCCCAACCATTTTGCCTTAGCCAACTCTCGCCTCTTTTGAAGTAAAAGTCTCTGCTAAATGGTCAGGGTTTCCAACCCTGACCAATTAGACAGTATGCTAAATTAGTCGGGGTTGGTAACCCCGACTAATTTAGGTTGTATATTAGCCACGACCTCCTAAATAGTCGGGGTTGGCAACCCTGACTATTTAGGAACCGGATTAAAAAATCACCCTACTTTATGGCCACTATGCTGACGTGACCACAAAGTGGGTCGATTATTGTAAATAAAACGAGAGTGGATCGGTTTTAAAAAAAAAGTCAGAGTGGGTTTAATTCAAAATTTTCTTCTTCTAATTTACCTCTTATACAAAAATATTTTTTCTTCGCAAGAGGCTTGGCAAAGATGTTCACTTATTTTGAGATTTTGAATCAATATAAATAATTAATACAACTTACTTATCTACCTGATCATGCAAAAAGTATTGCTGAACATTTTTATGCTTCATCCACAAAGATTAAAAATAATATGCTTGGAATAAAACAAACAAAAATCAATTGTATCATTTTCGACAATAAAATTAGAAAGATGATCATGTCAAGCTCTTAGAGCTTGTTTCAACCCATATAAAGTTTTTTTCATATAAACATGATTTGGAAGAAAAAGATCAATAAATCTCGGGGGGGGGGGGGGGGGGGGGTTGCTCGACATAAACCTCTCATCAAAATCAAAATCAATAAAATTCATATTATGTAATGAAAAAAAAATTAATTTCCAAAAATAAGTTTGATCAATATATGTAAACAAAACCAACCATTTGGGTAAAATTTTCATAAATTTTAGAAAACAAGTTTTATAAACATGTTTTTCAAAAAGAAACAAAAAAGGGAAGCGCTAAAAACTTATTTTTAAAATCACATAGTTTTTGGCACCCAAACACTCTTAGTGCCAGAGAGTTTAGGAACATGACCCCCTATCAATGAAATCCAGTGCTCTTGGGTTATGACCCCATTTGGACGCATTTAGTACACGAATCTGATCATAACAATAATTATGCAAATGACCCATCCTATTGCAATAAGTGCAATGGAATGGATGCACTTGTTTTTGTTGACCATTTAGTTATGCACGAGAAACATTTTTAAACAAGGTTGGTCTTTGTGAAATATTTTGTGATTTTAAAGTTTTTCGCAAATCAAAACAAAATTTCATTAAATGATCAAACCTACCACAAAATTCACACTTAAACACATCAACATGCTTATGATGACCAATGAGTGTATGTGTGTGTGTGTTATGACGAAACTTTATGAGATGCACAACAATCAATAGTGCCGATGATAGTGGATTTTTGAGCATCATAGCAAAATTTAGTAAGATGGCCTTTACGACCACAAATAGAGTGTTTATAAATTTTGCTATACATGTGTGCATAGTGAGCGTGTGATTTGAAAATATTAGCACACATGTTCACAAGTTTCTTGTGATTGCCAATGCATGTATTTAAAGTTGAATATAAAGATGAAATATAGTTTTTCATATTATTCAACTCATTATTAGGCACATTTGCATTGACATTAGAAGTAGAACAAACATGATCATTTTTGAATGAGATAAGTTCATTTTTAATAGTTTCTACTTCTAACATGGCATCCTTCTTATTATTTGATAAGCTAGCATTACCTAATTTTAATTTATTATTGTTATATTTGATAATTATATTTTCTTTTGTAAATATATCAAATTTTGGTACTAGCAAATCATGATCGTATTTTAGATCTACATGCTTGCTTTTCAAATTCATGAAATTATGATGTAATTTGTTATAGGCATTCATTAATCTCTCATATGCACATGCGAGCTCATCTATAGAAAGTTTATTTTCACATTCAAACTTGCATACCTCACTAGGGAAATCGTCTAGTGGCTATGTGCATGATGATGCTCCAATCTCACTTGAAGTGAATCCAACGAAATGCGTTGGATTTCCTCCAAGTTGCCATGATGTGCTTCTATATGTTTCCATAATGTGTAAGCAAGTTTGTTAGAAATGGATGGATCAAAAGCATTAAGCAAAAATTCTAACAAGAGCTTGTTCAAAATAAACATCCAGTTATCATTATTGATCCACTTGGATTTTTTCCAACGTGGGCACAACATAAGCACAATCAATCACTTCCTACAAATCAATATGTTTAGATCTAACAAATAGTTTAAATCTAAACATCCATTGAGCATAAGGGAAATCATTGAATTTAGGAGCAATATCTATGGCATAGCCTAAACTAGGTGCACCATGTATATCCATGAAAATAAGCAAGCACGAAAAACAATCACAAAATTAGATTAGTAAAAATACAAAGTGAGGATCTTTGACTCAAGGCGATTAAGCCACAAATCAAGAGCACCTTGTTCCGATACCAAAAGAAAGTACCCTAGGGAGGTGAATAGAGTAATTACTAATATAATCCGATATCGATGTCAAACTAAAACTTTATAATGCAATATCCTAATAATATGATGTACAACAAATTACATGTAAGGATATACTAGGATAAACAATATGACAATAGGTGATAAAAACAAATAAGCACAAGATATAAGAGAAATAGTGCGCCAAAAACACAATCACAAACAACAAGGATTGATCACGGTGTTCGGTCTAACACTATCTCAAAAATCTACACAATCGGTTTTCAAAGTTCACCGAAAACTTTTACAATACACGCGTTGTCAATCCCACAAGCCACACTCCTCTAACTATTGGACTACCCATGTTACTTTCCTCAAGTGTTTGGATTTACCACCTCTCGCTAGGCTTTACTATCAACCCACTCCTGTTGGAATTAACCCTAGTCTTTCACCAACCACTTCTCTAAGTGTTCTTATGTATTACAACATATTATAACAATAAGTGCCAATAAATGATTTTGTTCTCTAAACAAGTGAGAACGAATTGTTAGCTCTCTCAATGAAACAACCTCATAACCCAAATATACAATATGTAAAATACTTAAACTCAAGTGGTTGTTTGTGTAATCAATGTGTAAAACGAAATTAAAACTCAAATCAATCTAGTATAAAAATGTGAGAAACAAAATATTAAATAGCTAGATGAAGAGTTTAGAAAAACTTCTCTAAAACAAAGAGAGGTAGAGATTTGAAGATGAAATCCTTCTCTTTGTAAAAACTTCTTCAAACAAAAAAAACACACTTGATTTTCTCTTAAAACCCTTTGCAAAACCTTTTTATAAACTTCTATAAAGAAACAAATGAGTTATGAGGACTACATATAGCCTCTCAAAAGAAATTAGCCAAAAACTAGCTATTACAGCCAAAAGACCATTGATCGGTCGACTGATCTTTTGGATCGGTCGACTTATTCAACTGCAAAACTGAAGGCTGAAAAAAAATGCTCTGATCGGTTGACTTAAAAATTATATCGGTCGACTAATGCAAGAGTATCAGTCGACTTATGAAACCAATCGGTCGATTGAAAATACTATTCACTGAAACCTAAATTTTGAAAAGATGATTTTCTAAATTCAAGTTAAAATAGCAAATTAACTCTAAAAATAGTATAACTTGGGTAAATGTTTATATAAATATGAAAATAAACATGTTAGAAAATGGATTTCTAAAAAAACATTTTCCATTTGTGAAAACTCATTATTTTTGCAAAACATGTACAAAATCGTTAAATACGTGATTTTCATGAAGTCATTTCAAACACGTTATCTTTCCAAATTGTTGTATAATGTGATAAATATGAAATAAGTGTGTATGTATATAGATGTATCTATTTACTTCATATTTATATGGCTAAACTCATTTATAAAGATATTTAAAAATCTTTTAACAGGGTGAATACACAATGAAAACGATAAAACAATTAATGTGTATGTGTATGGTTTGAGCTTTAAGTATAAACACATAAAGTAAACATAAACTACTATACCCAAGAAAATAATCTTCATTTAGCTCGATCATGGTAGCGGATGAAGTGATAATGTATCTTGTCTTGAATTACGACGACTTTATTCCAATATCCACCAACCTCTAAAATATTATCGTTAAGGTGCAAATCCTTCCTACCTCCGATCTGGATTCATGTTGGAGGAAAACTCAAATACTAGAAAACAAGATTAGAAATTGTTTATTAATCATCAAAACTGGATTAGAAAGTATGCTCATAAACATAAGTCCTAATAATCTCCTCCTTTTTGATGATGACAAACAATTTATACAAAGAGAAAAAAAATATATAATACACATGTTTAATCAATAGTGAACAAAACGAGATACTCACAATTCACTTGTTTCTCCCTCTTTGTCAACATCAAAATGGGAAGAACAATAAGAAGAAAGAGAACAATAGGCTCCCCCTACATATAAGCACGAGTGAGTATAAACATAGATGGGAAAGACTCCCCCTATCTAAATACCACAGAGAATATATCAATTTGAAAAAATTTAGACAATTATACACAGATATATGTCATCATGTGGATCACAACACATAACAATATGTGATCAAATCTCATATTAAACACAAATCACACTTAAGGTGAACTAAAGAGCTTGTGTGTGTGTATATATATATATAATATATATATATATATACACACACACACACACACACACACACACACACACACACACACACACACACACACACACACACACACACACACACACACACACACACACACACACACACACACACACACACACACACACACACACACACACACACACACACACACACACACACACACACACACACACACACACACACACACACACACACACACACACACACACACACACACACACACACACACACACACACACACACACACACACACACATATATATATATATATATACACACACACACACACACACACACACACACACACACACACACACACACACACACACACACACACACACACACACACACACACACACACACACACACACACACACACACACACACACACACACACACACACACACACACACACACACACACACACACACACACACACACACACACACACACACACACACACACACACACATGTGTGTGTGTGTGTGTGTGTGTGTCACCATGAAGTGTTCACAAGAGTCTCAAAAACATACCAAATGAAAGATAACCCAAATACATCATTTCAAACCAAATAAAAGACAAACCAAAATACATAAATTTGGAACAAACTAAAAAAAGGCAAACACATAGTTCAAAATCAAATATAAAAGTCAAAATTATTGAAAGGCTGAAGAACAACAATACATGATCAATGGTAATAAAACGAGGATCCAAAGGCATCATCCGAAAATGTTTTTGAAAAAAAAAATACTTTGAAAGAAAGTCATAAAAATTTATAATAGTATTTATGAAAATCCATGAAGAAAAGTCATTAAAATTCATGAATCCATAAAAGCTAAATGAAAGTCAAATAAAGATCAACAATCATAAATCAGTCGACTTAACATATCAGAAACTGGTCAACTAAATATGAAATATCTGTCGATTGGTTTAAAGCTTCGGTCGACTTATAACATCAAAAGTTCATAAGCATTCAAACATAAATCATGATATGATAAATAATTTTAAAACACAATAACATCAAAACGTGCTTTATTAACAAATCCATAAAATTTTGAAATTCAAGAATAAAACATAAATCAATGGATGCACATGTCTAATTTACCTTTTATACAAAAACAAAATTTCTTCACAAGAGGCTTGGCAAAGATGTTCACTTATTTTTAGAATTTGAATCAATATAAATAAGGAATACATATTACTTATCTATATGATCACGTAAAAAGTAATGCTGAATATTTTTATGTTTCATTTACAAAAATTAAAAATAGTATGCTTGGGATAAACAAACAAAAATCAATTGTATTATTTTCAACAATTAAACTAGAAAGGTGATCATGTCAAGCTATTAGAGCTTGTTTCAACCCATATAAAGCTTTTTTCATCCAATAAAAATGATTTAGAAGAAAAAAGATTAATTAATCCGGGGGGGGGGGGGTTGCTCGACATAAACCTCTCATCAAAATTAAAACCAATAAAATTCAGGGGGGGGGGGTGTTGCTCGACATAAACCTCTCATCAAAATTAAAACCAATAAAATTCATATTATGTAATGAAAACAAATTTAATTTCCAAAAATAAGTTTGATCAATATATGTAAACAAAACCAGCCATTTGGGTAAAATTTCCATAAATATTAGAAAACAAGTTTTGTAAACACGTTTTTCAAAAAAAACAAAAAAGGAAAGTGCTAAAAACTTATTTTAAAATCAAATAGTTTTTGGCACCCAAACACTCTTGGTACCAGAGTATTTAGGGACATGACCCCTATTAATAAAATCTAATGCCCTTGGGTTATGACTCCATTTGGGCGCATTTAGTGCATAAATCCGATCATAATAATAATTACGCAAATAACTCATCCTAATACAATAAGTGCAATGGAATGGATGCACTTGTTTTTGTTGACAATTTAGTTGTGCATGAGAAACATTTTTAAATAAGGTTGGTCTTTTTAAAATATTTTGCGATTTTAAAATTGTTCACAAATCAAAAACAAAATTTTGTTAAATGACCAAACCTATCATAAAATTCACACTTAAACACATCAACATGCTTATGATGATCAATGGCTGCATGTGTGTGTATGTTGTGAAGAAACTTTATGAGATGCACAACAATCAATAGTGCCAGTGATAGTGGGTTTTTGAGCATCATAGCAAAATTTAGCAAGATGACATTTATGGCCACAAATAGAGTATTTATAAATTTTGTTATACATATGTACATAGTGAGCGTGTGATTTGGAAATATTAGCACATGGCTTAGCACACATGTTCACAAATTTTAAAGTTAAATCTAAAGATGAAATACAATTTTTCATATTATTCAACTCATTATTAGGCACATTTACACTGACATTAGAAGTAGCACAAACATGATCATTTTTGAATGAGATAAGTTTATTTTTAATAGTTTTTACTTGTAACATGGCATCCTTCTTATCATTTGATAAGCTAGCATTATCAAATTTTAATGTATTATTATTAGCTTTAAGAATTATATTTTCTTTAGCTATGATATCAAATTTTGATGCTAGCAAATCATGATCGGATTTTAGATATACATGCTTGCTTTTCAAATTCATGAAATTATGATGCAATTTATTATAGGCATTCATTAATCTCTCATATGCACATTCAAGCTCACCTATGGAAAGTTCATTTTCAGATTTAGACTCACATACCTCACTACGGCAATCGCCTAATGGCCGTGTGCATGATGATGCTCCAATCTCACTTGAAGTGGAATCCACCGGAACGCGTTGGATTTCCACTAAGTTACCATGATGTGCTTCTATATGTTTCCATAATGTGTAAGCAGTATCAAAAGAAGAAAGTTTGTTAGAAATGGATAGATCAAAAGCATTAAAAAAATTTTAACAAGAGCTTGTTCAAAATAAACATTCTCTTATCATTATTGCTCCACTTGGATGTTTCCAATGTGGGCATAACATAAGCACAATCAATCACTTTCCACAAATCTATATGTTTGGATCTAACAAATAGTTTAAATCTAAACATCCATTGAGCATAAGGGTAATCATTGAATTTAGAAGTAACATCAATGGCATAGCTTAAACTAGGTGTACCGTGTATATCCATAAAAATATGCAAGCACAAAAAATAATCACAAAACTAGATTAGCAAAAATACAAAGCGAGGATCTTTGACTCAAGGTGATTAAGCTACAAATCAAGAGCACATTGCTCTGATACCAAAAGAAAGTACCCTAGAGGGAGGGTGAATAGGGTAATTGCTAATCTAATCCGATATCGATGTCAAATTAAAACTTTACAATGTAATATCCTAACAATATGATGAACAACAAATTATATGCAAGGGCATGCAAGGATAAACAATACCAATAGGTGATATAAATAATAAGCACAAGATATAAGAGAAATTGTGCACCAAAAACACAATCACAAACAACAAGAATTGATCACGGAGTTCGGTCTAACACTCGACCTAAGTCTCCGCTCCTCACCTTGTGGAGATCTCCACTATCTCAAAAATCTACACAATCAGTTTTTAAAGTTCATCGAAAACTTTAACAATACACACCTTATCAATCCCACAAGCCACACTCCTCTAACTATTGGACTACTCGTGTTACCTTCCTCAAGTATTTGGATTTACCACCTCTCGCTAGCCTTTACTACCAACCCACTCCTCTTGGAATTAACCCTAATTTTTCACCAACCATTTCTCTAAGTGTTCTTGTATATTACAACGTGTTATAAAAATAAGTGCCAATAAATGATTTTGTTCTCTAAACAAGTGAGAACGAATTGTAAGATCTCTCAATGAAACAACCTGACAAACTAAATATATAATATATGAAATATTTAAGCTCAAGTGTGTTAGACCGTTGAGGGGAGGGGGGTGATTAAGGACATGTGCTAATCTAATTTGATTTTATACCAATTAAAACTTATTAATAAATTATTCTTGCAAGATAGATATACAATATGTTATGAGCAAGAATATGAAATATGAACAAAGAAAAATATCCTAGCAATGAGATATACTATGAGATATATGCGAGGATATACAAATAACACAAGGTAAACAATCTAAACTAGATAGTGGGCAATATAAGTAACAAGCAATATACAAAGATGATATAAGATATGAACATAAAAATAAGTGCGTCAATGCAATCACAAACAAAATATATGTTCACGGAGTTCGGTCCCCATGACCTACGTCTCCACTCCTCACCTCGAGGAGATCTCCACTATCACAACTAGGTTTTTTACGCTCACCCGAATAACGTTTACACCACATAATATCAGTTTTTAACGCTCACCGATCAACGTTCACAATCTCACAATATAACTACACTCCACACCTTCTAAGTGTTGGTCTCTAACCCATGTCCTTCCTCAAGTGCTCGAAATTACCACCTCTCTCTAGGCTTTACTACTGACCCCACTCCTCTTGGAAGCGACCCCGTCTCTCACCACACACTCCTCTTCGGTGTACAAGTGTATTATAAAGTGATCTTCACAAAGAGGCTCACAATACAATAAATTTGTTCTCTACAATAGATGAGAACTTAATGTAGGCTCACACTTAACGTCACAATTCCACAACCCAAATTATACTATGAATGTAGATACAATAAGCTTAATACGTTGTGTGTGTAAACAATGAGTAAATCAAAACTAAACTCAATTATGAAAAACTAGCTTGTAGAATTGATATTCAATAAACAATTATAAATGAAAGCTAGAATTGAGTTTAGGAAAACTTCTCTAGATGACAAGAGAGATAGATGAATTGAAGCTCAACCACTAATGAATTGATCTCCACTTCCTCTTGTAAAAGTATCTTCACAAGCCAAACTTGAAACAGAACTAAACAAAACTTAAACCCTTGTTAAACTTTCTTAAAACATTCTCTTGAGTATGTAGAGCTGAGGATATGTGGGGGTATTTATAGGAACCCCAAAGCCAAGAGAAAACAAGGCAAAAAGATAAAAAAAACCCAAAACAGGACAAGGCTGGAAAATAGCCGTTACTGTGCAACAGACACTTTATGGGTCCACTCATAAAAATCATGGGTTGACTCATAACCTAACTGTTATAGGCAAAAAACAGCTTATGGATCGACTCATAAAATTCATGAGTCGACTCATCATGCATAGGTCGACTCATGAAGTCATGGGTCGACTCATCAGAAACAAAACACACTTTCCAACACAATTTATGAGTCGACTTATGACAGGCATGAGTCGACTCAACCTGTCTGGGTCGACTCATGATGTTATGAGTCGACTCGTTAGAAACAAAATGTAAACTACACAACAGTTTATGAGTCGACTCAATACTGTTCATGAGCCGACACAAGATATGCACACAGCCTGTTTTAAACAGTACATATCAACTTAAAATAGGGTTTAAAAATATCAAATAAATTCTAAAAAATATAAAACTTTGGGAAATGATTATAGACATGATAATAAACATGTAAGAAAAATTGGTATTCAAAAAACATATCCCAAATGTGAAATCTCATCATTTTACAAAATCACATAAGTATGTTAAAAACTTGATTTTGTCAAAATGACTTAAACAAAACTTTGAAACACTTTAGGATGGATTTAGAGACTTATACAAGATATGAAAATAGTGTAAATAAGTCTTCAATCCATAAACATAATATTTTGCAAATTCAATAGAATATGAAACACATAAATGTGAAAATAAAGATATATATTGTTTCATATCTATATAGCTAAACCAAAATAACTTATCCACATATAAAACAAATAAGTATTATATATCTATTTGTTTGCAAAAACTTTTGTGGATAAAACACATAAACCATTAAATTGTGTGTGTATAATATTAAGCTTAAGATATTAACACACAAGTATAAACCTATACTACAAATACTATAAACTATATACCCAAGCTTGAAGGTCTTCAATATAGCTCGACTTGGTAAACTTACGGATGAAGCTTGAACTTGAATCTTTAACTTGAATTGCATTGTTTCACTCTACTATTTCTGCCAACCTCCATTAGATATGATCGTGAATGCTCGATTCCATCAATCCTCTAATATGTTATTTGTCTACAATAAATAGAAAACCACAAACACTAGACAAACAACATTAGTTGTAAATTATTTGTTAAATATCATCAAAACAAGAAGGCCAACAAGCTCCCCCTTTTTGATGATGACAAACAATTTACAAAAGAGATATATATGCATGAAAGAAATGAATATATAAATTAGAATATATCATGCATATAAATAAAAAAGGCTATACTCATAATATTTCTCCCCTTTGACAACATCAAAAAGGGGACAAAGGATGAAGAGAGCGAAAGCTCCCCCTACATATAAGCATGGGTGAGTATAAAACAAATATAGGGATTGCTCCCCCTATCAAGATGCCTCATGAATGTATGAAATGAAGGCTAAGGCACACATGTGAGTTAGCATAGATAAAAACATGCTAAAAATTACTCACATATATCAAGATAAAGAGAACACATGTGAGTGTATCATTGAAATGGTGTGTCTCAAAACATAAACATAAAGATCATGTTTAAAAATAGATTTATGAAATCAAAAGAAAGGTAAATATGAGGATCATGAAAAAAGAATTTTCAAATGAAAACAAATTACTCAAATTAAATCATAAATCAAGATTTAAGTCCAAGAATAATGTTTGATCAATAAAGAAAGCTTTCTTTGTAGAACTTGACCAAACCACATATAGAATGCATTGTAAGGCACAATTGAAATTTGAATCATCTATTTGTGCTATATAATGAATTCAAAAGAACAAATCAAAACAAAATTTTCATAGTTCAAAAATAAGATTATAAAACGTACAAGAATCATGAACTATGTGAAAAAATCATCTTTAAAAGTATAAAACCAAATGATCATTAATTTTTACAAATGAGAGAGGCAACCATATCAAGCTCTTGGACTTGTTTCAACCCATATAAATATTTTTAGCACCCGGTAAACAAGGTTTGGGAATAAACACCTAATAAATTCGGGGGGTTATATAAACACAAACCTCTCATCAAAAGTGAAACTAATAATCATGAAAACAAAGGAATTGATCAAAGAAAAATTGTTATCATATTAAAAGTTTTCAAAGCACATTTTACAAAACCAAGAAAAAGAAAAATAAAAACATTAAAATTCTTGGTTTAAAAATTATTTTAGCACCCAAAAATTCTTGGTGTCGGATTGTTTAGGGACATGACCCCTATCAATAAAGCTCAAAGCCCTAGGGTTATGAACCCTCTTGGGCATATGTGGTGCACTAATATGGTCAAAGTAATATTCACTTAAATGACCCTTCCGATTATAATATGTGTAATGAAAGAGATTCATTTGTAGTTGTGGACCATTAGCTCGTGCACGAGAACCATTTGCAAACAAAGATTTTTCTTTTAAATTGTTTTGCAAATGACAAACTCTCTTCAAATCAAGACAAAATTTGGTCAAATGACCAAAACAACCACAAACATCACATTTAAACCTTTGTGGATTAATAAAATCATTTGGTAAAGGTGAAGTCTTTTTAAAATCAAAGCAAAATTTTGCCAAATGGCCAAAACGACCACATAGATCACATTTAAACACATTTGCATGCTTATGATGAACTTTATAAGAATGAGCATGTGAATGTGTTTGTGTACATGATGATGAAGCTACATGAGATGCACAAGAAGTATTAGCATTCTTAGGTTTGTGTGCATCATAGTAAAATTTAGCAAGGTGGCCTTTTTGGCCACAAATAGAGCACTTATAAACTTTGCTATATATGTGAGCATAATGAGTGGATGATTTTGACTTAGACTTAGCACACATATTCATAAGCTTCTTATGATTATTAATGCATATTTTTAAAGTTCAATCTAAAGATGAAATGCGCTTATTCACAAGATTTAAATCTTTATTATTAGGTACATATGCATTTTTATTAGAAGTAAACCATATATAGTCATTTATAAAAGAAGCAATATTATTTTTTATGTTCTCTACATCTAACATGGCATCAATCTTAGTATGAGATAAGCTAGCAATTGATGAGGTCAATTTTTTATTTTTCAAATTTAATAAGTCATTGTTTTCTTTAAGCATAGTATTTTTTTGCAATGACATCAAATTTGGACACTAGCTTCTCATGATCGGATTCTAAAACTACATGCTTGCTTTGTAACTCAATAAAATCTTTATGCAAATTGTTATAGGCATGCAATAATTTCTTAGAAGCACAAGCAAGTTCATCATTACAAAAATTATTAATGGATTTGAACTCGTAAACCTCACTAGGGCTATCGCCTAGTGCACGTGTGCATGATGCTCCTTTTGAACTTTAAGCAGGATCCTTCAAAAGTTGTCGGATCGCCTGCAAGTCCCCTTGACGTGCTTCAATAAATTTCCATAAAGTGTAAGCACTATCAAAATGAACAAATTTCTAAGACATAGATGAATCAAAAGCATTTAGCAAATATTCTAACAAAATCTTATTCATTATAAACATTCGATGATCATTTTTATTCTACTTGGATTTCTCCGAAGTGGGCATAATATAAGCATCATCTATAATTTCTCATAAATCAAAGTGTCTAGTTCGAACAAAAAGTTTAAATCTAACACACCATTGGGTATAGGTAAAATTATCCAAATGAGGAGCAATATGTTATGAGCAAGAATATGCAATATGAACAAAGGAAAATATCCTAGCAATGAGATATACTATGAGATATATGCGAGGATATATAAATAACACAAGGGTAAAAAATCTAAACTAGATAGTGGGCAATATAAACAACAAGCAATATACAAAGACGATATAAGATATGAACATAAAAATAAGTATGCTAATGCAATCACAAACAAACGATATGTTCACGGAGTTCTGTCACCATGACCTACGTCTCCGCTCCTCACCTCGAGGAGATCTCCACTATCACAACCGGGTTTTCTACGCTCACCTAAATAACGTTTACACCATATAATATCAGTTTTCAACGGTCACCTATCAACGTTCACAATCTCACAATGTAACTATACTCCACACCCTCTAAGTGTTGGTCTCTAGCCCATGTCCTTCCTCAAGTACTCGGAAATTACCATCTCTCTCTAGGCTTTACTACCGACCCCACTCCTCTTGGAAATAACCCCGTCTGTCATCACACACTCCTCTCGGTATACAAGTGTATTACAAAGTGATCTTCATAAATAGGTTCACAATACAACAAATTTGTTCTTTATAATAGATGAGAACTCAATATAGGCTCACACATAATGTCACAATTCCACAACCCAAATTATACTATGAATGTAAATACAATAAGCTCAATAGGTTGTGTGTGTAAACAATGAGTAAATCAAAACTAAACTCAATTATGAAAAACTAGCTTGTAGAAATTATAATCAATAAACAATTATAAATGAAAGCTAGAATTGAGTTTAGAAAAACTTCTCTAGATGACAAGAGAGAGAGAGAGAGAGAGAGAGAGAGAGAGAGAGAGAGAGAGAGATGAATTGAAGCTCAACCATCAATGAATTGATCTCCACTTCCTCTTGTAAAAGTATCTTCACAAACCAAACTTGAAACAAAACTAATCAAAACTTAAACCCTTGCTAAAATTTCTTAAAACATTCTCTTGAGTATGTAGAACTGAGGATATGTGGGGGTATTTATAGGAACCCCAAAGCCAAGAGAAAACAAGGCAAAAAGACAAAAAAAAACCCAAAACAGGACAAGGCTAGAAAATAGCCGTTACTGTGCAATGGACACTTTATGGGTCGACTCATAAAAATCATGGGTCGACTCATAACCTAGCCGTTATAGGCAAAAAATAGCTTATGGGTCGACTCATAAAATTCATGAGTCGACTCATCATGCATGGGTCGACTTATGAAGTCATGGGTCGACTCATCTGAAACAAAGCACACTCTTCAGCACAGTTTATGAGTCGACTTATGACAAGCATGAGTTGACTCAACCTGTCCGGGTCGACTCATGATGTTATGAGTCGGCTCGTCAGAAATAAAATATAAACTACACAACAGTTTATGAGTCGACTCAACACTATTCATGAGCCGACACAAGATATGCACACAGCCTGTTTTAAATAGTACATATCAAATTGAAATAGGGTTTATAAATATAAAATAAATTCTAAAAAATATAAAACTTTGGGAAATGAGTGTAGACATGATAATAAACATGATAGAAAAATTAGTTTTCAAAAATCATCTCCCAAATGTGAAATCTTATCATTTTACAAAATCACTTAAGTATGTTATAAACTTGATTTTGCCTAAATGACTTAAACAAAATTTTGAAACACTTTAGGATGGATTTAGAGACTTATACAAGATATGAAAATAGTGTAAATAAGTCTTCAATCCATAAAAATAATATTTTGTATAAAACCCCGATAATTTATGAATAATATAATTAATGTGTGATAAATTATGATATGTGGATATTTAGTATGATAAATATCATTTAATGGTATATGAGTATAATACTATGTGTTTTGAGTATGAACGAGTTCATACATGAGAGAGAGAAGAGTTGAAACATGCACAAATGGCCAAACACATGAGTATCTGGAAATACCCAGTCCGATCGACCGCCGCGGTCGACCGCAGTCCGGTCGACTGCCACGGTCGACCGCGAAACCTGCAGACTGTTTTAAACCTGTTTTGAGTTGGTTTCGGATTTCTAAACCCATATTCATTTTTTCTTGATATATATATAAGTTTTCCACATTTTATTCAGTATTCCTAAGAACCCTAACAACCACCAAACCCTCCAAACCCTAGTTTGATTTCTTGGAGAAGATTGGAGGTTTTCAAGTTGGGTTTTTGTTGATTTTTGGCTTTTGGAGTGGAGATCTCCTTCGACGTTACTTCTAACATGTTCTCCTACAATCTCAGACGATTATCATCTTTTCTAATCCCCCTCCCAGTTTTTAAAACATTTTTAAAGAGATTTAAACATGTTTTTTAGAGCCTAAATGACTAGATTACGTATAAAAGACAACTCTTTTGTATTATATGTATAAAGATTAGGTCTTTTCTTGCTAAAAAGGTTGAGCACAAATTTTACAGATGTATTTAAGATCTGAAGATGATTTTAAAACATTGTTAATCTAAAGAAAGAAGTTTGATTTATCGTTTTGAGCTTTTATGCATGTTTTAGGGTTTTGAATATAGATCTAATGCATAAAATCATGGTTATACATGTTGAGTTTGTTTCCAGGTATTCCTATCTGCTGTGGCATATTTGCATGCAAGTTTCATGAAGTTTTAAACATGTTTATATCAAAAAACACAACATGAACGCGACACACACACAAATCTATGAAAAACTAGAATTTTGGTTCACGGTCGACCGCCACGGTCGACCGCGTGCAGGACAAAGACTTGGATAGTCTCTGGAGTCCGTCGCGGTCGACCGCCACGGTCAACCGCCAGTCTGTTTTGGTTGTGCATGTTTATATAGCTTGGTTTTGGTTTGTCGAGTAGATTTCTCGATCTAATGATGATAGACTATGATGTTAGTGATTGTTTAACACCTGAGATGATGGTGAACTTCAGATGAGGACACGCACACCAAGATTTGTACATGTATACTAGATTGTGTTAGATTGACACACTTTCGACAAGAGTTAAATTAATAAACACATATGAACAATGTTATTCTATACGTATCCGAAAATAGGGAGATGAAACCTATCTGCCGCAGAACGATTGAGTAAGAGTATTACAAAAGTATTGTTATTACATGTATCTGGAATAGGGAGATAATAAATCTTATTGCCGTAGAGCGATTGAGTAAGAGCATTACAAGAGTATCGCTATAGCACAAGATGATGCACACATAGATATTTGATTAGTTATAAGTTTTACTTCCATGATAGACTACCCGTGAGTAGGGTATTTACTTTAAGATTTTGACACACCCGTTATGGATGGCAGTTATATTTCATTTTGGTTTGGTTGGCTTCCTCTTATATTAGAGCAGGCTACTCAGATGTACTTCGAGATGAGATATTTATTCTTTATGTTGGAGATTAGAGTATTTTTCCTTGACTATTTGTTTTTCATTCATAAAGAGCAATAAGAATGATTTGATATATGTATGTACTGACTTTATTTTCTTATATACTCCTACCCCTTCCCCTGGGGAGAGGTAGTGATGATCTCGCTAGCGCTTTGATGCTCGTTGTTTTCCCCTCTTTCAGGCAGCGAGTCTGGCGCACGGAGAGTCGCAGGTTGATGAGACATCTTAGTTGTCCGTTTAGCTATTTATTATATTTTGTAGTTATTATAGAACTCCACATGTAGTTGATTATTTTTAGACTCTAGATTGGTATTTAATTTTAGAGTTGAGAACTCTTGTGAGACTTTGTTTATTTGATTCGTTGTATTTGAGATTCAGTTCAGACTCAGAGATATATCTACCTCATTCCAGTTGGGCTCATTATTAATACTTCTTATGTTTCTTCTGTGTATATTTTCAGTGTTGTTCGATTTTGATTATTTACCTGTCTGTACCTTCATCTATTTATTGTTTCCACTAGAGAGATAGTGATTGTGATGGTGAAACATGTCTTAGCATGGTGTTTGGTGCTTGGCAGGTTTGACAATCCGGGTTTTACCTAGGACTGTAGCCTTGTGTGAACCCTAGGGCATCACAGTTGGTATCAGAGCTCTAGTTCTAATATCCTTAGGATTATTCATGTGTCATATCATGGAGTTAGGATAGAGTTTCCTAGGGATCATGTATACAGTCCTCTAGGAATCTCTAGTATGAGTGAGGGCGTATTATATATATATGTACGCGGAAAATCTACAAAAAAAATTTTATGAACTATTTGCTTGACTAATAAAGCACGATATGAGACATATGTGATACGATTTACTTATTCGTATATGTTATATGCTTCATGCTTGAGATCCTATTTACTACGTAATAATCTTTACTTTGGAATTATAGATGTATGCTTCATGCTTGAGATCCTATTTACTACGTAATAATCTTTACTTTGGAATTATAGATGTCAGGAAGAGGTCGTGGACGCCGAGTTACTCAGTGACTCGTGCTCAGGGAGTTGAGCAGGAAGATAGGGAGCCCGAGCCACAACAGGCTTCGCAGTACTTAGTGGATCTCATAGCATAATTGGCAACTCGTATGGCGGCTATTAAGGAGCAGTTAGCAGTCTAGGTTCGTCAAGAGACTTTCGTTCATGAAGAGGCACGCGTACAGGAGTCATCTATTCAGGAGGAAATATCAGAGAGGGCATCAGTGGTCCCACCGACACCACCAGTTGATAACAGAGCGGCTGATCAGGAGGCTTGGCTACGTTTAGTTGAAAGGTATCAGAAGTTGAAAGCACCTGAGTTCCACGGTTCGACAGATTCTATTACTGCACATAAGTGGAAAGAGGATGTGAGCAACATCTTGGATATGTTGAATGTTAATTCGGTGCAGAAGCAGAGGCTAGCGGATTTCAGCCTCAAGGGCGATGTGGGAGGATGGTATCAACTTCGCTTCACCCCAGAGCAGAGGATGACGGTTTCATGGGAGACCTTTATATATCTATTTGATGAACAGTATATTTCGGCTGCAGCGAAAGCCAGAAAAGAGTTAGAGCTGACTCGGTTAGAGCAAGGAGATATGTCTGTCATAGACTTTGAGAGTAAGTTCATGTCATTGCTTAGATTCACCGGCATGTGGCACACAGAGGAGTGACAGGCTCAGATGTTCTTGATAGGACTTCGTCCAGGGTTGCGTTGGTATATAGTATCTCGGAGGTTTCGGTCAATGCGGGAGGTGGCAGATGCTGCCATGGCTCAGGAGACTGATACAGCCATATTCAACAAAGGCAAGGACAATGGTAAGTCAGGGCAGTCCGAGGATAAAGGAAAAGGGAAGAGACCATTTGGAGGCTCAGGAGGACCCCAGCAGCGGGGTCAGGGTCCCCATAGAAGGGCCATCAGCAGGACCAGAGAACGCAGCAGCAGCGCTGATTCCAGGGAGCTTGTTACAATTGTAACAAGATTGGGTACCAAGCAGCCGAGTGCCGCAGCGCACCCACAGCAGGCCAGCAAGGTAGGACTCAGCAGCATCAGCAGAACCGCGCTCAGGGACACGGTCAGGGCTAGCAGTCGAGGATTAAGGCACCTCTAGTAGTTCTGAGGATAGAGGGACAGGTTCGAGCGGTCCAGGAGATCCAGCAGAGGCAGATGACACCATTCACTCCAGGCGATGCAGAGCAGCAAACAAGTAGAGTGTATGCAGTGGTTCCTCACAATCATGGCGCGAGCAGAACTGTGGTGGAAGGTACGTTCCGTGTGAACCCCTTTCCAGCACGTATTCTCTTTGATTCTGGCGCTTCACATTCTTTTATCTCCTACGATTTTTCGATTAGACTTTGGCTTTCAGCTCAGTCATTAGTTTTTCCTTTATCTGTATCTACTCCATTAGGAGAGATTGTAGGCGTTAAAAATTACCTATAACTTCCCTAAACATAGTTCAAGACAACGAGAAGATGATAAACGTTATTATCCAAGTCAAGGGAATTTATCCAATACCAGTAAGTGTACGAAGTGAATCAGTAAAATGTACAAGTTAGCGAAATGATGAACCGTACGCAAAACAAGCAAACTTGAAGGGTCACGAATCGCCAAAATGTTAAAAAATGAACAAAACACCATTCGGAGGCTTGTGTAAGCGCGAGCCACCAAATGGTGGCTTGCACCCATGCGAGCCACCAAATGGCCCCCCATGCGAGCCACCAAATGGTGACTCGCATAGTCCTGAGCCACCACGACTCTTTTTTACTCCCAAACCTCCCAAAACGCGGATTTCGATGATTTTTAAGGATTCTTTCATCCCAGAACCTCCCCAACTATTTTGAGGTTATCCCTAAACACGCTTAAGTGGTTATTAACCGTAAATAATGTTTAAACACCAATTCTTATCCAAAATGATGTCTCCAAAGGCCTATAAATAGAAGCCTAGGGTCTTCTTTCAAGGGGATCTAAAGTTGAGAAGGCGAGGTGCTGTCAAATTGTCCAGCTCATCACGAATTTCAGAGGAGAATCATCAGATCTTGGCGAATACTTTCATAAAGAAATTCCTTCGAAAGGTTTGTGATTCTTTCCCCTTCTTTCCTCCGGATTAAACTTGGTTTTAATCTCGAGAAGATTGTGATTCTTTCCCCTTCTTTCCTCCGGATTAAACTTGGTTTTAATCTCGAGAAGAGTCACAATCTCGCTTGGTCGTGATTGTCGCTTCCGTAATTGTTTCCTTTGTGAAACAAGAGCGTAGTTATACTATCAATCGGGTTTGATCTGCGGTGGTCCATGGACTAACGCGTCCCTGGCACAGGCAAAGATCTCACGTAAAGCAGCGGGAGATAAACTACTGTTGCGTTTTGTTTGATAAAGTTGTAGTCTTTATTTTTCATTATAAGAAGATCTTATAAAAAGATCAACTTTTCTTTCGGTTTGAACTTGTAATCAATAAATGGTGTAACAAGTTTGAAAGCAATGGAAAAAGCAACTTTTGACGAAAACAAACTGGTGACCACAGTAGGAGCCGACAGCTTCTCTACGAAGCTGTAGTGTCGCAACCAAAGATCATCATCCCGATCAACGAGGAGGTCGAGTACGAGTTCGACCAGGCAAAGTATGAAGAATACTTATCCTCATCTTCCAGATCATCCTCTCCTCGCAGGAATAGGAGAGACTCCGCAAGGAAGGTTCGGGGGCACTTGGATCTGAAGGTTCAAGACTAAGATCCTCATCCCGCAGCGGCTCAAGGCACACCTTGCAAAGCCGAAGCCACTACTAAAAGCACGCCGACATTATCCAAGAGAGTGCGTCAAAGACGACGTCAGCGCCTGGCACGCCAATTGGCTAAAACTTCCGAGCTAGTTGATGGGATCCGCTATGAAGCAGATCTGAAGTCTAGAAGACACCAATCACCACGGTTGCAAGCGAGTGACTGTTTCAAAACAACGGTGAATGAATGGGTCCCTGTTAAGAGGATACGTTCAACTCTTGAAGAACGGATCAAGAAACACCGCGTGTTACTTGCGCACGCAAGAATTCTGGTGCAAGAAGCCAAGAAATTGCAAACAAACGATGTAGACAATGGGCTGTCAAAACCACGTCAAATCTGGAGGCCGAAATCCAAAACGAGACCTGAAAAAGACAAATCGTCAGGCCAAAATCAAAAACAAGGCCCGAAAGAAACAAGTCACAGGCTGCTGGCTCGGCTAGGGCCGAGTCATCAACTACTGGCTCGGCCAAGGCCGAGCCACCAACTACTGGCCCGCGCCACCGCCAAGCCAACAATCCCCTGTTTGCAGAAAATTTGCCTCCCGCGATCATTTTCGAGTCTCTGACAGCTCCTGTTTCTATTTCAATGACTTCCTCACCTTCGGTAGAACCTCACGATAGCGTGGACTTGTCCCGATTCAAAGTGAAGATTACAGATCGTCTGGGTCCTTTGCACAAAGATGAACCCCGTATGGTTCACAAGACTGGGGGTCGTACCCGATTCCCCAGTAAATCAAAGATCTCTCCTACAGAGAAACTACCAATAACCACTCGCCTCGGATTGCGAGTTGAAGTCCAAGAGCCCGTTGGGTCCTCACACACACGAAGACGTGGTTTCAAACGAGCGACTCTTGAGAACAATGACAGGGCGTTATACCCTCAAGGAGAGCTATGTTCGTCAGAAGACGACGATGTTGGAATGGGAGAATTAGACCAGCACAAGATAGGTTGCTCCGATAATCATATTGACGAGTCGTACTATCAGGCTGGGGGTATGAATAAATCTCAAAAGAGAAATACCCACGAAACGGATTCTCTTTGTCCATGTACCAAACTTATTAAGGCGGTATTATCAGAATGTAACTGCTCCAAGACTACCTCGCACAGGATTTCGGTATTTGAAAAACTTTCTACAGAAATGCTAAGACACAAGTCAAGACGTTTCGGTAAAAGGAAGTTGGCTGTTCAAGAACGAGAATTCTCAGAAATTACGATTAACATGACAGACAAGGGAAAGTCCACGCGACGCTTTAATCCCGAACCTTTTCCACAAATATCTCAGCGATTGACTCGGTTACAAACCGGGGCTATCAGGCCTAGAGATTATAGGAGAGTTCAGAGGGGGCAGTCCTCAGACGATGAAGCATCAGACGCTAACTCTGTGATCGCTTCAGATGCTATTGTGTCCAGCACAGGACGGACTCGAGAATCATTCATGATCACTACTAAACAGATGGCTCAACTCCTTCAAGAGGCTTTGGCTAAGCAAAAGGAGGACTTTAAGATCGAAATGGATATGGCTGTACAACAGGTTAAAGATTTACATGCCCAACAACTCTAACAGTTATCAAATCAGCACGGTGAATCTAGTCGTCGCCAGGCTACCAATCAAATAGATAGCGACTCAGAGGTAGAGGAAAATATCAATACCAATGCTCTACTGGAGGATAAAAATACTAAAGATGTCCTTAACGCTGGGGGTGGCACCAATTTCCCTCCCCAAAATCGCCAGAAGAAAGATACAGGCGAGGACCTTAAGATGAAAGACTTGGAAAGCAAAATCAATGCTTTGATGTCTGCTCAAGAGGTAAAAAAGACTGGCATTCTGTGTCCTTACCTGAGAGAGTAGGAATCAATTCCATACCCAGCGAAGTTAAATTTGATTAACTTCACGTCGTTCGATGGAAGGGGTTCCCCTACTCAACACTTGATTTATTTCAAGTCCTACCTAGGGATCATTTCTGGCAATGAACCTCTGATGGTACGATCGTTCGTAGGAACCCTTCGTGCAGCTGCCTTTGATTGGTACCACCGTCTTAAACCAGGGAGTATCAATACCTGGGATGACATGAAAAGTATGTTTCTCGCTAATTTCTTCGATGATGACACTGAAGTGTCGATCGGAACACTCTTTGAAGAGAAACAGAAAGATGAAGAGCTTGTTGAGAACTTCGTCAAGCGCTTCCGGAACAAGGAATGAACTGTCAAGATCCGGTCATGGAGGAATTCATCCTCCAAACATGCCATAATAATCTTTCCTTAGACGTTGTAGGGTGAAAATTTGATTCTTCCGAAGAAAGGAGTTTCGTTTGTATTTATAAGAAAGCTTATTACAAACTAACAAATCAAATGTTTACAACAGAAGCAGAGGGAAGGCCCTCTTTGTTTTTGTGTGGGGACTTTAGGTGGCTATAGGACGCTTCGCTCGATGGTCGGGTCGAGTCTGCTTCCCTTGGACCGTTTGAATGAGGTTGCTGGAGAGCTTCAGTTCGCAGTAGAAGCTCGGGGCAATGGAGTTCGGGTCTGCTTGGTTCGTCGGCGATCGGAGCCCGGAACTAGGCAGCAGTGCTGTAATGCAAGGATTTGCTAACAGCTTGGTCTCAACTCTTTTTTCTCCAAGTTTTGCGACCTCTCTTCCATCGTGCTGGAAGGGGTTTTTAAATGAAAGAAGGACAGCTTGACTTCTCCTTGAATTGTGGGATGTGACCACATCCTCTTCAGAGACGTCTCGCCGTTCCTCGATACCATGAACGGTCATTCCAGGGATTGTGCTCTATGTCCTGTCACCTACGATGGGAAGGCCCATTCTTGTATGTGAGGCAACAAACGACTGCTATCCGAGTGGATTTGACCAGCATTAATGAACCGCATTTATGAGTTCGCAGATCGATGAAGTGTCTGTCCGATCACTTGTACTGTGCGTGACCGCCCGGCGTGCTTTGAGCACGATGCTTTCTCCTTTCCGGCCAGGAGAGGCGGTGAAGTAGGTACACAGTACTCGAGTGGGTCTAGCCAGCTTGCCGAGTGCCGGCGGATCCAGCTCTTGGCTCAGACATCCGAGGTGAGTCGCATTTATGAATGCTCAGGTTGACTCGACACCTGTCCAGTCCCTTCGCGCTGTGCGCACTGCGAGCGGCCGTTTGACGGTCCTGGGGTAC
This sequence comes from Asparagus officinalis, assembly GCF_001876935.1. Classification (NCBI taxonomy): domain Eukaryota; kingdom Viridiplantae; phylum Streptophyta; class Magnoliopsida; order Asparagales; family Asparagaceae; genus Asparagus; species Asparagus officinalis. The sequence continues at coordinate 38,882,956 of NC_033802.1, read as the reverse complement.
TGTGCTCTCTCTCCCTTCGGGTCGAGAGAGATGGGAAGGTCCATCTCAGCACGTGGGGTAGTGGATACCCAGCTGTACTGACGGTTTTGGGGCTTGCTGGCGGATTCGACTCCGAACTCGGGCAGGCGAGTTGAGCGACGAGCGAATTTCCGCCATCCTGATCGACCCTGACTCATGCTGGCGAGTCGACCGTTAGGCGAACCTGGACCTGAGTATAGTCGACGTCTACGCGGTTTAGGTCCATGCCAGAGAATTGGGCGTGTGAACTCTTCTCGTAGGCAATTTTCCTGTAGACCCATAGAGGTATTTTTCACCGTCTACAAGACCCCCTTCAAAGTTTTCAGACCTGAACTGGCTTGCGTGTGGTCTGGAATACTTTGAATGAAGAAATTGTTGGCGAAGCAAGTGCCTTCGATTTCTCTTAGGATTTTTAGCAAATCCTCAGCTATCAACGGGTTTGATGTGCCTTTACCGATTACCGTTTGAATCGGGCTAGCCATACTATTCTCCTCAGTATGATGAGTTGTCGAACAGTTTCTCTTAGGCTTAATGCTAAGATTTCTGCTCTAACCCTTAGCCATCTGGGGCGTGGGTTTCAACCGTTTAAGCAAGGTCATTCTTTTGACTTTGTTCGTAATTTTACCTTTGAGGGCGAATGCATCGCCAAGGCGAAATTAGTTTTTTTGAGAGCCAATTTTCGCGCGACTCGTGGGGTTATGCCCAGTATTTGCAGGCGAAGCCCTTCCTTTTGTAGGCGGAACCGGATCTGACGGGAGATGAGCCACGTGTCTGCTGATAGAGCCTCGTGCTTCCCAGCTAAGACATTGGATCGTGGCGATCGTGACTTGACAGCACGATCCTCGTGCGTTTCGCCCTGCGACGTATCGTGGCCGTGGTTCTCGGACTCAACCGTCGGATTCCAACGCTAATCTCGGTCCCTTCGATGCACTGAGGGTGATCTGGGCCGTCGAATTTGATCGTGGCCCCGTTTCCTGTCCGTTAGGGTTTTCGCCTTTCGAGGGCAGTCGTGGCCACGTGGACAACTCCGCCCTTCTAAATCAGCCGTTTTCCTCCATTGGGAGTTACCGTGCTTTCAAATCTTGAAAGGGAACATCCAAGGAAAGAATTCCCGCTTCCTCTCGCAATGGCTCCGAAATCCAAGAGGTGTAAAGTGAGGGGTGCAGGCCCCGGACGTTACTCCGACCGTCTCTCTGCCGGCATGCCTGCTGGTGCTCTGGAGTCGTGCCCAGGTACGTTGATGGATTCGTTGGGCGATCCCTTGCAGGCCTTAGGCGTCGGATTTAGGGAGATGAGTGTTGCTTATTTCCCCGATTTGGGGCAAAGTTTGCCCTATTTTGCCTTTAGAGGATGAGTACTGTCCCCGCGGGCGAATTCTCCAGTGGGGAGGAGACGAACCCCTTTTTCGTAAGGCGAGTTCGGCCCTTCCCATTAGAGGGGAGTGTAGTCCGTAGGGACAGACCTCGTTCGAAGTGGGTTCCCCCTTTCGATAGGCGATTTCGCCTCTACAGCGGATTTTGTCTCAATTGACTTTCTATTTCTTGTTGCAGCGACCTTCCCTGATGAGGCTTTCCCGGAGGGTGTGGCCGTTGGCCACGTCGGGGCTAAGAGCTACACGGCCCCTTCTCGTTTTCCCTCGTTGGCTCCAGTACCCTTGTTCACTGCTGATAAGCTGCATGGTCTGGTACAGAGGGTCACGGATGGTCATCACTTGACCCTGCGCGAGCTGACGACCAATGCGGCGCTGACAGATGAGGCCAGGGCAGAGCTGCCGAAACCTCAATTTCTGTTCGGCGACTCCATGACCGACCCTTCTGCCCTGTTGCTCAAAGAGAGCCGGTGGTTCCGCACGGTAGAGGGGACCCATTATTACCTCCCCAGCATGCCGAGAGGGTTTTCGATTGTTGAGCTGCGGTCCCTCGCGATTCCTCGGACGATGAACTGGGATTTGACCCCCACTCAGGACGGGGTCACTTGTGGCGTCTTTACGGGTTCTACGGCTGGGTATGGAGTGGAGAGCTCATGTAAGCGCGTGACGGGTCTGCGCCCTGGCTTAGTGTCTGCTGAACCGCCCGTGGGGGAATCGACAGCGGTGGCGGAGACTTTCCGTCACCGCTTCTTCCGAGTCGGTGGAAGCTTTCCCCCGAAGGACTTCAGGGCCCCGGGGTGGGTTTACTCTGCGCCAGGCAGCGACACGTGGTGGTCCAAGATCACCGACTATGTTTTGGCCGAGAATGCTAACCTCAAGGGCACAGAGCTGTATGTGGCCCTCGAAGCCACTCGACATGGCCTGCGGATCAACGCTTCTCAATTCCATAGCATTCTGGAATTGTATTGTGCGGAAAGCGGCACGTTTTTCACTCCCAATGGTGAGCTTGGTATCACCCCCTTCGAGATGCACGACGTGTCGGGGCTGCCTCTGGGAGACTTCCCTTATGAGGAATACGTCCCTGATCAAGATGAGATCGATCAGCTGTCGGACAATTCCCCTCTGGCGGTTGAAACTCTGTGGGAGTTACTCTGTCACTTCCACATATGCCTCAGTACCTTAGGGGCCTCGGATCATAAGGGGAAGAGGAAGAAGACCCCAGGGATTAGCCACAAGAATTGGGCTGATTATCTGTTCCCTGGGAACGATGTCAAGGGGAAGCCCGCTCTCCCGTTAGGCGCGTGCGACCAGCCCGAAGTGGAGGCGAGGACAGCTAAAGAAGGAAGCACCATTACTCTTGACCGCGACGAGGGCGGATTTAAGGCTGGTACGGTCCTTCACTCATTCCATCATCAGGCGAAGTTTCTCATTTCGGGGAAGGCGCTGCTCGCGGGGTACCTCATGTTATGGCTGAAGAGGTGCGTAATCCCCACTCACTCCTTCGAGGCTCTTCCTATAGAGGTCGTGTATCCGGCGGTTTGCCTGGCTCACGGGAAGTCTTATTCCCTGGTATCGGCGACGATAGCGTGCATCCATCGGGGGCTCCGTACTCTGACGAGCCAATTCTGCCGTGTGTCGGTCCTCGACGAGGGGGAAGGAGAAGTTATCAGAACCCCCAATCCTAGGGTGGGGCTACCGTATACCTACTTGGTGGCATGGTTCGTCTATCACTGCGAATGCTTGATGAGTGCCCCGGCAGCGCTTCAGGGAGACAGGTTTGTCCCCTTTGTCCAGCGTTTGGAGAGGTGCTCCTGGAAGTGCAAGGACATCCCCGATACGAGGAAGACGCTCTCCCACTTCGGGCACTATAATTTTCGTCGATCTTTTCCTTACTTTAGCGGGGGTGGATATGGAGAATCTCTCAGGGATGCGCCGACGGCGGATCACCACACAATCCTTTCCCGTGGTGCCTTTCGCTGGTTGGTGGACATTCGACCAGGGTATCACGTTCTGAGAACAGGCTCCACATGCTATCTCGAGCCATACATCCCTTGCAGGTTTGCCCGCCAGTTTGGGTATGATCAATTGTATGTGGGCAACGCCAACCCTCGCCTACACTTCGAAGGAGGACTGGTTGACGGCGCTCGGGGGTGGTTCTGGACCCATGCTGGAGGTACTCAAGCTCGTTTTGAGTTGCCTGCGAAGGACCGCGATTTACACCACACGCTCTTGTACTGTCGGTGGTATCGGGGTGCTAGTGCTGACCCCGCCAACTTCTGGTTCCAAAGCTCATGTCTGGCGGAACGCGATCGTCCCATCAGGGGCTCTCTCCGTTCTTCAAAGAGAAGGGGCCACCAAACCGCTAGGGAGTTGTTCTCGGAGGATCCAGTGGGGGACTGTGAGAGCTTCGATGCTGGTGGCGAACCTGAGGTTCCCGATGTTCAAGCTCCGGTTCAGAGTCCGACAATCGGACAAATGGGGGCACCTTTGCTATCCCCGAGTAGCTCGCTTCTCTCGAAGCGTCAGCGGGAGGCGGTGGCCGAGAGTTCCAGAGCGGAGGCGGCCAAGAAGGCTCGCTGTGATGGGACAGTCGGGACCATCCAAGTGGCAGGGGGTCGGGATGACGTTTCTCCGATAAGGATTCCTGGAGTGGCTCTGTCCGGGTCTGGAGTGGCTCCGTCTGGGTCTGGAGCCGTGTCGCCTGCCTCACCTGCCGCATCGGGGGCAGTTCAGGAGACTCCGAAGGACGTTCCTCTGCCGTCCGACGTGGGGTCACCGTCGGGAGTTCCAACGGCTTCTTTGCCCGCATCACGAGGTAGTCTTTGCAACAGTACCCTTGATTGCAATGTTGCTCTTGCACCTTTTGATATCGGTAATGGATCTATGCAGGTGCGGTTGAGAAAGTGATCTCCATTCCTTCCGACGAAGAGGAAGAAGCTGGAGATGATGAGGGGCTTACGGGCTTAGGTAAGTATAGACTTTAGCATTACTCGTTCTTTCATGCTTCACCGTAAATAGGGTCCCTTACGAGGGGTCTCCGTTAATTCTCTTGGTGCATTTGTAGCCGATCCTGCCCGCGAAATCGCCGGCAAAGAGGGTCCTTCCTCTTGGGCGAATCGCTCGTCTAGGGAGACGGGCGAATCTGAGGAGGATGACGACGACGCCTCAATACACGAGGCCCTGTCGAGTGAGGAAGAGGATTTGACTCATGAAGATGCGACTGGTCAAATAGGGGGATCCCCTGCTCCTGCGGCGGTGTCTGCTGAGGATCGTTCCTCAGTGCGAGAGTCACCGCTTCAAAGAGAGGTTTCTGCTCAGCAAGTGATCACCTCCCTGTCGGGGGTCGCCGTTGATGCCGTGATTGCTGTTCCGAGGTCATCATTGGTCACACCGGCCCTGGCGACGCCAATTACTACTTCCACAGTTACGGCCACCAGTGCTTCAACCGCGGTTCCATCTATGATGGAAGAGGCTGCCCTCTCTCCCTTGGAGCGTGAGCGAAGAAAGAGTGCGGCACGATCCGTGGCTGAATTCCATGACACTATGGCTGCCTGCATCAGGCTCGCGCTGGAAGAGAGTTGTCCTTTCGAGAGCTTCGAAGAGGATATCGACTACATCATAGGCTTCTTAATCAAGAGGCTAAAGCATTCTGGGGCGCAGCCTTATTTCCAGCGTAAGGAGGCGGTGAAAGAAGCCATCCAGCAGTTGCTTGCTCTTCGCGCGAAGAGTTCCACTCTTGTGGATCTTGCATCCGGCGAAGTCCGAGCGGTGGTGCAAGAGCGGGATCGCCGTCTGAATGAAACTATGTCACTAGAGGCGAGATTGTCGGAGGAGCTGGAGCAGGCCAGAGCTGAGAATGAACGTTGGTCTTCGAGCGACAGAAGGCTGACAACCGCGTTTCTCGCCTGTCTTCGGAGGTAGAGACTCTGAAGCAGGTCATAGCCAAGGCGCGGGCCTCATTGGCTATTCAAGAGAAGGCTCGTGAGCAGGCGGTCAAAGAGTTGGAGAACATTGAATCTCGCCAGCAGCTGACTGCCAATTCAGTGGAGGAAAAGGAGCGAGCCCATAAGGAAGCCAAAGAGACCGTTCAAGACTTGGCCTCGCGTACGGATGAAGATCTTCGCCGAGAGATTCTAAGGAGGCTTGAACTTCGCCATGCCGAAGAACTTCGTGAGGCGGAGCTGCGGTTAAAATCTCTGTAATTCGCTTTCAATTTTCCGTTTGTAATAGGACTTCCCTTTCACGAATGAAATTATCCCTTTTGTTTCTGGCCTATTGTCATTTGTGTGCGTGTGCCATTTTCGTAACCATGCATTGGTCAGAATCTGGCCGCAAGAGGACCTCAACTGCAGCGGGATTATCATCGATTGATTTGCGCTGTAGGTTTATTTCGATTGCAGGCGAATTCGGCCCGCAGGCGGATTTGCAAATGCTAATGGCGATTCTGACTCTGATCGGGTTACGCTTTTAGCGGGCCACGTGTTAATCCACGTGTACGCCGGTTAAGGAGACGTGGGATAGCCGCCTCGCATTAAATGCGAGGTAGTGGGCCTCTTCGTTCCCCACGTCCGATTTGAGCCGTTTGTTGAAGATCGTGCTCAAGGAACTGCCAGATCTCTTCCGTCCAGATCCGATCCGTTCGGTCTTGCTCTCTAGCTGCTTTAATCCTGAACGGTCTAATCAAGTACTGAGTAACCGCCTAGGACTCTTAGGGTATTTAACACCCTAACTCTTCCTCGAGAGGGCCTATCGTCCTCCTCAGAGTAAACCCGAACTTCTTCTTCCTCATACTCCCAATGGCGCCGAAGGTGAAGAGAGTCGTTTCCAAGAAAAGGAAAGAGCCTGGTTCTTCAGGTGCTGCCGAAGCCGTCGCGGCTGAAGGTATGTTCTTGCTTCGACTTTCGTGTGAGTTTAGTAGGTGTTCCTCCCCCAACTGTTCCCTGTATCGCTTGTTGCGTCTTACAGGTCGAGAGGAGGTGCCGGCTGCCGAGGAGCATGCGGCCGATCCCATTCTGATTTCAGACGACGAATCTGAAGGCCGTGCGAACTCCGCTGCTCCGGATCCCGCTCCCCAGCCGGGAGCCGAACCTTGCCTCGAAATTCCTCCCATCACGGCGCTCGCTCCAGGCCAGAGCTTTGTTCCCTCCGAGTCTCAACCATGGCAGGCCCGTATTGAAGAGTTCGAAGGTGCTGTAAGGCAGGCAATTTCCCTCGTCGAACTCGGTATGGGTAGCTTTGACAGCTTCAGGCAGTCCCTCTATGATCGCGTGGCCGATTTACGGCGATCAGGTGAAAACCGTCTCGCTACCCGTTGCGTGCGTGAACTCCGTCTCTTGGAGCCACGCATGATGGTGCTAGAGGACTTGCTACGGGGAGGTCCGGAGGCTAAAATGGCATCCTGTCTAGCTCACTTCAGGCGTCAGGAAGCCCTGGAACAGGAAATCCGCTCCAAAGAGATAGCGGATTCGGAGTCTGCGGCTAACTTTTGGGTGAGTCAACAACGTTTGCTAGAGGAGCAAGTCATTGACCTCAACCATACCATGGCTCGCCTGAGGGCCGAGTTGGGACAGGCGGAGGCGAAGTGGAAGGGGCTCCAATCCGACGTTATTAAGGTGAACGAGCACGCTGAGGCGGAGACTCGGCGCCTGCTGGCTTTGCGTCAGACAGATGCTGCCGCCATGTCGAACCGCGAAGATCGAATTCAGAAAGCCGCTGAAAATAAGGCTCGGGAAGACCACGCGAGCCAGGTAGAGGCAGTCAAAGAGGAGATCTCCACCTTCAGCGTGTCCGACTAAGACTTCTGCCTCAGGATTGTATTAAGACCTTTTGCTTGCCTGTTTTGCATTTGAAAGTACGCCATGACCCGTAAGGTCATAACTTTGTTCAAATGTATTGTTTTGAAACACTGGGTGTATGTTTTGCTTCTTTGAACATTTCATTATGACTTTCGCAATTTGCAAAAATATAACTTTGTTCAAATGTACTGTCTTAAGGTATCAATGAGGTTTTGTGTCCGCTCATTGCTTGTGTATTGGCGAGATTTAATTTGTTTTCAGGCGAGATTTTGATCGCGGCGAGTTCCGCTTGGAAGCCGAACTCAACTGTTGGCGAATTCAAGCAGATGAGTAACTTCTTTTGCCGGTGAGTTTCGCTTGGAAACGCCATCTAACGGCTGGCGAGTTTATGCTGTGTGCGAGACCCGTATGATGGTGGGCTTGTATTGAAAACCCGACCTGATTCACCTGGCGAGTTTTTGAACTTCAAGGCGAAACTTTAGCAGTCAGCGGATTTGTCCATACAGTCGGAGATTCGCAACTACGGCGAAATCGTGCCGACCGTGTCAGTGCGGGGCGGGGCGCAAGTGGCTTGCCAGCGCAGGAGTCCTGCAGGCCGCATTAATGCTTATTTATGGTGAAGCGACCGGCTTCGTTTCGCCTCTGGTGCCCGAAATTCCGATTCTGTCGTTCGGGGTTTGCGAGAGCAGGCCGTTTAATGGCGTGCGAGTTCGAAGCGTCGCAGGGCGTTTTGGACCGCTATCGATCGCTTGGGGGTGATGATCTCCACCGTAAATTTTTCGTGAATTATATACTTGCGACTTGCTCTTCTCCAGCAGAGTCCGCTAAACCGCATTCGAGAGAAATCCGCTAGAAGAGATCCTCTGCGAAAAATGAACTGCGCTCTCCTCATGCTTCCTCTTGCTAATGATAGTGGTGGGGCGGAGGGTGTCGGTTCTTCCTCCACCGTCGTCTGACGTTGTGCTCCGGCTGCGCAGTACCCGGGTGATTCCGGACTCCCTTGGCTCATCCCCGCCCTTTTCGTGCCTCCAGGAATTGGTGGGCTTGGTGCACGGGGTTTGCATATGCAGTGCAGCGTTGGCGACGGCCCCATACCGTCACGCGCTACTCTTGTGAAGCGGCCTGGAGGCGGTCCGTCGTGCTGGCGACGCTCGGCTCACCCACGGTCGATGTGAGGCGAGAGCTTGAGCGGGTGGCGGGGTGGACGTACCGCCTCGAGGAGTTGTTTTAAATGAGGACTCTGCCGACACGGCGCCCTGCATCCCGCTTCTCTGTGGCTTTCTGCTCCGAGCGTGAAGAACGAGCGCGAAGCGGATTCAGGCGAAAGAAGCGGAGGCTCCGACGTCCTGCAGCAGCGGCAACCAAGCGGTCTGGACCGGATGGACCGCCTACCTAACGGCTTCTTCGAGGATGCCGGTTCCCAGTCCGCGGCGAGGTGAAGCTGGTGGAGCGTGGGACGAGGCGAGAGGCTTGGGCGAGGTCGGCCGCGCGAGTGGACCAGGAGCTCAACTCCTTCGTCGGAGAAAGAAGCCAGCCAGGGCGAATTTGGCCAAGCAACAGCAGAAAGAAGAAGGAGGAGAGAGGGACCCACGTGCGGCAGAGCGTAGCGAAGTCAAGGCCAATGATGCGGGCTCGTTCAGCGTGCTGAAGTTCTGTAGTCGCTCAAGGCTGTCTGGGATTCTTCCTTTTGCTTTTTGTCTGTTTTTTGTTAGCTTATCAATAGTCAAAAACTGCAAACATCAATGTAAATTATGGCCCGTAATGGCCCTTTCGCTTATTTTGTTCACCTTTGCTTTACGCATACAGTTTTCTCTCTTTGACTGTGCCGTTGGGCATTTGAATTGAACTTGACGATCCACTGATTGTCCTGTTTAGGACTTAGTCGTATTAAGCTCTTGTTTTGCCTTCTGTTGCTCATAGCGTGGGATCGGATTAACTCCGATCTTCGCGTTGTAGCTCCAACGGGATCGAGAGAGTAACCCTTGGATCGCAATAAAGAACAAACATTCGCCTTTACGGCCAACTGATGAACTTGACTTCGACTCGCCTTTCGGCGAGTTGTTGTCTGGGGAACCGTCTTCGACGATTGTCGTCACGTGGGAATGAGACAATTGATTGTGGTAAAAGTCATCGCCTGGTAGACTCTACCCATCAGTTGTCCTAAAGCAATGTGAGGATATCCGGAACAGGTCAGATAGCTCAGGGACGTAGGAGTGTGACTATTGACAGGAGTAATGGCACGTCGCATGGTAGGCCATTGCTCAGGCTATGCTATTCGTAAGAATAACGGTGCCAATCATCAGAGGTGATCATTAACTTGATGAGGTTTTGTCGCGATCGGAGCGACCGTGGGGGCCTACCATTCCTCAGAATAGGAATGGTAAGCGGATTTTGTCAGAGGTTTAATGTTAACATGACAGAGGATGTCGTGATTGGAACGACTTTGAGGACCCACCATCCTTTAGAAGAGAATTGGTAAGTTGATTTTGTCAGAGGTTTAATGTTAACATGACAGAGGATGTCGTGATTGGAACGACTTTGAGGACCCACCATCCTTTAGAAGAGGATTGGTAAGTTGATTTTGTCAGAGGTTTGATGTTAACATGACAGAGGATGTCGTGATTGGAACGACTTTGAGGACCCACCATCCTTTAGAAGAGGATTGGTAAGTTGATTTTGTCAGAGGTTTGATGTTAACATGACAGAGGATGTCGTGATTGGAACGACTTTGAGGACCCACCATCCTTTAGAAGAGGATTGGTAAGTTGATTTTGTCAGAGGTTTGATGTTAACATGACAGAGGATGTCGTGATTGGAACGACTTTGAGGACCCACCATCCTTTAGAAGAGGATTGGTAAGTTGATTTTGTCAGAGGTTTGATGTTAACATGACAGAGGATGTCGTGATTGGAACGACTTTGAGGACCCACCATCCTTTAGAAGAGGATTGGTAAGTTGATTTTGTCAGAGGTTTGATGTTAACATGACAGAGGATGTCGTGATTGGAACGACTTTGAGGACCCACCATCCTTTAGAAGAGGATTGGTAAGTTGATTTTGTCAGAGGTTTAATGTTAACGTGACAGAGAATGTCGTGATTGGAACGACTTTAATGGATCCGCCATCCCATTGGAGGAGATAGGCGAATTGAATCCATATGTCGCGATATGAACGACTCTAGTGGATCCGCCTTCTCATTAGGGGAGACAGGCGAATTGAATGTATATGTCGTGATATGAACGACTCTAGTGGATCCGCCTTCTCATTAGGGGAGACAGGCGAATTGAATGTATATGTCGTGATATGAACGACTCTAGTGGATCCGCCTTCTCATTAGGGGAGACAGGCGAATTGAATGTATATGTCGTGATATGAACGACTCTAGTGGATCCGCCTTCTCATTAGAGGAGATAGGCGAATTGAATCCCACAAGAGGCTTTCGCCAGAGCGGGCAAAGTAGGAACAGTTTAGCCTCGTGTACCAGTTGGAGGTTTTGAGAACCAGTTTAGACTCGTGTACTTTTGGGAGTCTTGCGCAGGAGAACTAGGGGTAGTACTTCTTCAGGTACTTGCCGTTGATGGGCATCATGATCTTATCGCCGTTCGGTTTGACGAGGCGATAGGCACCGTTTGAGTAGACTGTCTCTACCACGAATGGTCCTTCCCATTTGGACTGGAATTTCCCCTTCTTCTTGGAAGTGAGGATCATTGGTCTACGGACGGATAGGACGAGCTCTCCTTCTTTGAAGGCTCGGCGCTTGACTTTCTTGTCGAAACTCTTGGCCATCCGAGCTTGGTAAAACTCAATGTGCTGCTGAGCTTCCAGTCGCTTGTCGTCCAGTGCTTCGAGCTCTGCGAGTCGAAGTTGGTGATTTTCCTCAGTCGTCATCCCTGTCGCTAGGGCGACGCGCAGGGATGGAATCTGAATTTCTAATGGCAATACAGCTTCACAGCCGTATACCAACGAGTAAGGCGTGGTGCCAGTCGGTGTACGAACCGTCGTGCGATATGCCCACAGGCTCTCGCCTAGCTTTTCATTCCAGTCGCGCTTGCTAGTGGAAGTCAACTTGGTCAGGATCTTGATGATCGTCTTGTTGAAAGCTTCGGCCAGACCATTCGCTGAAGGGTTGTAGGCCGTGGACGAGAGGTTCTGTATCCGGAATTTGTCGCAGAACCTAGTGAAGGCATGGCTAACGAATTGCGTGCCATTGTCGTGAATGATACGCCGGGGTACGCCGTATCGGTAGATGACATGGTGCTTGATGAATTTGATCACGTCGCTAGTCTTGACTTCTCTTAAGGGGATGGCCTCCGCCCATTTAGAGAAATAATCAGTAATGGCGAGGATGAAGCGATGACCTTTCGCCGATGGTGGAGAAATTGGTCCAACTATGTCCATCCCCCATGCCTCGAAGGGCCAAGATGCCCTCGTCGGATGTAGATCCTCAGGAGGCTGGTGTATGTAGTTGGCGTGGATCTGGCATTCGTAACATCGCTTAGCATAAGCGACTGCATCAGTAACCATCCCAGGCCAGAAGTAGCCCATCCTTCGTAAGCGATCCCAAAGCTTGGGTCCGGGCTGATGAGCTCCGCACACGCCGTCATGTGCTTCGCGTACGGCTTCTTGCGCCTCCGCTTTTGAAAGACAGCGAAGTAGCAAGCCGTCGTATGACCTGCGATACAATGTTTTAGTGGTTGAATCGTAGTAGAACCGTGAGGCACGTCGTCGGACCGACTCTCGTTCCTTCGAATCCTCAGGCAACATGCCGTATAGGACATAATCGATGATCGGGAGACGCCAATCTTCCTGATCTGGCTGACCCGAGGCCTGATGAGTGGCGTTTGCCTCTGGGACGTCTGTGGGTCGAAAGAGCTTTCGGCTGGCGACAGCGACCCGTTGGGTCGTTCCAGGAGGCTGGGCTAAGTTAGCTGCCAAGGATGCGAGAGCATCCGCATGGGTGTTCTTTGAACGGAGCACGTGCTCAATACGGAAGCTCTCGAATGACTCCACTAGTCTGACCGCTGCTCGGTGGAGCGGGATAAGATCTTCATTCCTGACTTCGTATTCGCCAGTCATTTGTTTGACAATGAGTTGCGAGTCGCCATAAGCCTCCAGATGCTTTATCCCGAGCTCTTTGGCTAACTCGAGCCCTATGAGCAACGCGTTGTACTCGGCTACGTTGTTGGTACATGGTTCCGTCAAGGAAAAGGCCCGGGGAAACACGTGACCATGCGGGGAGGTGAGGGCCACTCCCACTCCTGCAGAAATAGAGCCGCTCGCGCCTGCGCGGGACGCACCGTCGAAGAACATCTGCCACACCTCCGGCGACGAAGTCATATTGGCTTCGGGAGGTTCATCCGGCAGATCTTCGAATAGATCGGTCTTCTCCCCCAGCGGGTGACTAGCCATGAGATCGCATATGGCTTGTCCCTTGACTGATTTCTGCGGCATGAAATGAATATCGTATTGAGAGAGCAGAAGTGCCCACCTGGCCAGGCGCCAGTTTAGCGCTGCGGGTTGTGTCATGAAGACCCGAATGGGATTCATCCGGGAGATGACATGGATGGTTTGGCCAACCAAGTAGTGCCGCATCTTTTGGATAGCGAACACCAAGGCTAGGCATTCCTTCTCGACCATTGGGTACCGTTGCTCGGCGCCCTGCAAGGTTCTGCTCAGGTAGTAGATGCCCTGCTCGTGGCCTGCATCATCGTTCTGAGCCAAGAGGGCACCCAGAGAATGTTCCATAGCCCGTATGTATATGAGGAATGGCCTTCCTGAGATTGGCGCCGCAAGGACAGGCGGATTTGAGAGATAAGCTTTGATCTCCTCAAAAGCCTTTTGGCATGGCTCATCCCAGACGAAGGAGGTACCTTTCTTCATCAGCTTAGAGAAGGGTTGGCACTTGCCCGAGAGATTCGAGATGAATCTTCGGATATAAGCCAGTCGTCCTTGAAGGCCTCTCAGCTCTTTAAGATTTCGGGGTGGTTGGAGCTCTTGAATAGCTCGCACCTTGTCTGGATCAATTCGGATCCCTTTCGTCGTGACGACGAAACCGAGGAATTTACCGCTAGACATTCCCAAGAATGACTTGGTAGGATTCATCTTGAGCTGATGAGTCCTCATGAGTTCGAACATAGCCTTCAAGTCTTGGAGGTGATCCTCCTTATGGCGACTCTTCACGACCAAGTCGTCCACATAGCATTCGACCGTCTTTCGCAGATGATCTCGAAAGATCATGCTCATGGCGCGTTGGTAGGTTGCGCCGGCGTTCTTGAGCCCGAAAGGCATGACGGTATAGCAATACACCCCCATGGGAGTTCTGAATGCAGTGTGTTTCTCGTCTTCGGGGTGCATTTTGATTTGGTTGTACCCCGAGAAGCCGTCCATGAAGGACATCCTCTCGAATCCGCACGTATTGTCAATGATGACATCCGTGATGGGCAGAGGGAATTCGTCTTTAGGGCATGCGGCGTTGAGGTTCCTAAAGTCGATGCAGATGCGGATCTTGCCGTTCTTCTTCAAGACTGGAACAATATTCGCCACCCAGTCGGGGTGTTGCTCCTCTCTGATGAAGCCGGATTCGATCAGCTTTTTTACTTCAGATTCGATCGCCTCCATGATTTGGGGGCGAAACCGCCTCTGCTGTTGTTTGACTGGCTTGGCGTCAGGGCTGATGTTGAGGCGATGCGTGGCGACCCGCGGATCCAGGCCAGGCATATCCTCGTAATTCCAGGCGAAGACGTCAATGTATTCCCGTATGAGGGCGATGAGATCCTCTTTTTCTTGAGGAGGCAGGCTGCCGCTGATGAATATGGGTTTGGGATTCGCCTCAGTACCCATGTTCACCTGGAGGACTTCATCTTCAGTTGGTGGTTCGCGCTGTTCGAAGCGACTGTTCCACTGGGCGCTAACATGGCGATCCCATGTCTCGTCGTAAAGTGGAAGTCGTTCGTCCTCTGCCATTCCGGCGGGGTCTACTGTAGCCATGTTGACTGTAAGGCCATCGAACAGATCCCTTACGCTGACGTCGGAGTCCCAGGCCGAGGTTGTTGACGACTGATCCCCTGAACATGCGTAATCGGAATCTTCGTCGACGTAAAAACAACACTCCGATGAGGAGGAGGAGTAGCCTAAGCCTCTCCTAGTCCTGTTGAAGTAATTTGAGGGCTTCCCTTTGGGGACGTAGGCGGGTTTGATGACCGTCTTGCGCCCTCGGCCGTAATTCAGGCCCTCTAAGCGAGTGAGGTCGTACCCCATGTTGCTCATTATGCGTTTCGCCACTCGACTGTATTGCGAGAACTGGGGCGCTGGGTCTTCGTCCTCAGATTCGTCCCATAGCGTGCGTAGGGGACGATCGATTCGACCGAAGATGATGTCTTTTCGATACCTCTTCCGTGCTGGCACGACGAATACAGCTCGCGATGGCTCGATCAGTCGCGTCTTGAAGACGTATGACGAACATACCGGCAAGTGTAGAGAAGACTCACTGTAGAGTGTCGACCATAGGTTATTAGGTGCGTCATCTTCGGACGAGGAGCAAGACGACAAATAAGCAAGGTCGGATTTTTCATTCATGATAAGCTTCTCTGCCTGAACGGCGTTGGTTACATGGTGACTCTCGTAACCAATTACAATTGACTCAAAGTCGTTCAGAATTAAGCTGTCACCGTATTCAGGCTCGCTGTCCGCCTCATTACCACTCTCCAGTTCTTCCACTGGTGGCTGTTCGGGGTCCTGGTACAGCAGAGAATCCGCGAAGTAGTTCTCGACCCCTTTAAAGGGATGTTTGTCGGCCACTACCGTTCTTACTCGCTCGTAGTCGTCCACATACTTCAAACATTGGTGTAGTGTGGATGGAACGATCCGGTTGCCATGAATCCACGGACGCCCCAGGAGTATGTTGTAGGAGGGTTCAGCATCGATAACGTAGCACGTCACCTCTGTCTTCATGTCGCCTATCCGACATTTCAGGCGGATTTTGCCGAGTGGCCGAGTCCCAGTGGCGTTGAAGCCGAAGATGGTAGTCGAGGTCGAGGCTAGGCGCTTCGACGGTATCCCCAAATGCTTGATTAGCTTCAGGGGCACGATGCTCAGCGCGGACCCCGGGTCAACCTGGATCCGCTCCACTTTCGCCGAGCCGACGTATCCCGTGAAGTACAGCGGCCGGTCGTGGGACGTGTTCTTGATGAGCATGTCCTCGGGGGTGAAAGTGATGCAGGGGATCTGTCTCTCGGAGACTTGGCAGCAAGTTGTACAGCCCTGTTCGATCTCCGTTTCTTTCGAGAAATGGGTCGAGAACGCCTCTGCGTCAGCCAACGCCTCTTGTAAGGCTTCCCGGGTAGGCCTAGACAACCGGAGGAGGTCGTACACGGTGATTCGCGCGGGTATGCTTTTCAATTGCGCGAGCACGTTGAACCGGTAAGGCTGGCGGCTTGAACTTGGCTCATCCGGATTGGGAGGGACTGCTGCGGCCGGCCTCGCGGGAGGTCCTGCTGGGTTTTCCGTCCTCGCGGGATATTGTTTTGCAAACTCCTTTCCGGCTCTCGTGGCGAAGACGTTGGTGTCTTCTTCAGAGTCGGTTAAGGCAGTCATCGCCGCGTCGTCTGTATCCAGGATGGCGGTGACAACGTTGCAATATTTCCTCTTAGCCTCCTTGGAAGGCTGTGCGGTCCACTGCTCGTCGTCGAGGAGGTCCGGATGGACCCACATCACTTGCCCTGATGGCAGAGTTTGTGGAACCAAACCCTTCTCCCGCTGGTTGTGAGGATCGTCGTTAGTGATCTTCAAAATCGCCTTGGGGATAGGAATTATCCCCGCCGGAGCTTGAACCTCTGGGAGACCCGTCCCAAAGCTCAAAGTGACCATGTTCGCCGTCACCTGCTTTTGGACCTTCTCTTTCTTCAAGACCCCCGCGTCGTAGAGGGCCTGGAGTTTGTCCTTGAGGACGTAGCATTTGGTTGTGTGATGCCCAAGGAATCTGTGATATGCACAGTAACTTGGGTCACCGGTTTTGTCTGCCTCTTCAGGCTTGGTGGCTTCCGGTAACTTAATCCGCCCACTCTTGAGTAGAGTGTCGAAGGTAGCTACCACCTGGTCTTCTTTGAAATCATATTGCCGCTGGGGGCGCGGTTCAAATTGCCTGGGTTTCGGCTTTTGAACGAACTTTGGCGCCGCGGCAGAGTCTACGGCCATAGCCTCTTTTCCCTTCGATCGGGGAGGGTTCTTTGGCGCAGCCGGCTCTGCTGCTCCCTTTTTGGACTGCGGCTCTTCGGCCTCCAGCCTCTTGATCATATTTTCGACTTGCTCACCTTGGCGAACAAGCTCCTTCCAAGTCCGGGTCTCTACCGCCCCTATCTTGGACAAGATATGGATCGACAGGTTGTTGCGGCACATCTCGATCAGTGTCGCCTCGGAAACTTGGTCCCGACAGTGGACTGATCGGTTCCGAAATCTCTTCACGAAGTCATTGACCGATTCCGACTTCCGTTGCTTCTCAGCAAGGAGAGTGGCCATTGACACCTCGGTGTCGTCGTCGAAGAAGCGGGCGAGGAAAAGCTTTTCAACGTCGGCCCACGCCTTGATAGAGCCGGGCTCCAATTTGCGGAACCATTCAAAGGCCACCCCCTTGAGGGTACCTATGAACAGTCGAGTGAGAATGGCGTCATTCCCGGTAAGGAATCCGGTTTGCGCCATAAAATAATAGATGTGCTGCGAGGGTGACCCCTTGCCATCAAACTGTAACAAGCTGATGGGTTTGAACTTCGCTGGGTATGGGACCGTGTCCCATTCCGTGGGGTAGGGACGTACCACCCCCAGCTTGTTCATATTTTGCTGAAGCTTCAGCGCGTTCAGCTGGTCTTGGAATTCATCGAACCTCTTGTCACGGGTGCTATCCGCAGTGTGCGACGTTCCTATTGATGTCTTGGAGGAATAATCGGAATGTTGATTATCCTCCGCCTCAGACACGGGACGGAGGGGAGGTACCCACTCCCTGTCTCTAGTTTGCCGGGGTAAGGGGCGTTGGGCCCTTTTCTTCTTTTTCTTCTTGTTCAGCAGTTGTTCCATCATCTCTCTTAGAGAGTCGATGGTCGCCTGCTGTTCCTCCAACTTTTGAGCCATTGTCTGCTCGTGGTTGGTATCGGTCATGTGTGCCCTCGCCTGCGCGTCTTGGCTTGAGCGCGAGGTCTGAGATGTGGCAGCGGCCGAATGGTCCTCATCTTCGCCGCAGGAGGGAGGTATTAGGTTGGAATAGTCAAACCCAATACTTACCCCCCGGCGACTACGGGTTCGCTGGAATATGCCTTCCTGCCGGCGTCGAGCGGACCGAGTGTTAGGTCTTAGGGCGGAATCCGAGTCTGGCGAGTCGGAGAGTACTGCCTTCCCTTTATCCGTCATGTTAACCGTGGCGGATGAGAGTTCCAAGTCATCGGCAGCGCGTCTTTTTTGGTGACGGCGCCTTTGACGGGAGGGCCTTGGTCGAGAGGACTGTTGGGACAGTCTCCCAAACACCGAAGGTCTCGCCGTTCCGACGCATTGACAGTCGGCGAGGACCGTGTGGATGAGTCTCTCGCAGTGGCACTGAGGATTCGCCTCATGGATAGTGCGTTTGCGAGTTAAATATTCTCTGAGGTCTTCTACGGGCGGTTGGTGACAACCCCCGGCCTCAGAAGAGTCGCTCTGGTGAGTCGACGAGAGGTTTTTGGGTGCGCCCTCTGGTGCGCGTTGGATGGAATGCTTTGGTGCTGGAGTCGAGCGATCTCGCCTTGACTGGCGAGTCTTCGCGTTTGAGCGAGCTCCAGTACGTGGGCGGGTTTCACCCCTTCGCCTGGAAGAACGGGTTCGCGAGGACTCGCCTACTTCTCTACCTTTACGTTTATCCGTCAAATGGTTATGACGAGGCTCGCCAGCCTTCGAGGATTCGCCTACTCGGGTAGGCTCACTCCTTGGGAGTGAGTTATTCGCATCAGGGATATGACCTGAGAAGCGAAGTCTTCCCGAGCGGGCGGCTCTGCCTTCCTCAGTTGGCGCTCCTGACTTGGAGGGCCTCCCAATGTCGGGCAGTTTGCCTTCTCGCCTAGCGTTCCTCGGGCCCGTATGATGGCTCAGGCCGTTATGAGGAACGGAGGTTTGGACCTCCTGTCTGACGAGTTCCTGCCGCCGCTGTTGGTTAGTTCTCCCAACGGGGAGAACGTCACCGCGAGCTGTGGCAGCGTGGTTTGTGCCGGAGTGAACCGGCGTTCCCTTCGGGGTAGGTGTCTGCGGGGATCGCTTGGCGACCCATTTGGCAGACCCTTGCCCTTTGCGCTCGACCCCCGGCTTGGCGTTGATCGATTGTGAGGGAACGGGTTCTTCCGATGAGACTCGGGTAGAACCCGTAGGTGCAGAGGCTTTGACCGTCTGAGGTCGGCCTCGACGCACGACTCTGTGACGTTTGCGGGACGCATCGCCACCAGAGGAGGAGGAGGACAAGTACTCTTCGTACTTGGCCTGGTCGAACTCAATTTCTAGGGACTCCACTGTCGTCCCTACAGCAACCTCATCAAACTGAGCCACCACCATTTCACTCGATGAAACAGCTTCTCCCACTGTGGTCGCCATCTTCTGTAGGGTGAATATTTGATTTCCCGAAAAAAGGGAGTTTCGTTTGTATTTATAAGAAAGCTTATTACAAACTAATGATCAAATAGTTACAACAGAAGCAGAGGGAAGGCCCTCTTTGTTTTGTGTGGGGACTTTTAGGTGGCTACAGGATGCTTCGCTCGATGCTCGTGTCGAGTCTGCTTCCCTTGGACCGTTCGAATGAGGTTGCTGGAGAGCTTCAGTTCGCAGTAGAAGCTCAACTTGAGAGAGTTCGGGTCTGTTTAGTTCGCCGGCGATCGGAGCTCGGAACTAAGCAGTAGTGCTGCAATGCAAAGAAAGTTGTGCAGAGAGCTTGGTCTCAACTCTTTTTCCTAAGTTTTGCGACCTCCTCTCCAGTGTGCCGGAAGAGGCTTTTAAATGGGAGAAGGACAACTTGACTCCTCCTTGAATTGTGGGATGTGACCACATCTTCTTCAGAGACGTCTAGCTGTTCCTCGAAACCATGATCGGTCATTCCAGGGATTGTGCTTTATGTCCTGTCACCTACGATGGGAAGGCCCATTCTTGTATGTGAGGCAACAAACGACTACTATCCGAGTGGATTTGACCAGCATTAATGAACCGCATTTATGAGTCCGCAGATCGATGAGGCGTCTGTCCGATCACCAGTACTGTGCGTGACCGCCCGGCGTGCTTTGAGCACGACGCTTTCTCCTTTCCGGTCAGGAGAGGCGGTGAAGTAGGTGTACAGTACTCGAGTGAGTCTAGCCAGCTTGCCGAGTGCCGGCGGACCCAGCTCCAGACTCAGACAGCCGAGGTGAGTCGCATTTATGAATGCTCAGGTTGACTCGACACCTGTCCAGCTCCTTCGCGCTGTGCGCACTGTGGGCGGCCGTTTTGACGGCCCTGGGGTACTGTGCTCTCTCTCCCTTTGGGTCGAGAGAGGTGGGAAGGCCCACCTCAGCACGTGGGGTAGTGGATACCCAGCTGTACTGACGGTTTTGGGGCTTGCTGGCGGATTCGACTCCGAACTCGGGCAGGCGAGTTGAGCGAAGAGCAAATTTCCGCCATCCTGATCGCTCCTGACTCATGCTGGCGAGTCGACCGTTAGGCGAACCTGGATTTGAGCACAGTCGACGTCTACGCGGTTTAGGTCCGTGTCAGAGAACTGGGCGTGCGAACTCTTCTCGTAGACAAATTCCCTGTAGACCCATAGAGGTATTTTTTACCGTCTACAAGACCCCCTTCAAAGTTTTCGGACCTAAACTGGCTTGCGTGTGGTCTGGAACACTTTGAATGAAGAAACTGTTGGCGAAGCAAGTGCCTTCGATTTCTCTTAGGATTTTTAGCAAACCCTCAGCTATCAACGGGTTTGATGTGCCTTTACCGATTACCGTTTGAATCGGGCTAGCCATACTATTCTCCTCAGTATGATGAGTTGTCGAACAGTTTCTCTTAGGCTTAATGCTAAGATTTCTGCTCTAACCCTTAGCCATCTGGGGCGTGGGTTTCAACCGTTTAAGCAAGGTCATTCTTTTGGCTTTGTTCGTAATTTTACCTTTGAGGGCGAATGCATCGTCAAGGCGAAATTAATTTTTGAGAGCCAATTCTCGCGCGACTCGTGGGGTTATGCCCAGTATTTGCAGGCGAAACCCTTCCTTTTGTAGGCGGAACCGGATCTGACGAGAGATGAGCCACGCGTCTGCTGACAGAGCCTCGTGCTTCCCAGCTAAGACATTGGATCGTGGCGATCGTGACTTGACAGCACGATCCTCGTGCGTTTCGCCCTGCGACGTATCGTGGCCGTGGTTCTCGGACTCAACCGTCGGATTCCAACGCTAATCTCGGTCCCTTCGATGCACTGAGGGTGATCTGGGCCGTCGAATTTGATCGTGGCCCCGTTTCCTGTCCGTTAGGGTTTTCGCCTTTCGAGGGCAGTCGTGGTCACGTGGGCAACTCCGCCCTTCTAAATCAGCCGTTTTCCTCCATTGGGATTTACCGTGCTTTCAAATCTCGAAAGGGAACATCCAAGGAAAGAATTCCCGCTTCCTCTTACAATGGCTCCGAAACCTAAGAGGTGCAAAGTGAGGGGTGCAGGTCCCGGACGTTACTCCGACCGTCTCTCTGCCGGCATGCCTGCTGGTGCTCTGGAGTCGTGCCCAGGTACGTTGATGGATTCGTTGGGCGATCCCTTGCAGGCCTTAGGCGTCGGATTTAGGGAGATGAGTGTTGCTTATTTCCCCGATTTGGGGCAAAGTTTGCCCTATTTTGCCTTTAGAGGATGAGTACTGTCCCCGCGGGCGAATTCTCCAGTGGGGAGGAGACGAACCCCTTTTTCGTAAGGCGAGTTCGGCCCTTCCCATTAGAGGGGAGTGTAGTCCGTAGGGACAGACCTCGTTCGAAGTGGGTTCCCCCTTTCGATAGGCGATTTCGCCTTCCTATGTTCGATGGGCGATTTCACCTCTACAGCGGATTTTGTCTCAATTGACTTTCTATTTCTTGTTGCAGCGACCTTCCCTGATGAGGCTTTCCCGGAGGGTGTGGCCGTTGGCCACGTCGGGGCTAAGAGCTACACGGCCCCTTCTCGTTTTCCCTCGTTGGCTCCAGTACCCTTGTTCACTGCTGATAAGCTGCATGGTCTGGTACAGAGGGTCACGGATGGTCATCACTTGACCCTGCGCGAGCTGACGACCAATGCGGCGCTGACAGATGAGGCCAGGGCAGAGCTGCCGAAACCTCAATTTCTGTTCGGCGACTCCATGACCGACCCTTCTGCCCTGTTGCTCAAAGAGAGCCGGTGGTTCCGCACGGTAGAGGGGACCCATTATTACCTCCCCAGCATGCCGAGAGGGTTTTCGATTGTTGAGCTGCGGTCCCTCGCGATTCCTCGGACGATGAACTGGGATTTGACCCCCACTCAGGACGGGGTCACTTGTGGCGTCTTTACGGGTTCTACGGCTGGGTATGGAGTGGAGAGCTCATGTAAGCGCGTGACGGGTCTGCGCCCTGGCTTAGTGTCTGCTGAACCGCCCGTGGGGGAATCGACAGCGGTGGCGGAGACTTTCCGTCACCGCTTCTTCCGAGTCGGTGGAAGCTTTCCCCCGAAGGACTTCAGGGCCCCGGGGTGGGTTTACTCTGCGCCAGGCAGCGACACGTGGTGGTCCAAGATCACCGACTATGTTTTGGCCGAGAATGCTGACCTCAAAGGCACAGAGCTGTATGTGGCCCTCGAAGCCACTCGACATGGCCTGCGGATCAACGCTTCTCAATTCCATAGCATTCTGGAATTGTATTGTGCGGAAAGCGGCACGTTTTTCACTCCCAATGGTGAGCTTGGTATCACCCCCTTCGAGATGCACGACGTGTCGGGGCTGCCTCTGGGAGACTTCCCTTATGAGGAATACGTCCCTGATCAAGATGAGATCGATCAGCTGTCGGACAATTCCCCTCTGGCGGTTGAAACTCTGTGGGAGTTACTCTGTCACTTCCACATATGCCTCAGTACCTTAGGGGCCTCGGATCATAAGGGGAAGAGGAAGAAGACCCCAGGGATTAGCCACAAGAATTGGGCTGATTATCTGTTCCCTGGGAACGATGTCAAGGGGAAGCCCGCTCTCCCGTTAGGCGCGTGCGACCAGCCCGAAGTGGAGGCGAGGACAGCTAAAGAAGGAAGCACCATTACTCTTGACCGCGACGAGGGCGGATTTAAGGCTGGTACGGTCCTTCACTCATTCCATCATCAGGCGAAGTTTCTCATTTCGGGGAAGGCGCTGCTCGCGGGGTACCTCATGTTATGGCTGAAGAGGTGCGTAATCCCCACTCACTCCTTCGAGGCTCTTCCTATAGAGGTCGTGTATCCGGCGGTTTGCCTGGCTCACGGGAAGGCTTATTCCCTGGTATCGGCGACGATAGCGTGTATCCATCGGGGGCTCCGTACTCTGACGAGCCAATTCTGCCGTGTGTCGGTCCTCGACGAGGGGGAAGGAGAAGTTATCAGAACCCCCAATCCTAGGGTGGGGCTACCGTATACCTACTTGATGGCATGGTTCGTCTATCACTGCGAATGCTTGATGAGTGCCCCGGCAGCGCTTCAGGGAGACAAGTTTGTTCCCTTCGTCCAGCGTTTGGAGAGGTGCTCTTGGAAGTGCAAGGACATCCCCGATACGAGGAAGACGCTCTCCCACTTCGGGCACTATAATTTTCGTCGATCTTTTCCTTACTTTAGCGGGGGTGGATATGGAGAATCTCTCAGGGATGCGCCGACGGCGGATCACCACACAATCCTTTCCCGTGGTGCCTTTCGCTGGTTGGTGGACATTCGACCAGGGTATCACGTTCTGAGAACAGGCTCCACATGCTATCTCGAGCCATACATCCCTTGCAGGTTTGCCCGCCAGTTTGGGTATGATCAATTGTATGTGGGCAACGCCAACCCTCGCCTACACTTCGAAGGAGGACTGGTTGACGGCGCTCGGGGGTGGTTCTGGACCCATGCTGGAGGTACTCAAGCTCGTTTTGAGTTGCCTGCGAAGGACCGCGATTTACACCACACGCTCTTGTACTGTCGGTGGTATCGGGGTGCTAGTGCTGACCCTGCCAACTTCTGGTTCCAAAGCTCATGTCTGGCGGAACGCGATCGTCCCATCAGGGGCTCTCTCCGTTCTTCAAAGAGAAGGGGCCACCAAACCGCTAGGGAGTTGTTCTCGGAGGATCCAGTGGAGGACTGTGAGAGCTTCGATGCTGGTGGCGAATCTGAGGTTCCCGATGTTCGAGCTCCGGTTCAGAGTCCGACAATCGGACAAATGGGGGCACCTTTGCTATCCCCGAGTAGCTCGCTTCTCTCGAAGCGTCAGCGGGAGGCGGTGGCCGAGAGTTCCAGAGCGGAGGCGGCCAAGAAGGCTCGCTGTGATGGGACAGTCGGGACCATCCAAGTGGCAGGGGGTCGGGATGACGTTTCTCCGATAAGGATTCCTGGAGTGGCTCTGTCCGGGTCTGGAGTGGCTCCGTCTGGGTCTGGAGTGGCTCCGTCTGGGTCTGGAGTGGCTCCGTCTGGGTCTGGAGTGGCTCCGTCTGGGTCTGGAGTGGCTCCGTCTGGGTCTGGAGTGGCTCCGTCTGGGTCTGGAGTGGCTCCGTCTGGGTCTGGAGTGGCTCCGTCTGGGTCTGGAGTGGCTCCGTCTGGGTCTGGAGCCGTGTCGCCTGCCTCACCTGCCGCATCGGGGGCAGTTCAGGAGACTCCGAAGGACGTTCCTCTGCCGTCCGACGTGGGGTCACCGTCGGGAGTTCCAACGGCTTCTTTGCCCGCATCACGAGGTAGTCTTTGCAACAGTACCCTTGATTGCAATGTTGCTCTTGCACCTTTTGATATTGGTAATGGATCTATGCAGGTGCGGTTGAGAAAGTGATCTCCATTCCTTCCGACGAAGAGGAAGAAGCTGGAGATGATGAGGGGCTTACGGGCTTAGGTAAGTATAGACTTTAGCATTACTCGTTCTTTCATGCCTCACCGTAAATAGGGTCCCTTACGAGGGGTCTCCGTTAACTCTCTCGGTGCATTTGTAGCCGATCCTGCCCGCGAAATCGCCGGCAAAGAGGGTCCTTCCTCTTGGGCGAATCGCTCGTCTAGGGAGACGGGCGAATCTGAGGAGGATGACGACGACGCCTCAATACACGAGGCCCTGTCGAGTGAGGAAGAGGACTTGGCTCATGAAGATGCGACTGGTCAAATAGGGGGATCCCCTGCTCCTGCGGCGGTGTCTGCTGAGGATCGTTCCTCAGTGCGAGAGTCACCGCTTCAAAGAGAGGTTTCTGCTCAGCAAGTGATCACCTCCCTGTCGGGGGTCGCCGTTGATGCCGTGATTGCTGTTCCGAGGTCATCATTGGTCACACCGGCCCTGGCGACGCCAATTACTACTTCCACAGTTACGGCCACCAGTGCTTCAACCGCGGTTCCATCTATGATGGAAGAGGCTGCCCTCTCTCCCTTGGAGCGTGAGCGAAGAAAGAGTGCGGCACGATCCGTGGCTGAATTCCATGACACTATGGCTGCCTGCATCAGGCTCGCGCTGGAAGAGAGTTGTCCTTTCGAGAGCTTCGAAGAGGATATCGACTACATCATAGGCTTCTTAATCAAGAGGCTAAAGCATTCTGGGGCGCAGCCTTATTTCCAGCGTAAGGAGGCGGTGAAAGAAGCCATCCAGCAGTTGCTTGCTCTTCGCGCGAAGAGTTCCACTCTTGTGGATCTTGCATCCGGCGAAGTCCGAGCGGTGGTGCAAGAGCGGGATCGCCGTCTGAATGAAACTATGTCACTAGAGGCGAGATTGTCGGAGGAGCTGGAGCAGGCCAGAGCTGAGAATGAACGGATGGTCTTCGAGCGACAGAAGGCTGACAACCGCGTTTCTCGCCTGTCTTCGGAGGTAGAGACTCTGAAGCAGGTCATAGCCAAGGCGCGGGCCTCATTGGCTATTCAAGAGAAGGCTCGTGAGCAGGCGGTCAAAGAGTTGGAGAACATTGAATCTCGCCAGCAGCTGACTGCCAATTCAGTGGAGGAAAAGGAGCGAGCCCATAAGGAAGCCAAAGAGACCGTTCAAGACTTGGCCTCGCGTACGGATGAAGATCTTCGCCGAGAGATTCTAAGGAGGCTTGAACTTCGCCATGCCGAAGAACTTCGTGAGGCGGAGCTGCGGTTAAAATCTCTGTAATTTGCTTTTAATTTTCCGTTTGTAATAGGACTTCCCTTTCACGAATGAAATTATCCCTTTTGTTTCTGGCCTATTGTCATTTGTGTGCGTGTGCCATTTTCGTAACCATGCATTGGTCAGAATCTGGCCGCAAGAGGACCTCAACTGCAGCGGGATTATCATCGATTGATTTGCGCTGTAGGTTTATTTCGATTGCAGGCGAATTCGGCCCGCAGGCGGATTTGCAAATGCTAATGGCGATTCTGACTCTGATCGGGTTACGCTTTTAGCGGGCCACGTGTTAATCCACGTGTACGCCGGTTAAGGAGACGTGGGATAGCCGCCTCGCATTAAATGCGAGGTAGTGGGCCTCTTCGTTCCCCACGTCCGATTTGAGCCGTTTGTTGAAGATCGTGCTCAAGGAACTGCCAGATCTCGTCCGTCCAGATCCGATCCGTTCGGTCTTGCTCTCTAGCTGCTTTAATCCTGAACGGTCTAATCAAGTACTGAGTAACCGCCTAGGACTCTTAGGGTATTTAACACCCTAACTCTTCCTCGAGAGGGCCTATCGTCCTCCTCAGAGTAAACCCGAACTTCTTCTTCCTCATACTCCCAATGGCGCCGAAGGTGAAGAGAGTCGTTTCCAAGAAAAGGAAAGAGCCTGGTTCTTCAGGTGCTGCCGAAGCCGTCGCGGCTGAAGGTATCTTCTTGCTTCGACTTTCGTGTGAGTTTAGTAGGTGTTCCTCCCCCAACTGTTCCCTGTATCGCTTGTTGCGTCTTACAGGTCGAGAGGAGGTGCCGGCTGCCGAGGAGCATGCGGCCGATCCCATTCTGATTTCAGACGACGAATCTGAAGGCCGTGCGAACTCCGCTGCTCCGGATCCCGCTCCCCAGCCGGGAGCCGAACCTTGCCTCGAAATTCCTCCCATCACGGCGCTCGCTCCAGGCCAGAGCTTTGTTCCCTCCGAGTCTCAACCATGGCAGGCCCGTATTGAAGAGTTCGAAGGTGCTGTAAGGCAGGCAATTTCCCTCGTCGAACTCGGTATGGGTAGCTTTGACAGCTTCAGGCAGTCCCTCTATGATCGCGTGGCCGATTTACGGCGATCAGGTGAAAACCGTCTCGCTACCCGTTGCGTGCGTGAACTCCGTCTCTTGGAGCCACGCATGATGGTGCTAGAGGCCTTGCTACGGGGAGGTCCGGAGGCCAAAATGGGATCCTGCCTGGCTCACGTCAGGCGTCAGGAGGCCTTGGAGCAGGAAACCCGCTCCAAAGAGATAGCGGATTCGGAGTCTGCGGCTAACTTTTGGGTGAGCCAACAACGTTTGCTAGAGGAGCAAGTCATTGACCTCAACCATACCATGGCTCGCCTGAGGGCCGAGTTAGGGCAGGCGGAGGCGAAGTGGAAGGCGCTCCAATCTGACGTGGTCAAGGTTAATGAGAACGCTGAGGCGGAGACTCGGCGCCTGCTGGCTTTGCGTCAGACAGATGCTGCCGCCATGTCGAACCGCGAAGATCGAATTCAGAAAGCCGCTGAAAATAAGGCTCGGGAAGACCACGCGAGCCAGGTTGAGGCGGTCAAAGAGGAGATCTCCACCTTCAGCGTGTCCGACTAAGACTTCTGCCTCAGGATTGTATTAAGACCTTTTGCTTGCCTGTTTTGCATTTGAAAGTACGCCATGACCCGTAAGGTCATAACTTTGTTCAAATGTATTGTTTTGAAACTGTGGGTGTATGTTTTGCTTCTTTGAACATGTCATTATGACTTTCGCAATTTGCAAAAACATAACTTTGTTCAAATGTACTGTCTTAAAGTATCAATGAGGTTTTGTGTCCGCTCATTGCTTGTGTATTGGCGAGATTTAATTTGTTTTCAGGCGAGATTTTGATCGCGGCGAGTTCCGCTTGGAAGCTAAACTCAACTGTTGGCGAGTTCAAGCAGATGAGTAACTTCTTTTGCCGGCGAGTTTCGCTTGGAAACGCAACCCAACGGCTGGCGAGTTTATGCTGTGTGCGAGACCCGTATGATGGTGGGCTTGTGTTGAAAACCCGACCCGATTCGCCTGGCGAGTTTGAATTGTAGGCGAAAACTCGAACAACTAGCGAGTTGATCCAATAGTCGGGGATCCGACTGCGGGCGAAACTTGTGCCACGTGTCGGGCGGCGGGCCCAAGTGCTTGCCAGCCAAGACTCTGCAGGCGCATTAATGCCCATTTATGGTGAAGCGACCGGTCGCTTCGCCTCTCGTGCCCCAATCCGATCTGTCGGTTTGGGGTTTCGAGAGTAGCCTTAAAGGCGCTGAGTTCGAAGCGTCGCAGGGCGTTCTGACCGTTTGATCGCTCGGGGTGCCGAATCTCAGCCGTTGGGCTTCTTATAATATATATCCATACTCATCTCTCTCCAGCAGAATCCTTACTGCTTCAAGAGAAATCCGCCAGAAAGAGCTTTCCCAAGAACTTCTCCCTCTATGGCTTCTTCTTCCGATCATAGTGATGCTGAAGGAGTCGGGTCCTCTGCCACCGTCGTCGACGCTGGCGCTCCGGCTGCTGTCTCTGTGGTCCCGGACCCCGTGGCTCACCCTGCCTTCGTGCCCCTCCAGGAGTTGGTGGGTATGGTGCACGGGATCGCCATCGAGGTCAGCGTCGGCGGCGGGCGATACTACGATGCGCTCCCTGCCGTGGAAGCGTGCTTGGAGGCGGTTCGCCGTGCGGGCGATGCCTCGCTCACACGGCGATGTGAGCGGGAGCTTGAGCGCATTGAGGGGTGGATGTATCGCCTCGAAGAACTGGCCAACGAAGATTCCTCTGATGAGCCACCACCCCCTTCTTTGCATTATCTGATCGAGCGCAAGAATCGGGCGAAGAGGATTCAGGCGAAGGAGGCTGAGTTTGGACGCCTGCGGAAGCGACAGCCGACAACAGGCCGGTGCAGGAGCCGGATGGATGCCTTACTTGGAGCCGTCCTCTCTCGGAGGCGCGCGCCTCTCTCGCGGCGAGGCGAAGCTGCAGCGAGCGATGGCGCTCGAAGTGAGTGAGACTCGCGATAGTGCTAATATGCACGCTGGCGGTAGGTATGGCCAGGAGCCCTCCAGCTCGCTTCGCAAGAGAAGAAGCAGCGAGGCGGACTTGGCCCGGCGCATACCGGAGCGCGAAGGAGAGGCGAGCAGTCCAGCGGCGTCTGCCGGAGCGAGCGAAGCCAAAGCGGAAGATCGGCCGTTCAGCCTGCTGAAGTTTTTGTAATGCCCCGTGTCAAGTCCATCCTCTCGTTCTTCTGAACTTTTTTTTTATGTCACTTAGTTGGTGCTCGGCATCACAACTAAACTGAAAACTCATTCTAATTATGGCCGTAGTGCGCCCTTGCTTATTTTGTTCACCTTTGCTCGTGGCGCATACAGTTTTCTCTGCTTTGATGCGCCGTGCGGCATTTTAGAATTAACTTGAGATCCACTGACTTGTCCCTGCCAGGACTTAGGCACATTAAGCTTCTTGTTTTGCCTTCTGTGTGGCTCACAGCGTGGGGATCGGGATTAACTCCGACTTCGCGTTGTAGCTCCAACGGGATCAAGAGATAACCCGATCGCAATAAAGAACAAACGTTTGTCTTTACGGATCCAACTGAAGGAACTTGACTTCGACTCGCTTTCGGGAGTCATCCGGCAGATCTTCGAAAGAGATCGGTCTTCTCCCCAGCGGGTGCTAGCCATGAGGAGCCCATATGATTTCCCTTGACTGCATTTTCTCTCATGAAGATGAATATCGTATGAGAGAGCCCAGAAGCGCCCACCTGGCCCAGGCGCCAGTTTAACGCTGCGGGTTTGTGTCATAAAGACCCGAATGATCATCCGGGAGATACAATGGGATGTTTGGCCAACCAGTTAGTTCTTCCATCTTTTGATTTTTAGCGACCACCAAGGGCTAGGCATCCTTTCTTTCTGACCATTTTTGCATCACTATCCTGGTTTACCGTTGCTCGGCGCCTCCGTCAAGGTTTCCTGCGACATTTCGGTAGTAGTAGAAATATCGCATGGCCCACTTCTTGACCTGCATACCGTTTCCGTTCAGGAGCCCAATGAGTGCCACCCAAAGAGAATTGTTTCCCATAGCCCGTTATGTATATGAAGAATGGCCTTCCCTTTTTTGAGATTGGTGTCCGCCTTCTATTTATTAAAGACAGCGCGGATTCGAGATAAAGCTTTTGCATCTCCTCCACAAGCCTTTTGGCACGGCTCATCCCGAGACGAAGGAGTATGAAATGGTACTTTTGCTTCTTCAGCCCTTTAGAGAAGGTTGTCCACTGCCGAGAGATTCGAGATAATCTCGGGTATAAGCCAGTCGTCTGAAGTGATCCTCAGCTCTGTAATGATTTCCGGGGATTTTCAAACCGTAGGTGTTGGAGCTCTAGATAGCCTCGTCCACTTGTTTGGAATCAATTCGCGATCCCTTTCCGTTTCAGTGACGCCGAAACCGTTAGGAAACTTTAGCCGTCCTAGGACATTTCCAAGAATGACTCGGTAGGTTCATTCTTGAGCTGATGCAGTCCTCGATGAGTTCGAACAGTAGCCTTCAATCTTGAGATGTATCCTCCTTTCGGCGACTCCTTCACACCAATCCCACATAGCATTTCGACCGGTCCCTATTCGCCAAATGATCTCGAAAGATCCATGCTCATGCCTCAAGTTGTAGGTCTGCGCCCAGCGTCTTGAGTCCGAACGGCCATTGACTGGATATCAGCAGTAACCCCAGTCGGGGTCTCTTGTAATGCAGCTTTGGCCTTCTCTAAGTTCTCTCACGAGGTGCATTTTGATAGGTTTGTAGGGCCGAGAAGCCTCCGATGAAGGACATCCTCCGAACCCGCACGTTATTGTTCAATAGATGACATCCAATGATGGGCCAGAGGGATTCAGTCTTTAGGGCACGCGTCCGCGGTTTACTTTCGGCGTTGAGGTTCCTAAAGTCGGATGCAGATGCGTGATCTTGCTCTTCTTCAGACTGGGTGAACAATATTCGCCACCCAGTCGGGTCGGTGTTGCCTCCCTCTTGATGAAGCCGGATTCGATACAGTGCTTCCTTACTTCAGATTCGATCGCCTCCATGATTTGGGGGGACGAGAACGCCTCTGCCTGTTTGTTTACTGCTTGGCGTCAGGGCTGATGCTTATGGCGACTATTGCGGCGATCCCCGCACTGGAATCTCTGGGCAGGCATAATCCTCGTAATTCCAGGCCGAAGACGTCAATGTATTCCCGTACGGGGCGGATGAGATCCTCTTTTTTCTGAGAGCAGACTAACCGCTGATGAAATTGGTTTGGCATTCGCGCTCGGTACCCATTGTTCACCTGGAGGATTTCGTACTTCAGTGTGGTGCGATCGTTCTCCCTTCGCAAGGCGAGTAATCCAGCTGGGCAGCTAACATTGGCGATTCCCAATTGTTTCGTCTAAAGTGGGAAGTTGTGAGCTACGCCATTCCGCGGTTGGGTCTACATGTAGACCATGTTCGGACTGCTTTTAAGCACGAACAGATCCTTATGCTAACGTCCGGAGTCCACGGCCGAGGTTATGTTGACGATCTATTCCCCTGAAGCATGCTGTAATCGGAATCCTGCGTCGATCGTAACAACACTCCGGATGAGGAGGAGGAGTAGCCTAGCTGCTCCTTACGTCTCTGTTAAGTAATTGTAGGTTCCCTTGGACGTAGGCGGTTGCATGACCGTCCTTGCGTCTCGGGCCGTTATTTAGGCCCTCAAGGCGAGTGGCGTCGTACCCATGTTGCTCATTACTGCGTTTCGCCACTCGACTGTAATCGGAGGAACTGGCGCTGTCTTCGTCCTCAGATTCGCCCATAGCGTAACGTAGGGGACGAGTCGATTCGACCGAAGATGATGTCTTCGATATTCCTTCCGTGCGGCACGACGAATACAGCCTCGCGATGGCCTCGATCGGGCCGCCTTGCAAGACGTATGACGAAGCATACGCCCGTATACTGTAGAGAAGACTCACGGTAGAGCTGTCGAACATAAATTATTAGTGCTATCTTCGACGAGGAGCAAGACGACAAATAAGCTAAGTCGAGTTCTCATTCATGATAAGGCTTCTCTGCCCTGACCGCATTATTACATGACTCTCATAACCAGTTACAATCGGAACTCAAAGTCGTTCAGAATTAAGTGTCACCGTAATTCAGGCTCGCCTCATGTCGCCTCATTGACACTCTCCAGTTTTCCACTGGTGGCGGTCAGTTTTCTTTCCCTGGTCCTTATAGCTGGAATCCGGCGAGAGTAGTTCTCGACGCCCTTAAAGGGCGTTTGTCAGCCACTACCGCTTTCTTACGCCGCTCGTAGTCGTCCACGTACTTCTAATACACCCTGGGCTAGCGTGGATGGACATCTTCCCGGGGCCATGAATCCACGGACGCCCCTCTAGGAGTATTGTATGATAGGAGGTATCCCTCTCCACTCTCGCATTTAATAGCCGTTAGCTACGTCACCTCCGCTCTGTTCATGTTCAACCTTTCCCTCGACACTTTCAGGCCGGATTTTGCTAATCTCTCGAGGGGAAGTAACCCGTCGCGTTTGAAGCGGCGCAAAAGATGTAGGACGGTCGTAGGCTCGCTTCGACGTATAAATATCGCCCATGTGCTGATTCGTAGAGAATTTAATGTCTATCCCCGTACGAGACCTGAACCTGATACGGGCACCGATACGCCAATCAAAACCAACAAGCCCGCGCCATGCGGTATGTCACCATATGCTGAATGTACTCCCGATCCTTATTCTTCTTGCGACCCGACGACTTATCTGGAAGGTAACCGACCCCGAGTTAAATAATCTAAGAGCCTAAATCAAAACGCCCATCATCCACAATTTTTCTCATTCACGTAACATTCATAAATCGCTCCGTAGTTACGGCTGTTTTCTCCGCGATATTTGTCATTTTCACCGTACCCGTATCAAAGGAGTAATGTTTAATATACGATACGGAAGATTCTCTAATCAAAAAACTTGTTCGCGAATACCATGATAATGAATTCTTATTTGATGTTGATATCATTATGCGGACGGTCTCGTCTCTGATGAGCCACTGTCCTCCCCCGGGTGGTGAAAAATGTATGCACTGGAATCCTGTCTCCTCCTGAAAAAAACTTGGTAGGCCAAGCGCATTGTTGTCGAACAGCCATGTGTTAACTAGAAATCACCTCCGGTGTATTTTAGAGAAATGAGAGGGATAGAGGAGCGGATTCGAATCCCTCCGCGGCGTAAACGAAAAAGGCCTACATAGCCAGGTCCAATGCTGAGCGCCCTTTGCTGAACCACTCGGCCATCTGAACTGCAACCCCTACCATAATAGCTTGATTATGACCAGAAAGCGA